>NC_092337.1:297921562-298536875 GCF_046630445.1 Rutidosis leptorrhynchoides
AAAAAGGAGAAGAAGAAGAAGTGTGGGTTGAGTGGTGGACAATGGATACATGTATATATATATATCCCATGTCTTTATCTATATATGTAAATTATATGTAATATGTGTATATATATTACTCCACTTAGTTAAATTATTACTCAATCAACACAAATCAGAAACAGGAAACACAAGTAAAACAATAGCAAAGTCTAGTGTTGATGTGTGTGTTTTTGGTTTTTATCATACACCGAAGATATCTATATATATTTAAACATTATAGAGGTTGATATTCTTAGATTGATATATATATATATATATATATATATATATATATATATATATATATATATATATATATATATATATATATATATATATATATATATATATATATATATATATATATATATATATAAAGATAGAAAATGATTGATAATGATAGATAACAAGAAAAGTAATAAGGAAGTGATTGAGTAAATGTTAGGTGGTGGTGTCTAGTGTGTGGTGATGTTCGATAAGCATACATGTATGTGTGTGTGTGTGTATATATATATATATATATATATATATATATATATATATATATATATAGCAAAAATGTGATGTCATATAGATGTGATCAAGAGAGGAAATGGAGTTTTTGTGAATGTTGCTTAGTAATACGGAGTACTAATTAGAAAAGGTGGCACCCTCCTTTTCACTATTCTAACAATTAATAATAATAATTTTATTGCATCTAATTCACAGAATCTTATTATAGTAATATGGTTATTGAATTCATAATTCAAATGTGTATAATTAAATTAATAATAAACTCAGCAGCCTCGATTTTTGTTTCTTTCTTACCGACAGTTTTAATAGGTATAGTATCTCATACTCCGTTGTTAATCAGTGGCGGATAAAAGTGTTAAGGAAAATCCCATATTTTTAATTTAATTATAATTATTTATTTTGGTCATTATGGTATAAAATTCGATCATTAACTATTTAAATAAAAATTACATCAACTGACCATCTCAATTCTGGGTAAAATATAAAAAGTGTTAAAATTTAATCATTAGATCCTAAATACATTTTTAGTAAGCCTAAAATTTATAGAACTCATTTTCGGATCACCGTTTATTTTAAAATCATATAAGTTCGAATTAAATTTGTTTAATATCCACCGGATGGTAATTGAGTGTTACCGTCATTTACTAAATAGATTCGAAATCATAAAATATATATTTAATATACTTTATTTATATATAAGATATGTTTTAAATAATAATTATCATAATATCATATTTTTATTTTATTTTACATAATTAAATTTTAATAGCAATAACATATAATATTTTAAATTATATTTACAATTATCATTTATATATATATATATATACACACACACACAAACACACACACACATCTATTTGCAATTAATTGTTCGTGAATCATCGAGAGTTTGGTTCAAAAATTAGTTCATCGTGTCAAAAATAGTTCAAAATTTTTGAGACTTAACATTACATACTTTGCTCATCGTGTTAAAAATATAATATCGTATCGAGAGTTTGGTTCAAAATTAGTTGAAATTTTCTGGGTCGTCACATAATTGATGTTCGAGAAACCAACCTGGACAGCCATCTGTTGTGCTACTACTGTAGTTGTATATATTTTTTTCTGCTTTCGAATCAAACCAAACCATGGTAATTTTGATGATGAACAAGCTGCTACTCCTGATCGAGGGTTACGACTTGTTTCTCTTTCTGTTTCTGACTTATGACCTCACCACAAAACATATAACCTAACTACCTTTGGATTTATGTTGTATACGTGGACTTCTAATTTTCTATTGGGTCATTAATTACTTGTGTGGGCTTGTAATAATGGTTTTGGGCTGAGAGCCTGTTAGGTTAGTCTGTTGGGCCTAGCAAATCAAAAAGGCTGATGAGATATGGTTGGGCGATTTCTTTTGGAAGAGGAAGAAGAAGCAGACAGATAGTGTATATATTTATTTCAGTGAACCTAAAACAGAAAAGGAGAAGTAGAGTAGTTGGTTGGGTGTTGTGTTGGTGAATGAGAGGTCTTGGGTTCAAGCCTAGGGAAGGGCAGTTATATTCAATTTTTTTTTGGAACTTACTCTTTTGAGGTAGTTTATCATTATTATTATTATTATTAGTAACTTATGAATATAAATATGATTACACTATAATTATAATAATCACATTATTATATGAACCCGAATAAGATATTATCAATATAATCATTTTAAGATGATTTAAATAATTGGACGATTTTAATAAAGATATAGTATTATGAGATGTTTATGATTATTAAAAGATAAATATAAAAGTATTATGGTTATATATCATGAAGGTTATTATGATAAAAAGTTAATATAACAATTTTGATCATAAACTTAACGATAATATAAGGTACAAGTTATTTTACTAAATATAAATAATTATGGTTAATATTATAAATTAGAACTTAGAAAAGACTATACATTATTGATAACGAGAGGAACGAGTAAAAGATAAATGAACATTAAGGCATAGCTATGATTAGAATTTTATTGTAATGAAAAATAATAATGTAAAAATGATGTTATGAGTATTACTATTAATTCTATGAATATTGTAATTAATATCATTATTATCACTTTTATCATTAGTATTACCAATATTAGTATTACCATTAATTTCACAAATAAATGATTTTTCATATAAAAATATATTAATATATATAACTTAACTATATTTATATTTTTATATATGAAAATGGATATATTTAATTAAATAATGAAATATATAAGTTATTAATATAAAAACTATATCAATAATAATAATATGTATATTTGTTAGATTACAAGTATATGTTTTAATATATATATATATATATATATATATATATATATATATATATATATATATATATATATATATATATATATATATATTGATTGATATAGGTTCGTGAATCGGAGGCCAACCCTGCATTGTTCAATGTCGTCATATGTATTTTTACTACAAAATACAGTATTGTGAGTTTCATTTGCTCCCTTTTTAAATGCTTTTGCAATATATATTTTTTTGGGACTAAGCATACATGTGCTGCTTTTATAAATATTTGACGAAATAGACACAAGTACTCGAAAATTACATTCTATGGTTGGATTATCGAATCGAATATCACCCTTTTAGCTTGGTAACCTAAGAATTATGGAACAGACACCCTAATTGACGCGAATCCTAAAGGTAGATCTACGGGCACTAACTCCCCCATAATGGAAAATGGTATGCTTTAGTACTTCGAGTTATTAATACAGATGGATTTCTGTTTTGGGGATATTCTATATGCATTATGTTAATGTTGGTTACCAGGTGTTCAATCCATATGAATGATTTTTTAAACACTTACGAGTGTATGATTATTGAATAAAGAAAATCTTGTGGTCTATTAAAATATGGAAATGATTAATTACGATAAACCTATCAACTCACCAACCTTTTGGTTGACACTTTAAAGCATGTTTATTCTCATGTATGAAATAAATCTTCCGCTGTGCATTTGCTCATTTTAGGAATATTACTTGGAGTCATTCATGACATATTTCAAAAGACGTTGCATTCGAATCGTTGAGTTCATCAAGATTATTATTAAGTCAAATATAGTTGAATGTATTATGAAATGGTATGCATATCGTCAACTTTCAATGTAAGGAAAGTTTGTCTTTTCAAAACGAATGAAATGTTTGTAAAATGTATCATATAGAGGTCAAGTACCTCGCGATGTAACCAAATGTAATGTATTCGTTCATGATAGGTCAGATCATGTTGAGATTGAGAGAAATGATAAGATAGAATGAGATTCGGTATGTAAGAAGGAGACTCGGTACTAGAGAGAATCGGTACAAATTAAATTCCACAGCTTCTAGAACTCGGTTACAATACAATGGCTATCTAATTAGGACTACATAGGTTCCTTATATAGTCCTCTTCTAATGAACCTTCATTTAAGCTTATTTCACATTAACACTATACAACTTCGGGGTCCTAACAATCTCCCCTTTAGTGTTAAATGTGAACTTTACAATATAATCCTATCCAAAACATCTAAAGGAACTTTGTTCCTCTGAAGTGAACTTTAGATTTGAATCCCTTAAGATTCTCATATCTTCGTATATTCCCTCTTGTTTTGAGACGACTTTTCAATCTTGTGAGAATGTACTTGATAATCTCATTATCTTCAGTTGAATAGCAGTTATTGATCAGTCTCCATCTCATGTATTTGAAAGCATATATCAACGTTCCGTCTGAGTATCTTCTGAAATCTGAGACTCTGATGAAGATCTTTGTATAGTGAGAATTGACAAATACAAACCCATATGGACAGTCGCTCACTTCAAGTAAGGACATATATCTAAGCTCTTCAATCACTTGATTTGGTGGTTTGATTTCGAGCTTTTTGTGTCCAGATTCCAAACCCATTTGAAAATCATGAATAGACATCTATCTCATCGAATCAAGAATAAACCTGTAGACTGCCTTCATTGCAGTAGCATGATAAATTGTTGCAGATTCATTCAAGTTAATCAAATAATTGTAGATGAAAATAATGTCGCCTATCTTCAGTTTATCAATATCTGCTTCTGAAAACTGATAATCCTCATCATCCATTCTTGTAACTTGAAACAATGGCATCTTCACTTCATCCTTATTAATCATCAAAATCTTATTTATGCTTTTGATCTCTGAATTCCGCTGAATTTGAAGTTTCTCTTCATTCTTCAATTTGAATTTATTGCGAACACTCAGATAAGCTTTGAGATATTCAGGCTTCTTATGATATTTCCATGCACCCAGAATACTCATTAATGCAGAAAGGACGAGATCAGAATCACCATAGATTCTATACGCTTGTTGTTCAATGAATGGTGAACGAAGAATCTTTTTCTCTTCATCCTCACTTAGTTGGTAATCAGCATCACGCTCAAGAACAATCTCTGCAGTTTGAAGTGGAACATTCAAATCAGGAGGAGTTGTAGAATCTTCTTTGCCATTAGAGAAAATCTCCTTTTCGAAGTGAATTCCAAATTCATCAGTGGGAGAAATCAAGTTAACAAATTGATGATCATTAAATTCATTGGCGACACTTGATGACCCCTTCAAAATATCTTCAATGTTGTCAAAGTTTTGATTGTTCTCTTGAGATGACTTATTCTCTGATTGATCAGCTTATCCATAATCATTAACATCCCCGAGTCACCCTCTCTCTGACTTTCTGATTCATTTAGAAAACTTTCACACTGGATTTCCTCAATTTCATCACTACCGGAATCAGATATATCAACAACATCTTTATTCTTCTGTTGACTAGATGTACCAGCTTCATAACCACTGGACCGATGACCACTTTGTCTATTCTCCCCCTCATAAAGATTGTCGGGATCGAAATCATCATGATCAGGCATGTGAATTGGTCCAGGAGACTTGCATGGAGAGAAAGGATACACTATCCTTGCTTGCTCAAGATAAATCATCATAGTCTCGCGAATTTCATCAAGATCATTCCGTTTAGCAAACTCATCAAGATAGAGCTCCTCCACTTCATTGTCAGATAGATACTGCAATCCATATCTTTTTGAATTCCGAGAAGGTGACCCAGTTGGTGAAACAACAGTGTAACCATGAACAAAAGCAGCATCAGCAGCATCTGTTGAAGGCGATGTTGATGGAAGTGTATGAGTTGCTGTGAGGGCAGGTAAGGATGATTGTGCGGTATTATTCTTATATGTAGGGCTGTACATACTACTAGTCAAATTCATGATATCCCCTTCTGATGGAGGTTGGGTAACAACCGGAGTTGTCATCGGCGAAGTTTCTTTCGAAGCATCCGCCTCCATGACTTTGGTCTCATGGGACTCTGACAAAGTAGCAGAACTACCCGTCGGTTTAGCTCTCGCAGAGATATTGCTATCTCCGACTCCTGAAATCATTGATATACCATGAGGTGGTAAATCTCTTTCAGTTAAAGACTCTTCCTCCAGACCCTGAGATTCAGAATCCGGAAGAGAAGTGGTTTGATCCAATGAAACACTTTCATGAATCAAGGGATCAGTCTGCTGGAAGTCTGATAAATATCCCGAAGGATTGTCATGTTGACTCGTTTCCATGAGACACGGTAGATCTTCCTCATCAAGATAAGTCGGACCTCGAGACACTGTTGTATATTGAGGCACAGGAGGATTTCCAGCCGATATGCAGGGTGCCTTTTCAAGACTTTTCGGCTCCCCTTCGGCCGTTCTGGACTTCAATGATTGAGTTTCCTCAATCGATTGACTCAACGCAGACTTTACTGCAGAGGAAGACTTTACTTCCTTAGATGCCGAAGCACCTTGCTTTGTAGGATTTATTATTAAGTCCTGTTTAGATTGGATGGGCTTAGTGGCCTTTTTACCATCCATGCGTTTAGATCTCTTGCCTACCGAAACTTGTGCTTCATTTAGCGTAGAGCTTACTCTTATTATTGGATGTGATATAGAGATGGGTGAGGGTGACCTAATTGGTTCTAGGTCTTGGTCTGTATCACCAACGGTAGTAGTAACTGTTTGGCGGACGATAGGTGTCGAAGTCCTAGATCTAGTTACTCGTTGGGTTGGCGGAGTCTGAATCATCTCATCAGGTATATATCGAGTTCTCTTAGGAGAATGTTTGGGAGACGATTCAGATGCTGTTGCTGAAGTGTCGGTGTCACTGCTTACTTCGGGTATTCTGAAAAGGGTTGGTTCAATCCTAGTTGGACTAGGTTCCCTGATCCTCACGGGTTGAGCTTGGTGTGCTGCCCTAGATCGTTTAAGGTTCACCCTAAGTGGAGGATTAGCTGGCCTGGGTGGTTGAACTACAGGTTCCCCTACAACCTCTGGGGCTGGAACCGCGGCGGGTTCAACTTGTTCTTGTTGTACCGGGTTCGGAAGAGGTATTCCTACAGCCTCAAAATAAGAACGCATATGAGCATCTTGGGGTTCAGCTAGCCTCACTAGCCAATTTGGAATTGGCGCAGTGAATTGATTATCAGACACCATCGGGGTATTCATCTTCAGCTCCCCAAATCGTTTCATCTGTAATCCATGTGTACCTGGTACAAATATATTTGCATTTCTGCAAGCATTTATAGCATCATGGATAAAGATACAGAAAAACCTTTCGCAAGGGATGTATGAACCCCTTAGCTTATTAACTTGAGCTTGAACCAGATCCCATAAAAGCTCAGTATAGTCAGGAGCCTCTACTCTTATGAAAGAGTAGAATACTTTCAGCATTGGCACAATCAAGCTATCGGATCCACTCCTTGTCATCAGCAAGCATCTGTTGATGATTGAGAAGATCACATACCACCTTGAGTGCAGATATTTCTTCTGAAACTTAGCTGGTGGAACATTGGTAGCTCCAACATAACCAAGATCAAAGACAGAAGTCATCATTTGCTGAGTAGCAGGAAAAGCAGGAGCATTCTGCACAACAGGAAGTCTGAATATCCTCCTGAAATCAGCTTTAGTGATACTCCTCTTCCCTTGAACTCCTCTCAGTTGAAATTCAAAACGAGCTTGTGTTCCCTCTGGATTTTGAGTAGTAGGTTGTTTAGCTTCCACAAACCTAATTGTTCTGTTAAGTAACTCCAGATCTGTTACAGCTACACTGGCAGTAGTACTGAGAGCAGGCCACAGTGTGTGCCTCTCTAGAATTGCTGTCCAGTAGTTGCAGGGAATATTGGTTTCAGAGTTGATGAAGTGATTGTTCGCCATTTAGCTGTACAAATAAGAAATAGAACACCACAAGATATTCAAAAAGCATATATCTCTATTCTTATTTGTCTTTGAAATCCTTTGTATATGTTTTATCTTTTCTATTTTAAGATTTTTATGGTTTTTCAAAAATATAAAAATCTTTTATTCTCAAATATGATCAAATAATTGACAATCATGACATTCATATGATATTCATCACAATATAAATTTATCATGCAAATTCAATTATACTACACAAAGAATCAGAACAACACTTAGTCAATTTTTAAACACATTTCAAGCAGATTCGGTAGTCATGAAAAACTTGAGATTCTGTAACCAAATAAGCTTGAGTTTTCAGATCAGAAAGATATAGAATAAACAAGTTAAGTGTTTGAAGATAAAAATCAGAAATTTTCAAGGTACCAAAAGTCAGATTCGGTATCAAGAGAAGAACAGATTCGGTATCTCCAAAATTAACATAAAGACACTCAAACATGCATATTCTATCATGTAAAATCACAACCAGAATCAATTAACCAATCAATTAAAGCATAGCAACACGTTAATTGTATGAACAGACTCGGTACAATAGATATAACATATTCGGTAGATACAGAATCCATCAAACAATCAATTAAACATGTAATCAAGCTTGGTCAAATGATAGATCAATCAATATAACTCAGATTAGACAAGAATTCATGTTAATTAACCAAATCAATTGAGTTTAATCAAGGATTAATAGAATACGACTCAGACTCTGTAAAATCAACAGAATTTCAAAATTGAGAGTTAAAATCCAGTTATTTTGATCTTTTCTGGTTGATTGACACATAATTATCTCAGATCTATAAGTATGTTAATTAAAATGAACATTTACCCAAGAATTTGAAGATACAGAGAGACGGACTCGGTAGATTAGGCAGATTCGGTATAATCAAGCAGACTCGGTAGGTAATTAACAAAAGTAAATGAGTAAGTTTGACTTTGACCCTCCTTTTATAGATACCGAAGGTAAAATACCGAATGAGCTTTACAGAATGGGCCTATTATACCGAATTCAGTCAAATTTTCAAAACTTTATCAATTTAACTTCAAATCTTGACAAATTGACTTTTTCTCTCAATATTCATTTCAATCTTTTTATTAAAAATATTTCTGAGACAATTTTGAAAACTTTGAACTTACCGAATCTGTACTGTTGGATGTCAGATTCGGTATAATGCTAAAAATAGCATTTTATCCAGTAAAAAACAAATATTTTTGGATTTTATCTTTTCCAATTTTTATGAATTTTCCAAAATAAGATTTGTACTTAAAAGAACTTTGAATTTTGTGAACGAAGTACAAATCTTCAGTGATACCAATTGTTAAAACGGGTTGCATACTGAGATGTATACAAGCCTTAGTGAATTATTTCAGATATAAAACAAAGAATTTATGAATTCACTTTTGAAAAATAATATTTTTGAGTAATTTTCTCATTTTCTCCCTTTTTCTCCCCCTCAAAATGTGATATACAAGAACGTAAATCATCATTTTGATAAATTACCCTAGAAAATGAATTACCTCCCCCTTACGTAACCATTGAACAATTATATCCAGGAAGTTATCATAAATCTAAAGGCTCCCCCTTAAAAGATGATGTCCAAAGCATATGAAAGTAGTGGCTCCCCCTAGAAAGTATCTACTCCCCCTTAACACAAGATCTCAAGAATAAGTCCCAACATATCTAAGGAATATCAAGCACTATACTCTACCATGCCAATCTCTTTGATCAAGAATTTTAGCCTAAGTTCATCTAAAGGCTTAGTGAACATGTCAGGTAATTGCACTTTTGTAGGCACAAAGTATAACTCTACATCCCCTTTCTCTACATGGTCCTTAATGAAATGATAGCGAATATCTATGTGTTTAGTCTTAGAATGCTGGACCGGGTTGCTTGTAATTGCAATAGCACTTTGTGAATCACAGTAAATCGGGGTCTTAGAAATCTTAAAGTCATAATCTAAAAGTTGAGTTTGCATCCACAAAACTTGTGAACAATAATGAGCTGCAGCAATGTACTCAGACTCAGCTGTTGATAAAGACACACAGTTCTGCTTTTTGGATGACCAACCAACTAGACGATTCCCCAACATCTGAATTGATCCAGATGTGCTTTTTCTATCAACATGGCAACTGCCATGATCCGCATCAGTGTAAGTAGTGAGATTGAAATCGGATCCATGAGGATACCAGATCTCAAGGTTAGGTGTACCTTTAAGGTACTGAAAAATCCTAATAACCTCTTTGGAATGAGATTTCTTAGGGTTTGACTGAAAGCGGGCACAGACAGTTACAGCAAGTGTAATGTCGGGTCGACTTGCAGTCAGATACATTAAAGAACCAACCATGCTTTGATAAAGTGTAACATCAAAGGGTTCCCCATTAGCATCAGCATCCAGTAAAGTCCTCATTGGGGTTTTCATTGGTTTTAAAGAAGTCATTTTAAAACATTTTAGCATATCATTGATATACTTTGTTTGACTGAGAAAAATCCTGTTTGATAATTGTTTTACTTGTAACCCCAAAAAGAAATTTAACTGGTCAAGCATGCTCATTTCGAATTTGTTGGCCATAAGATCACCAAATTCTTTGCATAAGGCCGGGGACGTGGAACCAAAAATAATGTCATCAATGTAAATTTGAACCAAGAGAATGTGACCGTGGTTTTTACGGATGAATAACGTTGTATCAATCGTTCCATGAGAGAAGCCGTTGTCCAGCAAGTACTTTGTTAAGGTCTCGTACCATGCACGCGGTGCTTGCTTCAGACCGTATAAAGCTTTCTTCAAGTAGTAGACATGATTTGGATGAATGGGATCGACAAAGCCTTCTGCTTGATCGACATAGAATTTCTCTTGAAGATGACCGTTCAGAAAAGCAGTTTTGACGTCCATTTGAAACACCGTGAACTTCATATGAGAAGCAAATGCAAGGAAAAGATGAATAGCCTCAATCCTAGCAACCGGAGCAAACATTTCGTCATAATCAATACCCTCTTGTTGTCGATATCCCTTGGCCACAAGACATGCCTTATTCCGAACCACAATTCCATCAGAATCCTTCTTGTTCTTAAAAATCCACTTAACCCCTATTGGTCGTTGACCAGTTGGTCTTGGAACCAATTGCCATACTTTCAACCGTTCAAATTGATTAATCTCTTCTTGCATTGCAACCACCCAGTTCGGATCTAGTAAAGCTTGAGCAACCGTTGTTGGTTCAATCTTACTAAGAAAGGCAGTGTATAGACACATATTCCAAGTAGCCCTTCGAGTTGAGACTGGAGCAGATGCATCACCAATAATAAGATCTATTGGATGATTTTTAGTCCATCGGTTGTGTGGAAGAGGTTGTACATTAGTGGTATCCATTGAAACATCAACTGTTGTTGACGTTGAGCCTTGATCAGCTTGATCTGATGTAACGTTATCTAATGGATTCAATTGAGTATCTGGAGAAACAGCTGGAGTTGTATCAACTGATGAATCTTGAATTAGTTCAAGATTATTAGTAACAGGAGGTGGTAGGGAGGATGAAGAAGCAACAGTTGAATCAGTTGGTGTTGTATCTTCATCAAAAAGACTTTGTTGAGTCTCCACAGTAGTTGACTGTGATGGTGTAACCGGTACGGTTTGAACATTTGAAATCCGTTGAGGAGCATAAAGACTATCAAACAAGATATCCAGTTCCTCTGATGTAACCGTAGGAACACCCTTCGTCGAGAAAATTGAGTTTTGCGCGGAAGAAGAAGTAGCCAGGTTAGGATCGGGTTTTGAACTGAGTTGTTCAAAAGCCATTCCCGAAAGTTCATCGAACTTGACATTGATGCTCTCTTTAATCGTTTTTGTCCGTTTGTGATAAACCCGATAAGAATCTTTGTTCGAAGAATAACCGAGAAATATGGCTTGATCGCCATTTGGATCAAACTTTCCGAGGCTGTCAAAATCATTTAGCACATATCATATACAACCAAAGACACGGAAATATTTGACATTCGGGCGTCTACCATATAATAACTCATATGGAGTTTTATCAAAACGTTTATTAACAATACAACGATTTTGGGTATAGCATGCAGTTGAAATGGCCTCCCCCACATTTTTGGAGGTAGTTTGGAGTAAGCAAGCATCGTTCGAGCTGCTTCGCATAACGTACGATTACGTCGTTAGACTACTCCATTCTGTTGAGGTGTCCGAGCAGCAGAGAACTGATGTTCAATGCCTTGGTCTTTCAAATAACTATCAAGCAGGTCATTTTTAAATTCCGTCCCATTATCAGTTCGAATGCTCTTAACATGTTTGTTAAAAAAGCGTTGAGTCTTTTTAATGAACTCAATGATAATGTCGGGGGTTTCTGACTTAGTTCGCAGAAGAAAAATCCATGTAAAATGAGTATAGTCATCGACAATGACAAGCACATGTTTCTTGCCACCGAGGCTTGAAATACGCATGGGTCCACATAAGTCTATATGCAATAGTTGCAAAGACGATGAAGTACTGGGGGTTTGCTTAAGCGGATGATTAGTCCGTTTCAGCTTACCCATCGCACATGATGAACACACATGATGCTTATCATAGTGAAAGGATTTATCGCCCGTCATGTGTCGAGAACAACCGGAATCGATATACCAAACAAAGACGTCGAAACCCTGTAAATGTGAATTTCCTAGAGTTTAGGTACCCAAAGTTTCTTGGGTCCTCTACGGTTAGTACTAACAATAAACTTTGGATCAACGACAAGATAATCAAGTAAAGCATCATGAAGTTTAGACAATAAATCATCATTTAAAAACACATTACATGAAGCATCATAAGCAATATCAAGTTTTACATCGTTATCAGAAGTCTTAACACGTAACTTATTCCAAGTAGATGTTTTGTTCACAGACAAAAATTGAAAAACATGAGATGATTTCCTAGACCGACTAGCAGATTGCGTTGGTTTGGTTGCTACTTTCTTAGTCGTGGACTTAGGAACCCATACAGATTTGTAATTCAAGTTTGGATTATGACCTGTGACACGAGAAACACCTTTGTTAGTTAGACGTCTAAACTCTTCAGTTGACACATGAGATGATTGATTTTGCAAAATTTCCAATTTGATTTTACGTTCTTTTGCATCATACTCACTTAAATCAGGTTTAGGACTTATGTGTTGTGTGGACTTAATTGATGTTGTTAAAAGACTCGCTTTTGAAGTTTTTGTTATTGGAATCATAGGAATCTTTTCAGTTGACACAGAACCATCAGGAGAATGAACCTTTTTGACAACAAATTGAGTTGTAGAAACAACTTTTGAACCACGATTGCCAAATTGAGAATGGAGAGGATTTTTAAGAATAGTAATGGATTTTACATCCTTAGATGTTGACATTCCCTTTCCCTTCTTAGTAATCCCACCAATACATTCAAGCACATTGGTTTCAACATTAGACGATTGCTTAAGTGTGTTAGCCTGTTTCAGTTGAATTATCTTTTGTTTTAAGCTTTTAATCTCAAGACATAATTCTTTAGCAGAAACTATCACTTCACCCTCCTTAAAAGCATAGGAACATTCTTTCTTAGGCAGTGAAGACAATTTATCACACAGGGCAAGCATTTAGGTAGAACTGGTTTCACATCAAAAGTTGGTTCATCAAACACCTCATCTATGTTAACAATGCTAGAACTAGGTTTGTTAAACACGTCATTCTCAAGCATTAAAATGTATTTCTCTAGCATGAGTGTAGGAATGTAAACCAATCTACGTGTCGGCACATAATTAGCACATTGCACATTCTTTTCATTTTCAACAAGTTCCTTCAAGAAAGCAGGATTTAATTTACCTATTTTTGCATTAATTTTCTCATACATTAAGCTAATTTGATGGTATTTTTTATATTTGCGATTAACAATAATATCATCAAAATCAGCATCAGAAGAATGCACAAAATGCGGTGGTAAACCAGCTTGAAAGTAATCAGAATGATATAATCCTGGAATCTTTTTGGAAGCTCCATCTAAGATCTTAGGATCTTCAAAATCCGATCCCCACTTTTCACCATGAATCGTTTTTGGTCTATTCATGAAAATCGTTTGTTTTGAAAGTTCCATATCCATGATAGCTTTGGATTTCTCTGTTCGATAGAGTTTTTCCTCATATCGAGCAAGTTGAGCTTTCATTAGAACAGACTTTTTTGACAATGAAGAGATTTCAGTGTCTTTTTCAATTATTGCGTTTTCCAAATGAATAATTTTCTTGTTTAGCTTTGAAAGCGTGGGTTCATGTTGGTTTTTTAAATCAGAAAGATATTTTTCTAAGAATTGAACTTTTTTTGCAAGTCGTTCAGATTTTAAACGATAATCAGTTCGTTCGACTTTAATTGGATGAATTGTCTTTTTAAGATTTTCAAACTCAGATTCTGAGGAACTGAGTTGGACGGTCAACTTTTGCAATTCCGATTGTAATTTAGATGAAGATGGTTTGATCTCAGAAAGTTTGATTTTGTCTTTTAAAACCTTGTTTTCAGATTTTAAGCCATTGACTTCTTTTGACATTGTGACCAGATTCTTCATCAAGTCATTTTGTATTTTTATAAAATCAGGTGAGATTTCAGTTGATTGTACCTCATAATCGTCAGATGTTGAGTCAGAATTCTCCAATGCTTCCTTAGCTTTGATGAGCTTGGTCACCTTGCAAACATTTGCATGTTCCACCTCTGAGTCTGAATCATCAGTCCAGTTAAACCAAGTATCATCAACCGGTTTCAGCTCTCCCCCAGTTTCCACAATCTTAGCCATCAACATTTTCTTCTTGTAGTAAGCTGCGTCCTTCTTCTTAGGCATTTTGCACTCACGAGAGTAATGACCAGCTTTGCCACAATTGAAACAGATTGAATCTTCCTTCTTGGAATCATCAGCACGTTGTTGTTTGGATTGATCAGCTTTCTTGTAGTACGGGGAAGATGATGAGTGTTTGCGTTGATTGCTTGATTTGCCTTTAAACTTGTGTTTGTTCAAGGCATTTGTGAACATGGCTGCCATCTTGACTAATTCAAGGTGTGAATCATCAACATCAGAAAGATTCAACTCTTCAGAATCAGTTGATTGTTCAACAAGCACTTTCTTGAACAAGCTTTTGGAAAATGATTTGCTCTTCTTTTTGGCAATTAGAGCAAGAGGATCACTTGGAGATGACTCTTTCCTTCCTTCTTGAAGTTTTGACACATCAGGTTGGTAATGCATAAGAACTCCAACAAGCTCATGAATAGTCAACTTGTCAATCTCTTTGGTAGATCGAACAATGGTTTCATAAGGAAGCAAATCAGCATTGAGCTTTTTGAGGAATTTCATGTTGACTTCAGCATGTACTTTTACAATCTTACACCTTTTCAACTCATTGATAACACCATTGAAACGACGGTAGGTATCCTTGAGTAGCTCTTCTGGTTCCTGCTTGAAATCTTCATACAATCCTATAGCCTTATTTAATTTAGTAACGTCTGACATGTCATAACCTTCTTGTTGTCATTTGATCTCATCCCATATATCTTTTGCAGTAGTGTTGCTATCAACATTTTAAAATAGCTCATATGGGATAGCTTGCATGACAATATTCTTAGCCTCTATATCACCCTGAGCTCTTTCACGTTTATCACCAGAAAGTTCATAGACTGGAATTGGCATACCAGTATCGGGATGAAAATCAACAACTGGACCATCTCTCAGAGAAGCCCAAATATGTTTAGCTTTCTCACCCTTATAGTCTATGTACTGAGTAATACGATGAAGCCACTGAGTGTACTTGCCATCAAACAACACTGGAGATCGGGAATCTGATCCAATGATAAGTGTATCTTGAGTAGACATCTTAAATTGAGGTAGATTCGGTATAGATTCGGTATTAAACACAATCTATGATCAGGGCTCAGTATAAAATCTAACAAGAATGTTAGATTCGGTAAAAATTCGGTACAGTAGCAGATTCGGTAAGTGGTTCACTACTGTAGCAGATTCGGTAACAATTCGGTATACCAGATTCTGTATTAGAAACTGATAAGAATCACAAGTAACACACCCAAATTCAGTATGGATTCGGTAACCACACAACTTGAAGCCTCAGAATACTTAAAATCAATGGATTAAGTGATACAGAAAATCAGATTCTCTATCTGACTCGGTAATCAGATTCTGTATGAATTTGAAGTTCAAACTCAATTCAATCCCTTTGAATTAGATTCTGTAACCTTGCTGCACAAGGAAACAAGTTAGTATCACATAAAATATCAAAGATACCGAATGTATAGAATACCGAATGTCAACTGTAGCAGTTGACAATACCGAGTCTAAGTCTAAAACTTAGAAATATAACAGAATCCTTTCTCAAACCACACCAATTAGCTGCATGTGATCAAACCAAATGTGATAGAATCACAAACACACCACAATCTGCAACACTTAAGATGAATTTCCAGTAATGAAGCAGATTCAGTATGACAGTTACGATACCGAATGTTGATCAAATCTTCAAAACTTGAAGAATTAAAGAAATTGAACCGACAGAAATGTGATTTAACACCTCACGAACACAACTGAATCTTTAAATCTTCACAAAACACCAGAATCAAGCTTGAATTAAGCAATACCGAGAGTTTTAGCTACAAACTCTAAAAATCAACTTGTTTCTCCATAATTGAAGTTAAAAAGTTGTAATGATGATCGAAACTCTTTCTAATAGACCTAATACACCTTCGCTGAACTTATCACAAAAATCTAAACGTCAGATTATCAAATTCGATAATACCGAATCTGTTTCAATATACCGAGAGTGTTCAGATTCTGTAAACTACAATCTCTGGATCGATATAGTGATGTAGAATCACTTCCTAGTTGCTCTGATACCAAATGATAGGTCAGATCATGTTGAGATTGAGAGAAATGATAAGATAGAATGAGATTCGGTATGTAAGAAGGAGACTCAGTACTAGAGAGAATCGGTACAAATTAAATTCCACAGCTTCTAGAACTCGGTTACAATACAATGGCTATCTAATTAGGACTACATAGGTTCCTTATATAGCCCTTCTAAGAAACCTTCATTTAAGCTTAATTCACATTAACACTATACAACTTCGGGGTCCTAACAGTCTAGATGGATTAGGACGGGTCGTTATAAAATCTGTTTTTAACCCCCAGATGCATTCAATACTATCTTCATTAACTACAGGAACCTTCATCACATCTTTCAATTCCCGCAATCCAGGAAATTCTTCCGATAGACGCTATGAAAACATAGAGTTGAAAATAAACATAAACAATAATGGATTATTCAGAGTAAATAACTATTAAAACATATGTAAAACCTTAATTGATGTAAAGAAACCTTACAAAAACATTTTCCTTTTTAATGGTCATTTTCACGATAACATCTGTGTTTTCCACACCATCTGTGTCATCATCAGACCAATATTCCTCTGATATATCATCATGCTCACTGTCTATTGATGTGTCACTATCGGTAGAATAGTTGACAAATCAATGACAATTATGTCACTTGATGAAGCCGGTTTGCTGCCAGAGGGTTCTCCATGTTCATATGTCTTTGAATTAATAAGTTCCAAGTATTGATTCTCACATCCATCACCAGAGTAAACCATCATCCCTATATGATGTTCATCGATCATGGTTAAGCAAAGCACATCAGACTAATTCAAAGATAGATACTTTACCAATTTGTGAAAACCATTTTTAAGAATAACTTATTGCCAATACAACTCATTTCCACGTCATATACAGAACCTCCGATGTTTAGTACCTCCAACCTAATTTCTCTGTCATAATCCATTGCCTGATTACCAATCCATTTGGTTGGCAACACTTGTTAATAATTAAACATGTTTAATATATTAACAACACAGTAAATGTATAATAAATTAGTGTACAAAATACAATACCAGTTCCGAGGTGTTTGGATTCATGTTCATTTTTAACCATGATGGACACGGCCTTGCCAAAGAAAAACGTTCACAGAAATCATCTCCAGCTATGTAATGTTTCACTTCGTTAATATGCCAGTTCCGAGGCGTTTCGATTTATGTTAATATGTCACTTTCTTCAGTTTGGAAAAAGTTATTAATTTCTTCCCAGCCATTACTGAATAATGATTTTGTACCTTCCCAACGCAGTTCAATCCGAATAAAATATGTACGTCTTAACTTAAGGCTGAAAGAATCTATAGTACCTGGTGGATCAATATGTCTTCTCACAAATTCTTCTGGTGCTTCCTGATAAATGAATAAATGTTCCGTTAAATGAACATTGAAAAGTTGGATTTAAGCATATGCTGAATAATTTCACAATAGATTATCCTACAAATAAATAGGTGTGTCAATGGTTTACCATTTCTTTTCCATTTGGATCATGAATGACCGTCAAAAAAGTAGTTAGTCTTTTAGAAAAATCCATTTAACTCTATTATTTGATCAATCAAATTAATACATATTAGTTAATACAAAATTCTACTATATTTATCAATTATAAATTGATACATGAAACTTAAAATCAATAAAAGATTATCAACAATGAAAAACATAGTAAATGAGAAGGTTTTTGCTTTCTAATCTAATATACTATTCCTCATAATCCCTAATATCACAATAGATTTGAATCTTTTACATCTCTACACAATGATGAACTAAGAACCATCAATCATCAAAAATTAATATCATAAACTAAATAACAATGTTTATGATAAACTCTTAAAGTAATCTTCAAGTATTACAAAATCGTTCAGGTAGTTGTCTTTAGTTTTATTATTTATGTAATCCAAAATAATATTTTGTACAACAAACTCATAATACTAACGTTGGTTAGTAAACCCTATTTAATACCAATTTATACTAATTAAGTCAGGATTTATATATATTAAACACTTATTCTTATCCAACAACTAACATACATGCAATCTATAAAAATATCAAAACAAATAAATCAGTATAACTTTATCTATAAAATGATGATCATGTTTACATTAATTTAAAATTAGGATCTTTAAAAACCCTAACAACAATTTTTTTATATATATAGTCATATTAAACTAATTATTAAATAAACAACTTTCTATACAAACAAAGCATATACAACTCTTGATTTAACAAATAAAGTAGAAAGTGATGGAAAAAATTGTTTACTTACAATCAAATGAAGTACAAAGTGATCGTATGTTTTTTGTCTTACAGTGAAATTTAATGTCTGTTTGTTTTCCAAAAACACCTTTCAAGAAAGATATTTTTTGCTTCTTAGTGTAGGTGTCTTGATATTCGTGTGGTTATAACATTAATTACTACAACAGCATTAATCTGTCAATCGGTTTTTGTTTAATTTTGGGCTAATTTGTTTTCGCTAAATTTAGGCCCACTAATATTTTAAAACCACAGTTTCAGTTTTGTTTTAGTCCAATATAATAAAGTCCTTAAAAATATTCCTTTTTATTTTAGTCCAATAAAAAAGGCCCTTTTACTGTGCTTAATTTTTACTGTTAAATAAAAAAGGTAGCTGAGATAAAAAAAAACATACTCCATATGTTTGTTTCCCTTGACTTATTCAAACTCTTTCGACCTTCGAAAACGGTTTTGTGCTCAAGGACCACAATATACCTGTAAGTGTCATCTTCTTTTTTAAGTTCTTTTTTCCATATCTACTTCGATTTCATACTATCTATAGTATCTGTAAACATCTTTATTTGTTCCATTTGTTATATTGTTATCTATTTTATTAGATTTGTTAGGGTTTGTAATGGCTATTATGTTAGTTTCTTAATAATTTTCCCATGTTAAATAAATTGATAATTGATGAATGCATGCATCCTTCCAAGTAGTTAAATCGGCTTTGTAATTTCAATTTTGAAGTATAAATCCGTATATTGTTTTTACATGGGAAAGATATTTCTATCAGACACTTTTAATCCGAATATTGTGTTATTCTAGTATATGTCTGTTGATAATATTAGCTAAATAATCTATATATTCTTCTAAATTTGTAAAAATATAAGCTTTAATTTTTAACTTTGTGATGTGTTTTTTATTAAAATAAGATTGTGCTTTTACAAATCTTTATCATTAATAATTATATTATTTAAATTACATTGTAACTTACATAAGTTCTTAAAATGTACACACATTAATATTTACTAGAGAAAATTTTTATATTATATACTCAGAACTTGATTGTATAAGTTTATTTCATTTAAATTCCTAGACACATATACTCAACCAATGGAACAAACTTTCTGGCTTCCTTCTTTTATTATCATGTTTCGGTGCCGTATGAGCAATTACAGGTATTACGATGGTAATTTTTTTTAAATACACAATTTTACTTATAATGTTATCAAATTTATATAATCACAAGTGCAAATAATACTGTCTAAAACAAAACTAAATGTTAATTTGCAGACTATGCCTCATGATTTTGCAAATAACTACTTCAGGAAAACAAAAACCTCCAAGTTAATGAACATCGTTAATGAATCCGGTTATGAATCTGCACTTGAATTGAAGTGGATAGGAGATGATCTCACTTTTTCAACTGGCTGGAGTTAGATTGTGGAAGATCTTAAGATTACCAAGAAACACATATTGTGAATCACATTACTTGATAGGAAAACATTTGATTTGGCTGTGTTTAATGATGATTTGGTTGAAATTCATGTTCCAGAACATCGACCGCCAATGTTCATTAAATGGTTGCTGGATTGTCATGACCCAAGCATGGTATATTTATCAATTACATTTAGGTTTACAGTTACTTAATTTTTTTAATCAACCTATATATTATTAACTACATTTATCTTGATTTGTTACACAACTATTACATTTAAAGTGGGCTGACATCACATATCCCAATACAGTTCCTCCTTCTGAAGTCTTCCTTAACACCACAACAGTTAATTGTTCAATCATAGAGATCGGTTCTGATGGTGTGCATTAAATGTTTACAACCAGATGGAGAAGTTTTGTGGAAAAAATGAAGCTCCAGCAATTCAGCATTTTGATCTTCAAGCCTGTAGAAAATGATAATTTTCTATTTATAAGCTATCTTGGAACTAACCCGCATGATAAACATTCAACCACACCTATGAATGCAGCTTCTACTTCTGTTATACTAAAACATCAGCACAATGAAGTTCTGTCAACATCTATTGTGGAAGATCGTTTCATCAAGTTTAAAATCCTAAACTCAAGATGCTTTGTATGATTCTTCTCCTTTTAAATTAACTAATTTGCTCAAACTCAATTTCATTAACACATTTTTATTCTTAATATTTAGTTTAATTATAAATTCAAATGAGTTCTACAAAGATTTCATTATGATTCCACCTGAGTTTTTATTTGACTTGTTAATAAAAGGTTTTCTAATGATGTACTTTTTATTTGGTTTTATATAGCGTATTCCACCTGAGTTCTATAAGATTCCTGGAGTTGAAAATGGTGGTTCTGTGGACATTGTTAATGCAGATGGCGTTAAAGTGATGTGGTGCTTCATACCTCATAAAGGTTCAAAACCACCAAAGTTGAAGATTTCTGGTGGCTGGCTGCCTTTTCTGCAAAAAAAATCAACCTAGGAGTTGGTGATGAATGTGAAGTTGCCTACATGCCGAGTAAATCAATGTTTGTGCTTAAGAATGTGATAAAGATGGTGAAAAGATCAAGTGGACGAAGGAATATTAGTCGGTGAAAACATGATGTTTGTGTTCCTTTTTTATGAAACTGACTCAAAAACATGTCATAATTTTTTGTCAAATTATCTTACTAATGGTAAGTTAAAACTATGTGATATTAGTTTTATTTCGCTACTTATTAAAACTTTTAGTGTGAAGGTATTATTATAATGTTCATGGAATGGTTTAAATTTGTATCATATTTTGATTTTTGGAAATATATTAACCATGTTTTGATCCAGAATACGACTTAATGAATATAACATAAAAAATACCATGTTTTTAAACAGTTGTTACAGATAATCATACCGTACATTTAGATTCAAGAAAATTTCATTGTTATACCTTTCTTTTATTGTTCAATTTAAGTGTATTATGGATGGTACATCTTCAAATATATGAAACAAATGTTAGAACATAATTAATAAACATTTTTGTATAGTGTACTCTACGTACTTGACCAATTTATCCCAACACATTCTTTTCGACAATGACCATCTATATTACTTATTTCTTCTACAATATATGATACTATATAACCTTTTCGACTTATTCACCGTGAAAAACATAAGAGTGAGGTTTTATTATTAAATGGTTTTATGTAGACCGATTTATGAATAACCCATGATTTAAGGCCAACATAAGAGACAGGATTGTCTAAACAAAAACCCATACATGTTACAGTTTTTTCTATTTTATTGACCTCAAACTAAAAAACCTGATATTGTAAAACATACAGCACATTAGCCATCCACATGACTTTATTTAATCTTTTTATTAATTTTTTAAATTGTGTAAATGCATAGGGAAGGTACCAAGACTTACTTTTTGGAGTACAATATATGTGTATCACCATATGTCAAAAGAAAAAATTATTCTTTTTTTTAAAGCACTCAAGTACACACGTCTACCAAGACATTCAATGTATGTGTGTAGGTTTTTAAAATTTGAAATCAAAAATTCTTAATTCTTTCTCTATAAATTTTGAAATTCAAATGCTAAGATGTACAAACAAATAAAAAAGCCTAAATATTTCTCTATTCCTCATCTTCTTTTGCAATCACCTTCTTTTTAATATCAAATTTTCTATCTAATTCAAATCAAAATTTCGACCAGGTTTAATTTTTTTTCTCATTTATGTTTCATAAACATTTCTTCATAGTGATTTTTTAATGATATTTTAATATCCGGCTTTAAGTTTTAGCTTATTAAAAATGTTTAAGATTAAAATATTCGACAATCAATTGACTTTTTCCAATTTTTTTTGACAATTTTCAATGATCTGTTGTCTACTTTCACTCATGTCTCCTTTGAACTTTTTTCATAGGTTATACGTATATGATGCAATCCAAAGTGTTCATAAATGTTACTTGCAATCCAAAGTGGCGTGAAATTGTCCGTTTCTTGCATAATCAGAATTTCAGACCCGAAGACATCACCAAAAAATTGTGTTGGCTATTTGAAATGAAGTTACAAAGTATGATACAAGACTTCAAAGAGAATCATGTCTTTGGTGAGGTTGAAAAATGTATTTTCAATGAATATCTTCAGATTCCGTAATTGTATATTGACTAAAACTATTTTTTTAATAGAAGTCTAATGATTTAACTTTTTCACTGCAGTTGTTTACACAACTGAATTTCACGAACGTAGATTGCCTCATGCACACATTTGTCTCTTTTTGAAGTCTATTGAACATTAAGCGGTATGTTATCAGGAACGGCCAGATCGTGTTCTTAGTGATAAAGTTGTTTAAATCATTAATGATACGATCATGTAGTTTTTGCAATTATAATAAATAAAAGTCCAGGGCAATCACTATCGCGTGTCGGTTTATTTCTTCCAATACCGGTGTTTAGTCATGGACAACTATACGTTGCACTATCTTGGGTTACTAATCGCCAAGGAATCAAGAAATTAATCTTAGACAAGGATAACAAAGTATCAAACACAAGAAAAAATGTGGTATGCAAAGAATTCTTGCAACATTTATAGACTTAATTGAATAAATGTTTCAAAAAATTTCCATTGGTATGGTATCTTTGAACTATTATGTATTTATAATGTTTTTTTACAAATATTTGAATAATGTAAAATTATTATAATTTCCACCAAGTATTATCTAATTTTTAAAGATGTTTCATTCATATCAAATACTCCGTATATGACAAAAATTTTATATGTTTTCATGTGATGTTACTAATATTATACGTACGCTATCGTTGAAATAATATGAATTCCAATGTGCGTCACAGAGACGCTGACTTTAATAGTGAACTATACACTACCGATTTCCTAAATAGCATTGAAGTTATTGTTTACCAAAGCACAATCTGAGGCTCAAAATTGGTGTACTAGTAATGTTACTTCGAAATATAGATCAGGCAGGAGGTTTGTGTAACGGTACACGTTTTCAAATTGTGCACTTAGGAGAAAAAATATCAAAGCAAAAATTTTAACAGGCTCAAACGTGGGGAAGATTACAGCGTTATCACGTATGCTTATCGTACCGAGGGACAAGAGAATACCTTTTCGATTCCAAAGAAGACAATATCCATTGTCGGTTTGATTTGCAATGGCAATAAATAAAAGCCAAGGACAATCACTATCGCGTGTCGATTTATTTCTTCCAAAACCGGTCTTTAGTAATGGACAACTATACGTTGCACTATCTCGGGTTACTAATCGGGAAGGAATCAAGATATTAATCTTAGACAAGGATAACAAAATCTCCAACACAAAAAAAATGTGGTATGCAAAGAAGTCTTGCAACACTTATAGACTTAATTGAAGAAATGTTCCAAAAAAATTTCATTGGTATGATATCTTTGAACTATTATGTATGCATAATGTTTTTTTAGAAATATTTGAATTATGTTACATTATTATGATTTCCAACAAGTATAATTTTATTTTTAAATATGTTTCATTCATATCAGATATGTGACAAAAATTGTATAAGTTTCCATGTGATTTTACTAATATTATAAGTACGGTATCTTAGAAATAATATGAATTTCAACGTGCAACACACGGGCTCCAAAACCTAGTATATATATATATATATATATATATCTAACTTGATAATCTGTTAATTAATTATCTCATTAAGTATATTAACAATGAGTTAGACTACTAACTTAAGGGTTTCAAAATGATATATATATATATATGTAACGTTTAACGACGTAATTGTAGTGACCCGGAAAATTTCGACTAATTTTGAACCAAACTCTCGATACGATTTAATATCTTTGACAAGGTAAGCAAAGTCTGTTAATCTGAGTCTCAAAATTTTTGAACTGTTTCATATATTCAATTGACCTTCGACTGTTCTTGATGATTCACGAACAACTAATTGTAAATAGATACATGTATATTTAAATATATATATATATATATATATATATATTTATATATATATATATATATATATATATATATATGTAATAATTTGAAATATTAATTGAAATAATATATGAGTTAATTGTTGGAAATAAATATGTAAAATAATATGCGATATAACGAAAACTATTATTACAAATGTAGATATATATATATATATATATATATATATATATATATATATATATATATATATATGTGTATATAAATATGTATATAAATACTACTTGTAAATATATAAAATAATATTAAATCTATTTGTTTAAAAATATATAATATATATTTATGTGATAAAACTTCTTATTTAAAACTGATTATATTTAGAGAGAGAGTAAATGGAAAATGGATGATTTCGAGCTTAATTAGTAAACGTCAGTAACACTCGGTAGATGTTTTGTTAGTTTTAATATAGATATTGTACATGTTCATGATGGATTGAAATAAAAGTTAGACTGTAAATTGATTACGAAGATTTTAGATTTGTCAAAAATATTTTTTACCTTTTTATGATTAAATATTAGCACTCCGTACATATAAATTGGAACAGAAAATAAATAATTATTGAACCTTTTTGATCAGGTTTCCAACAGTTAATGAGTGAAATAATTAAATATATTTAATCTAAAAATTTAGGATTTTTAGGAACACTTTTATATTTTAACTGTTTAGCAATGAACCACGTTATAACTTAGTCCAACTGTCGGTAAACTAAATAACAAATTGAAGGCTGCTAATGTAATTTTTTTATTTGTTTATGTCATTGCCACGTTTTAAGTTTTCAAAGGAGTGTGATATATATATATATATATATATATATATATATATATATATATATATATATATATATATATATATATATATATATATATATATATATATATATATATATATATATATATATATATAATATGTGCATATTACCAAGTGCCATATGTCTGTATCTGTTTAATTCAAGAACAAGTAACACCAACCCACACCCACTTGTGTATCTTTGTTCCTTCTTTCTGTTAAACTTATCAATCAACCCTACCCCAAACAAAACCCACTATCTCTAATTATTAAGGAGGATATATATATATATATATATATATATATATATATATACCTTTACGTGCATAAATATGAACCAAAACCATTACCATTCTTATTCAAGTACCATCTTCAAACCCATCACCTTTCATCATGAACAAACACCTTAAACCGTTGCAGCCTACTGTTTTCTGTTTTCTTTTAGCGATAACCACTGCTATTGCAGCTACTTATTTCTGTATCGATTCACAATTCACCCAAACAACTCCTATCTGCTATGCTACCATTTAGTTTTAAGTTTAGATCCAAGAACATTCCACTAAATTCACCATCTTTAACCACCGTTTATATATATGAAATTGAGAAACAACCGGTATTTTTACTTTGGTCGAAACTAGACGTCTTGTTGTATTAATTCAAATGGCACCTGCGTGTTTCCTGTTTTAATCGAATATCATGATTATTCTGTTTCTATTTCTTCCTCGGTGAACAACACGATGTGCAGCCCTAAAACCACCACCATACACCACCATCGTCAACCAATAAAACGCCACCCCGCACTACCACTGTGACTACTACTACTCGTGTTACTGTTACAGCGGCGAGTTATGATGATGATGAGATAAAAAGAAAATAATGATGGTTAGAATGTTTTAAGATGATGATGGTAAATGGAAATAATAATAATAACGATTATGATAATGACTTAGATGATGTTAATGATAATGAAAACAATGATGGTTTGTTGTTAAAAGTCTTTGATAATAATTTGCATTTGATCTTTGTTGTTTTGGACGATAGGGTTTTTATTTTCGAGAAAACAAGTATCTACAGGTTAAGAAAAAAATTAAACGTGGTGAATAATTCAAAAACGAATGTACGGTTCATTAGTTTAATGGTGGGTTTGCTGTACAAGAGGTCCTCGGTTCGAAACTAGGCTACTACTCATTTTTTTGTGATTATTCTGCTGCAGTCCATTAATCTTAGTGGACTTTGGGTTAGGCTAGTAAAGGAGTTTAGAAAAATTAACTGTTGGGCCGTATATAATAAGACTGTGGCTATCGAATCTATTGGGCTTATGTAAAGAGGAATGGGCCGTGGGTTCGTTTGTAGTATATGGCTAGGATCCAGTTATGATTGGGAAAAAAATACAGCTTATATAGATATGGGTAGTGACATTAATTAGAAAACCGAAAATAGACAGATGGTTAGTGGTGTTTTGGGTTAAGCGGGAGGTCGAGGGTTCGAGTCCGGGCAATGCCATTTCATTCTTTTTGAAGCCTATTTTATGTGAGGTAGTAATTTTGTTATCTTATTATTATTAATTATTATATTATTATTATTATTAATTATTAATAATGTTATGATTATTATTATTAGTATCAAGTATTATTATTTCGTATTATTATTATCATTATTATTATTATAACTAGTATTAGAGTAAGAGTTATTAGTAATATGATTAGGATTATTGATATTAGTAAAACGATTAGTAGTATCATTATTATTAAACTTATCTTTTCATAAAATTTCTAATATTACTAAAAGTATAATTATTATTATTAGTAAAATTATTATTTTTATAGTTATTATTATTAGTGTTCATTATTATTAAAATTAACATTTTAATTAAAAGTATCATTTTTACTAAAGTTACCATCTTTATTATTAATACTAAAAGTATAAATTTTAACTCTATTATCATTATTATTATTTTTATCATTACTAATATTATTTTAGTATTATTGTAATATAAATATATACAAAAAATATATTTGATACACATAACATAACAAAATTTATATTTTTATTTATTTTAAATACATAAAATGAATATATGAAAACATATATGTTATTAACATAAAAATGATATAAATTTGTTCGATTACAATATGGGTGTTAATATACACATAAATGATATAGGTTCGTGAATTCGAGGTCAACCCTACACTTGTTAAATGACGTCATATGTATTTTTACCACAAAATACAGTATGGTGAGTTCATTTGCTCCTTTTTACTCTTTAAATTTTTGGGACTGAGAATACATACGCTGCTTTTATAACTGCTTTACTAAATACTTTTGAAATATATTTTGAGCTGCGAATACATGAAATGCTTTTATAAATGTTTGACGAGATAGACACAAGCAAAACATTCCTCGAATGAATTATTATGCAGACAGAAGTTCTGCGGATTATTATTGAATTATGTGGACATGATAATTGCCACCATTGAATTATGTGAACATGATAATTGCCTCCATTGAATTATGTGGACATGATAATTGCCACCATTGAATTATATGGACATGATAATTGCCACCAATTGAAGTGAATGTTATATATCGAGAGAATGATTTTATACACAGGTTACATGTATGATATTTTGTACACGAGATATGTGTACGGTTACAAAGATTTGTTAAAATGGTTTCGTACACGAGAAAGATTTACTGTATTTAAAAGATATCGCATGTACATTACAGGTGGGTATAGGATTCGGGCCCATTTGTACCATGCAGCATTTAAATCTTGTGGTCTATTAAAATGATGAATTTTATTATTTTATGATACACATATGAACTCACCAACTTTTTAGTTGAAACTTGAAAGCATGTTTATTCTCAGGTACGAAAGAAATCTTTCGCTGTGCATTTGCTCATTTTAGAGATATTACTTGGAGTCATTCATGTCATATTTCAAAAGACGTTGCATTCGAGTCATCAAGTTCATCAGAATTATTATTAAGCCAATTATAGTTAGATATATTATGAAATGGTATGCATACTGTCAACTTTCGATGTAATGAAAGATTGTATTTTCAAAAAGGAATGCAATGTTTGTAAAATGTATCATATAGAGGTCAAGTACCTCGCGATGTAATTAACTGTTGTGAATCGTTTATAATCGATATGGACTTCGTCCAGATAGATTAGGACGGGTCTTCACAGTTGGTATCAGAGCGGTGGTCTTAGCGAATCAGGTCTGCATTAGTGTGTCTAACTGATAAGTCGTTAGGATGCATTAGTGAGTCTGGACTTCGACCGTGTCTGCATGTCAAAAGTTTTGCTTATCATTTGTGTCGAAAATCACTTGTTATCATTCTTAGTCTAGACACGTCTTACTGCATTTAGTGCATCGATAGTGTATAGACAAAATTTCATATCATAGCGTATCTGATAATTCATATCTTAGCGTATCTGTTACTGTAGACCTTGCCTGACAGCTTCCGTAGATTCCTCCGTAACTTATGGGATTTTAGTATTATATATGCATATGTAGATTATGTATTGCAGAGTACTAATCTACATTCTATAATCTTTTTCTTATCGAAAATCATTCATCTGATCGTACGAGATGAATCAACCATTCACCTAAGCTCCGAAACCAGCATCACTAGAATGAATCAACCAATCATCCATCCCCAATTCATCTGATGGGTTCGTAGTCGACTTAATCAATGAAGACGAGAATAAGTCGATCTTTTCCACCAACCGAATTCACCTCTTGGCGAAGAACCTGAAACACTTACCGGCAAACCTGTTCGAAA
Organism: Rutidosis leptorrhynchoides; assembly: GCF_046630445.1. NCBI lineage: Eukaryota > Viridiplantae > Streptophyta > Magnoliopsida > Asterales > Asteraceae > Rutidosis > Rutidosis leptorrhynchoides. Next base: position 297,951,038 of record NC_092337.1, read on the forward strand.
CACCATTCTCACAATCATTTCCAGAGTATCTCGCCACGATTATATTCTATCTAAAATTCTAAACCTTGTTCATCCGCTCGTTTCGACCGACAATCATCCCGGAATAATAGAAGAAGTCAACGAACTTCACGCTCGAGTAATCAATTTGGAGAATATGGTGCAAAACTTTCTAGCTTCAGCAACATTACCAGCACCAACAATACCATCAATAAGAGCACCAGTACCATCAACAATCTATGGCTCAACATCTCATTCTGTACCTCGAGTATGATCATCGTTTTACATGATGTTCTACATCATATATCTTCGTTCGACATGGTGATTATGTAATCTCTAATGTTTTAGAGATTATGTACTCTAGTTCTAGCCGTAATTCTGATGAGTTTAATATCACATTGACTCATTAAATCCATAATTACGTGTGAAGAAAATATATATGTATATATGTTTTCATAAAGATTGTAATTAAAATTTTTATTGTACAAACTATTAATGGTGAAAATATTTTAACGGGTAGGTAATACCCGAGGAATATTTAGATTTCGCATTAATAAGTTACACTGTACATTCTTCGAATCTGATTCAACAGTCATTTACTATTCTACTTGCAACCACAGCTATACGAATCCGTTCATCACAGAATAACCATTTTCATTCAATTTAATATTTGGATTTTGACCTATCAGAATCCGACAAGTGGCATAATGAAGAAAACATTGGATAAAATAAAATTTGTTAGAAACAAACAAATTAACTATGAGAAATTTTGTTAAGAATCCACGCTAACAAAATCCTAGCTAACCGTTCCTAGCTAACTGATTAAATTTTAATTATCACAATTTATTTTATCGCAATTTACAATCTCGCAATTTTATTTATCGTCATTTAGTTTCTGTTATTTACTTTAAGCACTTTATTTATCGTTATTTAATTTCTGTTATTTATTTTACGCACTTTAAATATCGGGACAAGTATACAAGGTTTTTGACATATCATATCGACGCATGTATATATATTATTTGGAATAACCATAGACACTCTATATGCAGTAATGCGGGAGTTAGCTATACAGGGTTGAGGTTGATTCTACAATAATATATATAGTTTAAGTTGTGATCGAGTCTGAGATGTATAAGGGTCACGACACGTATTAATTAATTCAAATGTTATATATTGCTAACTGTGGACTATCAATTGAGGAATAATGTCATTGGACAATTAAAATAAATTAAAATATTGATTATAACATATGAAACTAAACATTTCTTCAAGTTTGCCACTTGATTTCATCTTAAACCTCATTTGTATCTTGACGATTACAATCTGCGTTCAAACCTTTCGTAATTCTTGAAAACACCTCAATCGAGAGGATGAACCAACCGCACTTCATGTACGTAAGAAGATATTGATGCATATAGTTATGCACCTGAAAAACTCTCGGAACCTGAACAAACATTTGACACGTATCTGTGCTAACTCCTTTGGCGTAGTTATTACCGAAAATAACTTTTCAATCCTTTTTCCAAATTAGCCAATTTTGTCACAGCTCCAACAAGTCAACTTCGATTCTTCAGTCGAAACAGTCTTATTATAACCTTGATATATACGTTGCCCTTTCATCATCGTTACTGGGAAAACTTTCATGTTCCACCACATTAGCAATAAACTTACCAACAACTTCAATTATCTTTGACTTTTCAAAAAATCATTATATTTATTGAAATCCCATCATTTACTCATTCGCATCTTGTAACGAGAATTGCCATATGAATCATCAGAATTTAGCAATCAGTAACTTGAAATCTCGCAGCATGTCTACATCAACAGTTATATGTATACATATAACATTTATCTCTTAGAATTATGATCTTTCATTCTGAAATTCTGAAAAGCACCCAGTCTACAAATCAATACTTCAAATTTTGAAGAAGCTAAATACAGTAGCAAAAAATGTACACGACTTTAACAGTCGGAAGTTTGAAGATAAAGAATAGTAGATTGGCAAAGCTCATAAAAGTTGAAACTGGAAAACGGATTGAGCAAACCAAGAAGGAGATTGTAGACAAATCACAAAGAATAAATCTGCCTTCAAAGAATCCAAATGATTCAATATCTACTGAAGTCATTAACGAATACCTTACTCCTGACTCTAAATTCATGCGGACAAATTTTCTTCATCAACCTTCAAACTTAGAAATTCCAAAATATTATCATAAATATCTTCGATATTTCTGAGGATATTTTCATAAAGATTCTTGTCCAAAATTATTTATCTCTTCCTGCTATCTATATTACATCATAAAGGAAACTACTTTAGTTTCTAAATTTCTTTAAAAATTCGAGTTTGAATTATGAATGAATTTCTTCATCACAACTTGATTCAAAAATTCTAAGATATCATCGTACCTTTATTTTAAAAATCATCGATATATCTGAAGATATTCTTATCTGAAATCATTTATCTCTTCGCACTATCAGTGTTACATCATATAAGAAACTGTTAGTTTCTATATTCTGTAAACCTTCGAGTTTAAACTATGAATGATTTTGAAGTAGTGTTGGTGAAAGGACCCGTTCATATACATTATAAACGATTCACAATAGTTGATTACATCGCGAGGTATTTGACCTCTATGTGATACGTTTTACAAACATTGCATTCGTTTTTAAAAGACAAACTTTCTTTACATCAAAAATTGACGGCATGCATACCATTTCATATTACATCCAACTATAATTGACTTAATATTAATCTTGATGAACTCAACGACTCGAATGCAACATCTTTCAAAGTATGCCATTAATGACTCCAAGTAATATCCTTAAAATGAGCTAATGCACAGCGAAAGATTTCTTTAATACCTGAGAATAAACATGCTTTAAAGTGTCAACCAAAAGGTTGGTGAGTTCATAGGTTTATCATAACAATCATTTCAATATATCAATAGACCACAAGATTTCCGTTTATAAATATATGTACACTCGCAAGTGTATAAAAGTATTCTATAAGTTGTAGGCACCCGGTAACAAGCCTTAACGTTTATGTTTTACCCTCTGAAGTACACCAGATCAGGTGTGTTTAAAATAACTTTGAAGTACTAAAGCATCCCATAGTCAGGATGGGGTTTGTCAGGCCCAATAGATCTATCTTTAGGATTCGCGCCTACCGTACATAGACAAGTAGTTTAATGTTACCAAGCTAAGGGTATATTTCTGGTTTAAACCCACGTAGAATTAGTTTTAGTACTTGTGCCTATTTCGTAAAACATTTATAAAACAACGCATGTATTCTCAGCCCAAAAATATATATTGCAAAAGCAATTAAAAAGGGAGCAAATGAAACTCACCATACTGTATTTCGTAGTAAAAATACATATAACGTCATTTAACAAGTGCAAGGTTGGCCTCGGATTCACGAACCTATATTAATTATATATATTTATATGTTGGTCAATATTTGTCTAACAATTTTTGGTCAAGTCATAGTGTACCACAATCCTAATGCTCGAGACTAATATGTAAAAGTCAACAAAAGTCAACTTGACCCAAAATGACTTCTAAAATTTATACGTGTTTATTATATAACTTAACTATAGTTGTTTTATATATTTAAATATATTTATTAGATTTTATAATAATAAAAGTCATTTATTAATAAAAATTTATATTAACGTTTTTATATGATAGAATATACTTTTATATATCTTAAGTAGTAAAATTTATAAAGTTCACTTAATATCGTAAAACTATAGTGGTAAGTATTATTAATGTAATTATATTACGCGTGGTGAAAAATATCTTTATATCCCCTATTTATTTGATAAAATAATATTGATCATAATAATAATAAGTAAAAGTTGTATTATTTTGTAATAATAATTATTATTATTCTATAAAAAAATAACAATATTTATATTTACTAAAAATGGTATTATGATAAAATGATAATACTAATATAATAGTAATAATGATATTTTATAATAACAATGATATTTCTATTAAAATAATAACGACGATAGTAATAATAATCATTTTAACAATAATACTAAAATTCAGTTGACTATAACTTCTAATCCGTTCATCGAAACCATTCGATATCTAAATGAAAAGTTCTTAATTTTTCGCTAGCTTTCCAATGATATGCATATCATATACCCTATCTCAGTAGCATATGTATCTAATTCAGGATTCAACAAACCTATCTAAGGACAATATCGAATGTACAAGCATGCATAATCCTATATACTTGAGCACTAGTCAGGGATACACTATTGATATATAAAAGTTAAGTTATGAGTGCTCACGTATCAATATTGAGATTCAATATTGTAGGAAAGTACGTAGACGCAACGGAGATGATAAATACTAGATTGACCTCAAGAGCATACCCATGAACCATACCCATCACCTCCATAGCTATAACCCATAATTTCCTTAGCTTCGACTCATTCAAAAAAACAATTTTGAAATCACTCGGACAGCACTCCGTCGTAATATTTTATGTATACTAATAATATCTTGAAATAATACAAAGAAAATATATATATGTAATTCGATTGAGAGAGTTTAGAGAAATATATTTTCAAGTTTCTATGAAATAATGAAACCTATTGAATTCTATTTATAACAGATTTTTGAATTATTAAAGTGAATTATTAAAGTATGAATTATTAAAATGAATTATTAAAGTATGAATTATTAAAGTGAATTATTAAAGTATGAATTATTAAAGTGAATTATTAAAGTGAATTATTAAAGTATGAATTATTAAAGTATGAATTATTAAATTGAATTATTAAAGTATGAATTATTAAAGTTAAAGTAAAATAAAAGTAAAGTAAAGGTAAAGTTAAAGTATAGTAAAAGTATAAAACTATATACGTATAATACGCGTATAAGTATATATAATATTAATTTAAATCGTTATATATATATTTAATAAAATAAAATATAAATATCGTTATCTTTATCATACTGGTTAAGTAATGAGTTGTCAAAAGTGGTTCTAGATATTTATAAAAGATATATATGTTTTAATAATAAAGTTCTTTTTAAACTGAAAACGTTTTTTGTACTTTTGAAACTAAATTAATAGAATATTATGGAAACCAATTCTCCACTAACTTTTGTCTAACTTTCGTAAATGACACTTTTTGTTTTTATTTATAAATAGCTTTACAAATTATTCTGAATATCGTTAAGAGGAATAGATTTTCTCAAATCATAGTGGACCTCTCAACAGAGACTTGTAATCATAATTCAATGTTTCTGATAATTCAATCATTTAATATATTTTTTTTAATTTCATCGAAAATCATATTGAAACAAATACGTTCGTGTAAGGTATTATACGTTTAATACTTTATTAATATTCTCAAGTTATAATATATATATATATACATATACATATCTATTTATATATAACGGTTCGTGAATCGTCGGAATTTGGTCGAGGTTATAATGAATGTATGAACACAGTTTAAAATTCTTGAGATTTAACTTAACAAACTTTGCTTATCGTGTCGAAATAATATAAAGATTAAAGTTTAAATTTGGTCAAAAATATCCGGGTCGTCACAGTACCTACCCGTTAAAGAAATTTCGTCCCTGAAATTTGATCGAGATCGTCATGGCTAACCATAAAAATGTTTTCATGACGAAAATGAGTTGATAAATAGAGTTTTATAATCATTGAGTAATATAGATAAAACAATTTGATTACGCGAAGAGTATAAGTGAAGCTATCACAAAAGAGTGAAATGAATAAATGCAGATTCGTTTTAACCAGTGACGTAGTCACGGTTGATTTTCAGATTTAGAGGAAATCTTCGTCATAAGATTTGGGTTCTTCGATAATTAAGGAAATTAGAATCCTCTTTGGTTAAATGCGATGATCTGTCCTGATTGTTCTGTCTGGTACTTCACTATAAATCCACCATCTTCGTTTCCTTACACCTTCTATTCTTTCTCCCTCAACTCATATTTTAAAGTATTTGTCAATATGCTCCATCCAGTGCTGATTCTTGATATACTCCTCACTTTCATATCTGTCGTTCTTCTTTTTCATCTGCTGCCGGAAGAATCTATTTACTTCTACTATACTCTTGGTTTTATAGTGTTTTTAGTTCTCCCGTGTCTTTATACTGCTATATGCATCGATATATATGGTTTATAATTTTCGGGTTGTCATTGGGCTTTATATCTTCCCTTATATTTCCAAGTCCCTGCTTATGTCTTCTATAATCATTGTCATCTACAGTTAATGCTCCATTCTATTTGCTGCGATTTATACTCCCATTTCTATTTCAGAGCTTCATTCTTTCATTTCCTCTTCTTGCGATTAAGCACCGTATATAATGGTCCAGATTTCGTAGATATGAATTTCGGAATGAACATAGTTAATGTTCTAAGAGTAAAATTGAAATGGCACGATCTTGATTTGTCAAATTACCAAAATTCAAGAGAAAAGATAGAATTATCAGAAAGAATATGTTCTCGATATGTTTGGAGATTAGGTAGAATGTAAGAGTCGTGTAACATGGCACATGATGACGTTATAATCTGTGAATGATCACATTCTATTAGAAACTCAGCATGACTTACTGTAATATAATCACGTTGATCAAGTGTCATTATATTATACTAACTCATGCTTCAGTTCCCAACACTACTTCAAAAACATTCTTAATTTAAATTTGAATTTTTCAGAATTTAGAAACTAATACAGTTTCCTTTATAATATATCACTGATGTCACGATGAGATAAAAGATTTCAGTTAACAATAGTTATGAAAATATTTTCAAAAATATGGAGGATATTTATAATGAAAGATATGATGATATCTTAGAATATTTAAGATAAGAGGATGATGAAGAATATTATCCACAAGGGTTTAGAGTCAGGTGCAAGGTATTTGATAATGATGATACTGAATCATTTAGATTCTTTAAAGGCAGGTTTAGTCTTTGTGATTTGTCCACAGCCTCCTTCATACTTTGCTCAATCCATTTTCCAGTTCCAAACCTTCTCTTTTTCTGAGTTTTGCCAACACACTATTTTTTATCATCAAACTTTTTACTGTTAAGATCGTTGACAGTTTCTGCTGCTTCATCACCATTTTTTAAAATTTCGAGAACTAGTTCGCAGTTTAGGCGTTTTCCAGAAACTTCACATTTGAAGTATGTAAGTCTTGGAGGTAGATGTTATATGTATATATAACTGTTGATGTAGACATGCTGCAAGATTTCAAAATACTGATTACTGATTCTCAATAATTGGTATGGCAATTCTTGTTACAAAGTGCGGATGAGTATATGATAGGGTTCTAATGAATATATCGATTTTTCTGAAAATCAAAGATCAGTGAAATTGTTGGTAAGTTTATTGCTAATGTGATGGGACATAAACGGTTCTCCGGTAACGATGGCGAAAGGGCATCGTATATATCGAGATTATAATAAGACCGTTTTAAATGAAAAGTCGAAGTTGACTTGTGGAGCTGTGACACAACTGTCTACTTTGGTAAGGAATTGAAAAGTCATTTTTGCTAATAAATGCCAAAGAGTCTGACACGGATACGTGTTAAACTATGACTTTAGTTTCGAGAGTTTTTCAGGTGTATACTGTGGGTAACATGTGGTTGGATCATCATCTCGATTGTTCATTATTTGAAGCGTCTTCAGGAATTTCGAAGGGTTTGGACACAGATTGTAATCGTTAATATACCTATGATGTTCTAACACAGTTTTGAAGTCAAAGTATAGCTTTGAAAGATGTAAGGATTTAAGAGTGATGATTTTTGGCTATATCTCGAATTAAATTTTGCGATTTCAAAATCAGAATATGTAATTGAATTTGAATGAGTATGGTTATTTTGATTTCTATAAAAGAATGTATATTGTTGTGAAAGTAGGGAGTATAATGGATGATTTGCTAAATCAGATTCGAAGAATGTAACATATTAATTGTGAATTTATATATCTCTCGGGTATTACCTACCCGTTAAAAAAAATTGTCACAATTAATATTTTGTACAAAAGAATTTTATTACAGTCTTTATGGAAATATATGTGTATATATCTTCAGATGTAATATTGATTTAATGAGTTAATATTAAATTAAACTCACTTAATTTATGGTTAAGGCTAGGATAGATAATTTCTAAACTTTAGAAATTACATAATCGTCATAGAATGTTTTCCCAATGAAGTTATGAATCAATACTTCATCGTTGTGGTATTCCTTAGTATCTACAGGGCGTATGACGTCGATGCTCAAGGGACAGATTGTGAAGTTGAGGTTTGCGATGCGGTTGGTGTTGGTGGTGGTAATGATACTGTTGATGTTGTTGATGGTGGTACTGGTTATGTTGTTGGTGCTGCTGCTGGTGTTTGTAACCTTTGCACCATATTCTCCAAAGCCACTACCCGAGCTCGAAACTCGTTGACTTCTTCTATTACACCGGGGTGATTGTCGGTTCGGACGAGCGGATAAATAAAATCTAGAATTTGGTGTAGTATATAATCATGACGAGATACTCTAGAAATGAGAGAGAAAATGGTGCTTCGAATAGGTTCGCCGGTAAGTGCTTCAGGTTCTTCGCCAAGAGGGCAATGTGGTGGATGGAAGGGATCACCTTCTTCTTGTCTCCAATGATTAAGGAGGCTACGAACCCATCCCCAATTCATCCAGAATAGATGATGACTAATTGGTTGATCCATTCCGGTCACACTGCTTTCGGAACTTGAGTGGGATTCAATTTCGGAATCCGAGGGACTTGAACTAATGACGAATTCCATTTCGTACGATTGAATAAAGAATTTTTCGATATGAAATGATTTTTCAGCTATCAGGTGGTATTCTAATTATATAGAGCAAAAGGTTTCGTAGATTACGAAGGAATTTACGGAATATGTCAGGCAAAGTTTACAGTAACAGATACGCTAAGATATGAATTAGCAGATACGCTAACATATGAATTTTGTCTATACACTATTCATGTAATCAATGCAATAAGATGTATCTAGACTAAGAATGATAAGCAGATAATTTCCGACAAAAATGATGAGCAAAACTTTTGACATGCAGACACGGTCGAAGTCCAGACTCACTAATGCATCCTAACGACTATCAGTTAGACACACTAATGCAGACCTGGTTCGCTAAGACCACCGCTCTGATACCAACTGAAAGTTGGGGACGCATCCCACTCAGTGCCTTCTCAGCTAACCGCCTGTGACCACTGAGCGTACCTCAGACACTAATTTTACGACCCGCCTCTCGGCAGTACAGCCAACCCTAATAGGGATCGCGAGGAGTAAGAGCCAATGCTTCATCACAGGTAACACTGTGAGAACCCCCTCTACGATTAACCCGCTAATAAACGGCATTAAACCAGCTCTGATACCAACTGAAAGGACCCGTTCATATACATTATAAACGATTCACAATAGTTGATTACATCGCGAGGTATTTGACCTCTATATGATACGTTTTACAAACATTGCATTCGTTTTTAAAAGACAAACTTTCTTTACATCAAAAATTGACGGCATGCATACCATTTCATATTACATCCAACTATAATTGACTTAATATTAATCTTGATGAACTCAACGACTCGAATGCAACGTCTTTCAAAGTATGCCATGAATGACTCCAAGTAATATCCTTAAAATGAGCTAATGCACAGCGGAAGATTTCTTTAATACCTGAGAATAAACATGCTTTAAAGTGTCAACCAAAAGGTTGGTGAGTTCATAGGTTTATCATAACAATCATTTCAATATATTAATAGACCACAAGATTTCCGTTTATAAATATATGTACACTCGCAAGTGTATAAAAGTATTCTATAAGTTGTAGGCACCCGGTAACAAGCCTTAACGTTTATGTTTTACCCTCTGAAGTACACCAGATCAGGTGTGTTTAAAATAACTTCGAAGTACTAAAGCATCCCATAGTCAGGATGGGGTTTGTCAGGCCCAATAGATCTATCTTTAGAATTCGCGCCTACCGTACATAGACAAGTAGTTTAATGTTACCAAGCTAAGGGTATATTTCTGGTTTAAACCCACATAGAATTAGTTTTAGTACTTGTGCCTATTTCGTAAAACATTTATAAAACAACGCATGTATTCTCAGCCCAAAAATATATATTGCAAAAGCAATTAAAAAGGGAGCAAATGAAACTCACCATACTGTATTTCGTAGTAAAAATACATATAACATCATTTAACAAGTGCAAGGTTGGCCTCGGATTCACGAACCTATATTAATTATATATATTTATATGTTGGTCAATATTTGTCTAACAATTTTTGGTCAAGTCATAGTGTACCACAATCCTAATGCTCGAGACTAATATGCAAAAGTCAACAAAAGTCAACTTGACCCAAAATGACTTCTAAAATTTATACGTGTTTATTATATAACTTAACTATAGTCGTTTTATATATTTAAATATATTTATTAGATTTTATAATAATAAAAGTCATTTATTAATAAAAATTTATATTAACGTTTTTATATGATAGAATATACTTTTATATATCTTAAGTAGTAAAATTTATAAAGTTCACTTAATATCGTAAAACTATAGTGGTAAGTATTATTAATGTAATTATATTACGCGTGGTGAAAAATATCTTTATATCCCCTATTTATTTGATAAAATAATATTGATCATAATAATAATAAGTAAAAGTTGTATTATTTTGTAATAATAATTATTATTATTCTATAAAAAAATAACAATATTTATATTTACTAAAAATGGTATTATGATAAAATGATAATACTAATATAATAGTAATAATGATATTTTATAATAACAATGATATTTCTATTAAAATAATAACGACGATAGTAATAATAATCATTTTAACAATAATACTAAAATTCAGTTGACTATAACTTCTAATCCGTTCATCGAAACCATTCGATATCTAAATGAAAAGTTCTTAATTTTTCGCTAGCTTTCCAATGATATGCATATCATATACCCTATCTCAGTAGCATATGTATCTAATTCAGGATTCAACAAACCTATCTAAGGACAATATCGAATGTACAAGCATGCATAATCCTATATACTCGAGCACTAGTCAGGGATACACTATTGATATATAAAAGTTAAGTTATGAGTGCTCACGTATCAATATTGAGATTCAATATTGTAGGAAAGTACGTAGACGCAACGGAGATGATAAACACTAGATTGACCTCAAGAGCATACCCATGAACCATACCCATCACCTCCATAGCTATAACCCATAATTTTCTTAGCTTCGACTCATTCAAAAAAACTATTTTGAAATCACTCGGACAGCACTCTGTCGTAATATTTTATGTATACTAATAATATCTTGAAATAATACAAAGAAAATATATATATGTAATTCGATTGAGAGAGTTTAGAGAAATATATTTTCAAGTTTCTATGAAATAATGAAACCTATTGAATTCTATTTATAACAGATTTTTGAATTATTAAAGTGAATTATTAAAGTATGAATTATTAAAATGAATTATTAAAGTATGAATTATTAAAGTGAATTATTAAAGTGAATTATTAAAGTATGAATTATTAAAGTGAATTATTAAAGTGAATTATTAAAGTATGAATTATTAAAGTATGAATTATTAAATTGAATTATTAAAGTATGAATTATTAAAGTTAAAGTAAAATAAAAGTAAAGTAAAGGTAAAGTTAAAGTATAGTAAAAGTATAAAACTATATACGTATAATACGCGTATAAGTATATATAATATTAATTTAAATCGTTATATATATTTAATAAAATAAAATATAAATATCGTTATCTTTATCATACTGGTTAAGTAATGAGTTGTCAAAAGTGGTTCTAGATATTTATAAAAGATATATATGTTTTAATAATAAAGTTCTTTTTAAACTGAAAACGTTTTTTGTACTTTTGAAACTAAATTAATAGAATATTATGGAAACCAATTCTCCACTAACTTTTGTCTAACTTTCGTAAATGACACTTTTTGTTTTTATTTATAAATAGCTTTACAAATTATTCTGAATATCGTTAAGAGGAATAGATTTTCTCAAATCATAGTGGACCTCTCAACAGAGACTTGTAATCATAATTCAATGTTTCTGATAATTCAATCATTTAATATATTTTTTTTTAATTTCATCGAAAATCATATTGAAACAAATACGTTCGTGTAAGGTATTATACGTTTAATACTTTATTAATATTCTCAAGTTATAATATATATATATACATATACATATCTATTTATATATAACGGTTCGTGAATCGTCGGAATTTGGTCGAGGTTATAATGAATGTATGAACACAGTTTAAAATTCTTGAGATTTAACTTAACAAACTTTGCTTATCGTGTCGGAATAATATAAAGATTAAAGTTTAAATTTGGTCAAAAATTTCCGGGTCGTCACAGTTGGGAGCTGAAGCATGAGTTAGTATAATATAATGACACTTGATCAACGTGATTATATTACAGTAATTCATGCTGAGTTTCTAATGGAATGTGATGATTCACCGTACCATCATTATGTGCCATGTTACACGACTCTTATATTCTATTTAATGTCTAAACATATTAAGAAATTATTTTTCTTGATAATTCGGTCTTTTCCGGGATATTTTGGTAATTTACCAAATCAAAATCATGCCATTTCGATTTTATTCTTATAACATTAATTATGTTCATCCAAAACTGCATTCCTACGAATTCTGGACCATTATTCGCTTGACTTGAAGTCGGGAAGAGGAGACAAAAGTATGAAACTCTTGAATATAAAAGAAAATATAAAGCTCGACAACAACACATAAATTACAAACCGTGCATATCAATACGTATTGCCACGTAAAGGCACGAGAGATTTAAAATTACTATAACCCCAAGGTAATAGTTAAAATGAATAAAATTCTCTGGTAGTAAATGAAAAAGAAGAATGACAGATATGAAAGTTAGGAGTATATCAAGAATCAGTACTGGATGGAGCATATTAATGGATGCTTTAAAGTATGAGTTGAGGGAGAAAGAATAGAAGGTGTGAGTTGTAAGGAAACAACGGGGGTGGATTTATAGTAAAATATCCGATATAGCAATCAAAACAGATGATCGCATTTAAAGCGAATCCTAATTACTTTGATTACCGAAGAATCAAATCTCACCACGAAGATTTTCTCTAATTCCCTTGAACTCCGGAATTCAACCCTATCTACGTCAAAAGATTTGACGAATCTCTATTTTCTCATTTCACTCTTTTGTGATAGCTTCACTCGTACTCTTCAAGTAATCGAATTGTTTTATCCATTTACTCAATGATGATAAACCTCTATGTATCCACTATATTTGTCATGAAAACATTCTTATTGTCATTCATGACCATTCCAATCAAATTTCGGGACGAAATTTCTTTAACGGGTAGGTACTGTAGTGACCCGGAAAATTTTGACTAATTTTGAACCAAACTTTAGATATGATTTAATATCTTTGACAAGGTAAGAAAAGTCTGTTAATCTGAGTCTCAAAATTTTTGAACTGTTTCATATATTCAATTGACCTACGACTGTTGTCGACGATTCACGAACAACTAATTGTAAATAGATACATGTATATATATATATATGTAATAATTTGAAATATTAATTGAAATAATATATGAGTTAATTGTTGGAAATAAATATGTAAAATAATATGCGATATAATGAAAACTATTATTACAAATGTAGATATATATATATATATATATATATATATATATACATATATATATATATATATATATATATATATATATATATATATATATATATATATATATATATATATATATATATGTATATATATATGTATATAAATACTACTTGTAAATATATAAAATAATATTAAATCTATTTGTTTAAAAATATATAATATATATTTATGTGATAAAACTTGTCATTTAAAACTGATTATATTTAGAGAGAGAGTAAATGGAAAATGGATGATTTCGAGCTTAATTAGTAAACGTCAGTAACACTCGGTTGATGTTTTGTTAGTTTTAATATAGATATTGTGCTTGTTCATGATGGATTGAAATAAAAGTTAGACTGTAAATTGATTACGAAGATTTTAGATTTGTCAAAAATATTTTTTACCTTTTTAAGATTAAATATTAGTACTCCGTACATATAAATTGGAACAGAAAATAAATAATTATTGAACCTTTTTGATTAGGTTTCCAACAGTTAATGAGTGAAATAATTAAATATATTTAATCTAAAAATTTAGGATTTTTAGGAACACTTTTATATTTTAACTGTTTAGCAATGAACCACGTTATAACTTAGTCCAACTGTCGATAAACTAAATAACAAATTGAAGGCTACTAATGTAATTTTTTATTAGTTTATGTCATGGCCACGTTTTAAGTTTTCAAAGGAGTGTGATATTTATTATTATATATATATATATAATATATGCATATTACTAAGTGCCATATGTCTGTATCTGTTTAATTCAAGAACAAGTCACACCAACCCACACCCACTTGTGTAGCTTTGTTCCTTCTTTCTGTTAAACTTATCAATCAACCCTACCCCAAACAAAACCTACTATCTCTAATTATTAAGGAGGATATATATATATATATATATATATATATATATATATATATATATATATATATATATATATATATATATATATATATATATATATATATATATATATACCTTTACGTGCATAAATATGAACCAAAACCATTACCATTCTTATTCAAGTACCATCTTCAAACCCATCACCTTTCATCATGAACAAATACCTTAAACCGTTGCAGCCTACTGTTTTCTGTTTTCTTTTCGCGATAACCACTGCTATTGCAGCTACTTATTTCTATTTCGATTCACAATTCACCCAAATAACTCCTATCTGCTATGCTACTATTTAGTTTTAAGTTTAGATCCAAGAACATTCCACTAAATTCACCACCTTTAACCACCGTTTATATATATGAAACTGAGAAACAACCGGTATTTTTACTTTGGTCGAAACTAGACGTCTTGTTGTATTAATTCAAATGGCACCTGCGTGTTTCCTGTTTTAATCGAATATCATGATTATTCTGTTTCTATTTCTTCCTCGTTGAACAACACGATGTGCAGCCCTAAAACCACCACCATCGTCAACCAATAAAATGCCACCCCGCACTACCACTGTGACTACTACTGCTCATGTTACTGTTACAGCGGCGAGTTATGATGATGATGAGATAAAAAGAAAATAATGATGGTTAGAATGTTTTAAGATGATGATGGTAAATGGAAATAATAATAATAACGATTATGATAATGACTAAGATGATGTTAATGATAATGAAAACAATGATGGTTTGTTGTTAAAAGTCTTTGATAATAATTTGCATTCGATCTTTGTTGTTTTGGACGATAGGGTTTTTATTTTCGAGAAAACAAGTATCTACATGTTAAGAAAAAAATTAAATGTGGTGAATAATTCAAAAATGAATGTACGGTTCATTGATTTAATGGTGGGTTTGCTGTACAAGAGGTCCTAGGTTCAAAACTAGGCTACTACTCATTTTTTTGTGATTATTCTGCTGCAGTCCATTAAGCTTAGTGGACTTTGGGTTAGGCTAGTAAAGGAGTTTAGATAAATTAACTGTTGGGCCGTATATAATAAGGCTGTGGCTATCGAATCTATTATGCTTATGTAAAGAGGAATGGGCCATGGGTTCGTTTGAAGTATTGGGCTAGGATCCAGTTATGATTGGGAAAAAAATACAACTTATATAGATATGGGTAGTGACATTAATTAGAAAACCGAAAATAGACAGATGGTTAGTGGTGTTTTGGGTTAAGCGGGAGGTCGAGGGTCCGAGTCCGGGCAATGCCATTTCATTCTTTTTGAAGCCTATTTTATGTGAGGTAGTAATTTTGTTATCTTATTATTATTAATTATTATATTATTATTATTGTTAATTATTAATAATGTTATGATTATTATTATTAGTATCAAGTATTATTATTTCGTATTATTATTATCATTATTATTATTATAACTAGTATTAGAGTAAGAGTTATTAGTAATATGATTAGGATTATTGATATTAGTAAAACTATTAGTAGTATCATTATTGTTAAACTTATCTTTTCATAAAATTTCTAGTATTACTAAAAGTATCATTATTATTAGTAAAATTATTATTTTTATAGTTATTATTATTAGTGTTCATTATTATTAAAATTAACATTTTAATTAAAAGTATCATTTTTACTAAAGTTACCATCTTTATTATTAATACTAAAAGTATAAATTTTAACTCTATTATCATTATTATTATTTTTATCATTACTAATATTATTTTAGTATTATTGTAATATAAATATATACAAAAAATATATTTGATACACATAACATATCAAAATTTATATTTTTATTTATTTTAAATACATAAAATGAATATATGAAAACATATAGGTTATTAACATAAAAATGATATAAATTTGTTCGATTACAATATGGGTGTTAATATATACATAAATGATATAGGTTCGTGAATTCGAGGTCAACCCTACACTTGTTAAATGACGTCATATGTATTTTTACCACAAAATATAGTATGGTGAGCTCATTTGCTCCCTTTTACTCTTTACATTTTTGGGACTGAGAATACATGCGCTGCTTTTATAACTGCTTTACTAAATACTTTTGAAATATATTTTGAACTGCGAATACATGAAATGCTTTTATAAATGTTTGATGAGATAGACACAAGCAAAACATTACTCGAATGAATTATTATGCAGACAGAAGTTCTGCGGATTATTATTGAATTATGTGGACATGATAATTGCCACCATTGAATTATGTGGACATGGTAATTGCCACCATTGAATTATGTGGACATGATAATTACCACCATTGAATTATATGGACATGAAAATTGCCACCAATTGAAGTGAATGTTATATATTGAGAGAATGATTTTATACACAGGTTACGTGTATGATATTTTGTACACGAGATATGTGTACGGTTACAAAGATTTGTTAAAATGGTTTCGTACACGAGAAAGGTGAACTGTATCTAAAAGATATCACATGTACATTACAGGTGGGTATAGGATTCGGGCCCATTTGTACCATGCAGCATTTAAATCTTGTGGTCTATCAAAATGATGAATTTTATTATTTTATGATAAAACTATGAACTCACCAACCTTTTGGTTGACACTTGAAAGCATGTTTATTCTCAGGTACGAAAGAAATCTTCCGCTGTGCATTTTCTCATTTTAGAGATATTACTTGGAGTCATTCATGTCATATTTCAAAAGACGTTGCATTTGAGTCGTCAAGTTCATCAGAATTATTATTAAGCCAATTATAGTTAGATATATTATGAAATGGTATGCATGCCGTCAACTTTTGATGTAATGAAAGATTGTGTTTTCAAAAACGAATGCAATGTTTGTAAAATGTATCATATAGAGGTCAAGTACCTCGCGATGTAATCAACTGTTGTGAATCGTTTATAATCGATATGGACTTCGTCCGGATGGATTAGGACGGGTCTTCACAGTAATAACTCTAAGTTAAAATGAATATATATGTATTGTATTAAGAAGAATTAATACATACATAAAAGACTTAAATACCTAAGTTAACATACTTATACTCAATAAATATAGCTATACTCGTATTCGCATTCGATTTCATTAAGAATTCTACTCATATTTATACGGTATTTATCCCTGTATAATACACAGCTTCCATACAGATTTACTATTGGTGTACACCAATAGAATATACCAATGATCAGCCATATTTGACTACTAAACATGTATAAACATGTGGGAACCATTATTTTTAATCTAGTATCAATTATTTAGCAAGATTACAAAAACTTATTAATCATCCATTTTATCATGAATTATTACATAACATTACAAAAACTTATTAATCATCTTTTAGCCATAAAAGACCACGACTACTACAATCATTCTTACTCATTTTCATTCAGTTTTACTTACAATTCACTTTCATAATATAACATACAAGAACTATAAGCATTCTCTCTATTTCTTACTCTTTAAACTCTTTTAAACACACATACAAGAACAATAATCATTCATCAATTTGATCATAAACTAGCTTCAAGAACACCTTGTTAACTCATCAACTCTACTCCTTTTTATCAAGGTAATAATCATATTCAAACTTTGGTTCAATTCCAATAATCATAACTATTTTAAATCAAGATATAATTCTTACTTGAACTTTTGTTCATTCCATGCTTCTACTTCAAGATTTCCAAGCTATCAAGTATACCTTCAAGCTCAAGATTATTTCTTATCTTTTCCAGTAGCTTTACTTTCTAAACTTGAGGTAATAGTCTTATTCATGATCTCGTTCAATTCATATCTATATAGCTATCTTATTTGGAGTATATAACTTATAATAACTAGAACATCTATACTATAGATTAAAATCCTATAATGATGATGTCATTATTAGGCTAATTCCTTTGTTAATAAAAAAAAAATCTAAGCATGGTGGGTGATGTCATTAATCTAATTAATTTTAAATTAAAATTAAATCATATTAATTAATTATTATTATTAAAGCTTATTAATAATTATCTTAATTATTAAAATTAAATAATTTTGAATTATTTTAATTAATTATTTTGAAATGAGTACGAGAAGGTATAAAAGTTATGCAGAAGGAAAAAAATCTAAATTTATATTTTAATTTACACTTTTAAAATAAAATGACAACCAATATTATCTCTTATGATTAGATGTGGATTGTTTAATATGCATTTTAGGTGTTTGATGAAATGTTCAGCTGACGAGTTTCTTAGTCGGTCTCTAAGGTTCCACGGGTCATTACACTAAATAACTTTAGCATTTACGTTTACTTAATACCTAAAATATATCATTAAACTGTTTCGTTTAAACAAACTCGTGGTTTCACGGGTCATTTCACTAGTAGTTTAGTTAATTCTAAACTTTTTTGCAAACAAAGTTAATCCTTCTAAATTGACTCTTAAAACACTTTAATATATATATTATGACAGCATGATATGCTAATATAAGGATATATAACTTGCAAATATGTAGAAACACCTTAAAACTAAACATACCCTGTCGTAGAGAAATCAGGGAATGTTTTGGGCTGGATATTTAAAACCTGTCTTAAACTTTGAATTGGAAGTTCATATTTTGGAAAAATGTTATTTCATATAGACATGATAACATATCCAAAAATCATGGTTAAACTCAAAGTGGAAGTATGTTTATCAAAATGGTCATCAAGATGTCGTTCTTGAAACGGATATGATCAGCTTCTTTTAAATTGATATGTAAAATGTAACCCCGACTTAAAACCAATACTTTTATAGTTTAGTTTTAGAATTTTGAGTTCATTACAAAACCATATCAATTCGATTCACTCAAATCCGATTTGTAATGAAGAAATTATGGACAAAATAATATTGGTTAGATATGCCTAGTTTTAGCTACGGTTTTGATTTGATAAAATCTATACCAACTATATCCTAGCTAACTTTTTATATATCTTACATGTATTTAAATATGTCATGACTATTTCCTTGTAGACATACAATATATAGTAGTCTTTTTTGATTCTAAGACAATATATTATGGTCTTGATAAATCGTAAGACAACATGTATATTGGTTTTGATAAACCATAGACACGTATAGAATGTTTTGATAAATCATAGGACACCATGTATCTATTGTTTTTATAAACCATAAGACACAATGTATATAGAATACCTTGGTTAATTTCGAGATAACATGTATACGCTGGGTTGTGGTTGATTCTAACACAATATGTATACCATGGGTTGTGATTGAGTCTAAAAAATGTATACAATGGGTCTTGGTTGATTCAAGACAACATGTATACCATGGTCTAAATTATTTTAATACAATATACAATAGTCTTGGTTAATTCCAAGACGATATACATACTAGCATTGGTTAATTCCTAGATGATATAGATAATAATAAATCTTGGTTAATTCTAAGATCGTGTAGTATGTATATGTATATATATATATATATATATATATATATATATATATATATATATATATATATATATATATATATATATATATATATATATATATATTTATATATATATATATATATATATCGGAGTATTGGACTATTAGATTATTGGACTATATTTGAACTACTAACATTGGACTAATTAAAAATATTATAAGTATGAATTATTAATTATAACATATTTTGACTTATAATATTGTTGTTAAGTTCATGATATCTGTCGAAGGCCAAGTCTTATTTTTCAACGCTTTGAAAAATATTATTATTTAACCTCTTCAATTCACAAGTGAGTTTATAGCTCACTTTTTATTAAATGCTTTTGCAATATATATTTTTAGGCTAAGAATACATGCGCAACTTTTATAAATGTTTGACGAAATAGACACAAGTACTTAAAAACATTCTTCGACTGAATTTTTATACCGGATATCCCTATTTTTGCTTGGTAGCCTACGAATTAGTATACGCTCTAATTGACGCGAATCCTAAAGATAGATCTATTAGTCCTAACAACCCTATCCAGGGTATGGATGCTTTGGTACTTAGATTTTATACAGATGTTATTCCTGTATGTTGGGGATATTCTATATGCATTTTTGTTAATGTCAGTTACCGTACAACTTATCGATAGAATGATTTTATACACATGTTATGTGTATGGTTTTTGTACACGAGAATTGTGTACGGTTAAATATTTGAAATCTTGTGGTCTATTAAAATTATTGAAAATCATTGTTTATGATAAACCTATGAACTCACCAAACTTTTGGTTAACACTTTTAAGCATGTTTATTCTCAGGTATAAAGAAATCTTCCCCTGTGCACTTGTTCATTTTAAAGATATTACATGGAGTCGTTCATAGCATATTTTCAAAGACGTTGCATTCTAATCGTTTGAGTTCAAGAAGATTGTTATTAAATAAGTACAGATTAGTCATTTATATTTTGGGTAACATGATAATATCATTTGTATGAAATGTATATATTTTGAAATGGTATACATATTTGTAAGCTTTCGTTGTAAGGAAAGTTTTTTTTTAAAAAATGAATGGAATGTTTTTAAAACGTATCATATAGAGGTCAATACATTGCAATGTGTAACACCCGTTTTTCAGTTACACGTTATTTAAAGCGTCATTCGAAATACGAGGCATGTAAGTGTATATTTGGATCCCAAATAAAGTTGGAGTTGATGTTCTAAAACCTTACCATTGGATAGTAAATCTCATTACGTTTCCAACGATATTGGATTCGTCGAAAACGGAGTTACGGTTTGAAAGTTACGACCAAAACAAGTTCAGTTTCAGACTCAGTTCATTGGGACTCCGTCCAGACTTCAGGACGCCGTCCAACAATGAAGGTTAGGATGCCGTCCAAGCTTTTTGGACGCCGTCCAGAAGGCCTGACGGGCCAGCAGCTCTATTTTACTCAAATTAAAAGGGGTATTTGGGTCTTTTCACTTGGGGTCGGTTTGGAGCCTCTAAAACTGATCCAACCTCATTTATGGATCACATTTCACCCACCAACACTCTCATCTTCAAACCCTAGAGAGAGGAGGTGTTTTTAGTGAGAGAAAGCTTAGTTTGGAGAAGAAGAAGAGCGGTTTGGGTCGGGTCGCTAGAGTTAAAGTTGTTCCTTTCGTTCTCGGCTACATTTTGATTGTTATGGTAAACTCTAACTCTGAATTTCATTGTTAAGATTCTTGTGTACATTTAGGGTTTGAGCTTGTTATTTGTAAAACCCTTTTAGATGATGAAGAGGGTTTATGGAAACCCACTATTTTGATATTTTGCGGGTTTTGGGTTATGTTGAGATAAGGAAAACCCTAATAGCTATGACCTAGGGTTTGGCAATGTGAATTGAAGTTGTAAGTGTTAAATTGTGTTGATTAGTCACTAATACACTTGTAAATGATGGAAGAATTGTAAATGGGTCATGTTTGGCTAAAATGGTATGTATAAGTGTCGAAATGGGTCAAATGAGTTAAGGTTGACCTAATTGGGTAAAATGGGTATGAAATACCCTAAGTTTGTGTTAATTAGTGTTAGTAGACTTACATCACTAGTTTTAGTAATTAAAGATGAGTCTTGGCCATTTATGGGCGGTTTTGGGTGTAAGTGAGTTATTTAATTCTTTTGGGTCACTAAATGCTCGAGAGTGAGTATTGTGGTTAATTCCACAAGTTGTGTATTGAATGTGTACTTATGTATTAGGTACCTTGCTCGAAGCATACGGAAGTGCTAAATCACCACTGACGTGATAAGGTGAGTGGAGTAATTATACGTATGTGTATATGACGTATTTATTTGTGGGTGTTATGGTATGAACCATCGAGCCGGTAGTGCCATAACATGTGTGTGATCGAGTGTGAACCACGAGCCGGTAGCACTATAAACTAAGATGTGAACCACGAGCCGGTAGCATCGAGTGTGAACCACGAGCCGGTAGCACTATAAACTAAGATGTGAACCACGAGCCGGTAGCATCGAGTGTGAACCACGAGCCGGTAGCACTATAAACTAAGATGTGAACCACGAGCCGGTAGCATCGAGTGTGAACCACGAGCCGGTAGCACTATAAAAAAGTATGACTCGAATGCGTATGGTGTGAACCACGAGCCGGTAGCACCATTGTAGTGACCCGAACTTTTCCATGTTTATATATATTAATTGAGATTGATATTTACATGATTAAATGTTTCCAACATGTTAAGCAATCAAACTTGTTAAGACTTGATTAATTGAAATATGTTTCATATAGACAATTGACCACCCAAGTTGACCTGTGATTCACGAACGTTAAAACTTGTAAAAACTATATGATGACATATAATGGATATATATATAGTTAACATGATACTTTGATAAGTAAACATATCATTAAGTATATTAACAAAGAACTACATATGTAAAAACAAGACTACTAACTTAATGATTTTTAAACGAGACATATATGTAACGATTATCGTTGTAAAGACATTTAATGTATATATATCATATTAAGAGATATTCATACATGATAATATCATGATAATATAATAATTTAAAATCTCATTTGATATTATAAACATTGGGTTAACAACATTTAACAAGATCGTTAACCTAAAGGTTTCAAAACAACACTTACATGTAACGACTAACGATGACTTAACGACTCAGTTAAAATGTATATACATGTAGTGTTTTAATATGTATTTATACACTTTTGAAAGACTTCAATACACTTATCAAAATACTTCTACTTAACAAAAATGCTTACAATTACATCCTCGTTCAGTTTCATCAACAATTCTACTCGTATGCACCCGTATTCGTACTCGTACAATACACAGCTTTTAGATGTATGTACTATTGGTATATACACTCTAATGATCAGCTCTTAGCAGCCCATGTGAGTCACCTAACACATGTGGGAACCATCATTTGGCAACTAGCATGAAATATCTCATAAAATTACAAAAATATGAGTAATCATTCATGACTTATTTACATGAAAACAAAATTACATATCCTTTATATCTAATCCATACACCAACGACCAAAAACACCTACAAACACTTTCATTCTTCAATTTTCTTCATCTAATTGATCTCTCTCAAGTTCTATCTTCAAGTTCTAAGTGTTCTTCATAAATTCCAAAAGTTCTAGTTTCATAAAATCAAGAATACTTTCAAGTTTGCTAGCTCACTTCCAATCTTGTAAGGTGATCATCCAACCTCAAGAAATCTTTGTTTCTTACAGTAGGTTATCATTCTAATACAAGGTAATAATCATATTCAAACTTTGGTTCAATTTCTATAACTATAACAATCTTATTTCAAGTGATGATCTTACTTGAACTTGTTTTCGTGTCATGATTCTGCTTCAAGAACTTCGAGCCATCCAAGGATCCATTGAAGCTAGATCCATTTTTCTCTTTTACAGTAGGTTTATCCAAGGAACTTAAGGTAGTAATGATATTCATAACATCATTCGATTCATACATATAAAGCTATCTTATTCGAAGGTTTAAACTTGTAATCACTAGAACATAGTTTAGTTAATTCTAAACTTGTTCGCAAACAAAAGTTAATCCTTCTAACTTGACTTTTAAAATCAACTAAACACATGTTCTATATCTATATGATATGCTAACTTAATGATTTAAAACCTGGAAACACGAAAAACACCGTAAAACCGGATTTACGCCGTCGTAGTAACACCGCGGGCTGTTTTGGGTTAGTTAATTAAAAACTATGATAAACTTTGATTTTAAAGTTGTTATTCTGAGAAAATGATTTTTATTATGAACATGAAACTATATCCAAAAATTATGATTAAACTCAAAGTGGAAGTATGTTTTCTAAAATGGTCATCTAGACGTCGTTCTTTCGACTGAAATGACTACCTTTACAAAAACAACTTGTAACTTATTTTTCCAACTATAAACCTATACTTTTCTGTTTATATTCATAAAATAGAGTTCAATATGAAACCATAGCAATTTGATTCACTCAAAACGGATTTAAAATGAAGAAGTTATGGGTAAAACAAGATTGGATAATTTTTCTCAATTTAGCTACGTGAAAATTGGTAACAAATCTATTCCAACCATAACTTAATCAACTTTTATTGTATATTATGTAATCTTGAGATACCATAGACACGTATACAATGTTTCGACCTATCATGTCGACACATCTATATATATTTCGGAACAACCATAGACACTCTATATGTGAATGTTGGAGTTAGCTATACAGGGTTGAGGTTGATTCCAAAATATATATAGTTTGAGTTGTGATCAATACTGAGATACGTATACACTGGGTCGTGGATTGATTCAAGATAATATTTATCGATTTATTTCTGTACATCTAACTGTGGACAACTAGTTGTAGGTTACTAACGAGGACAACTGACTTAATAAACTTAAAACATCAAAATATATTAAAAGTGTTGTAAATATATTTTGAACATACTTTGATATATATGTATATATTGTTATAGGTTCGTGAATCAACCAGTGGCCAAGTCTTACTTTCCGACGAAGTAAAAATCTGTGAAAGTGAGTTATAGTCCCACTTTTAAAATCTAATATTTTTGGGATGAGAATACATGCAGGTTTTATAAATGATTTACAAAATAGACACAAGTACGTGAAACTACATTCTATGGTTGAATTATCAAAATCGAATATGCCCCTTTTTATTAAGTCTGGTAATCTAAGAATTAGGGAACAGACACCCTAATTGACGCGAATCCTAAAGATAGATCTATCGGGCCCAACAAGCCCCATCCAAAGTACCGGATGCTTTAGTACTTCAAAATTTATATCATATCCGAAGGGTGTCCCGGAATGATGGGGATATTCTTATATATGCATCTTGTTAATGTCGGTTACCAGGTGTTCACCATATGAATGATTTTTATCTCTATGTATGGGATGTGTATTGAAATATGAAATCTTGTGGTCTATTGTTACGATTTGATATATATAGGTTAAACCTATAACTCACCAACATTTTTGTTGACGTTTAAAGCATGTTTATTCTCAGGTGAATATTAAGAGCTTCCGCTGTTGCATACTAAAATAAGGACAAGATTTGGAGTCCATGTTTGTATGATATTGTGTAAAAACTGCATTCAAGAAACTGATTTCGATGTAACATATTTGTATTGTAAACCATTATGTAATGGTCGTGTGTAAACAGGATATTTTAGATTATCATTATTTGATAATCTACGTAAAGCTTTTTAAACCTTTATTTATGAAATAAAGGTTATGGTTTGTTTTAAAAATGAATGCAGTCTTTGAAAAACGTCTCATATAGAGGTCAAAACCTCGCAACGAAATCAATTAATATGGAACGTTTTTAATCAATAAGAACGGGACATTTCAGTTGGTATCCGAGCGTTGGTCTTAGAGAACCAGAATTTTACATTAGTGTGTCTTATCGAGTTTGTTAGGATGCATTAGTGAGTCTGGACTTCGACCGTGTTTACTTGAAAAATGATTGCTTAAAAAATTTTGTTGGAAACTATATATTTTTAACATGTGAATATTATGTGATATATTAATCTCTTAACGCGTTTGATATTATGTGATAGATGTCTACCTCTAGAACAAGTCCCATTGACTCACCTAATAATAATGAAGAGTCAAATGTAAATTGGAATGATTCGTGGACTGATTCACAAGTTCCCGAAGAGGAACCGGAAGAAGAGTCGGAACCGGAAGAAGAATCGGAACCGGAAGAAGAATCGGAACCGGATGAAGAAATAGAACCGGTGGGGGAAATAATAAAACGGTTAAGTAAAAGAAAATCCTCAACCAACCGACCAAGGTTAATTATGGTCAATGGTGTTTCCGCCAAGGAAGAAAAATATTGGGAGGATTACCAATTTTCCGATGAATCGGATTCCGACGAGAATTCCGATGATGTTATAGAAATTACCCCAACTGAATTTAGAAAGACAAAAGAAAATAATAAGGGAAAGGGCATAAAAATAGAGAAATCTAATTCCAACCCCGATGAACTTTATATGTATCGTCAACGCCCGAAGTCCTTAAGTTGTAACAATGACCCGGGAACCTCTAAACCACCAGGTTTTTCTAAACCAATGTGGACAACGACGGCTCGTATTAGGGGAACATCATATATCCCTAGAAACTTGGCAAAATGAACCAAAACCGAAGAAGAAGAAACGAGCGAGTCGGAATAAGATAGTTGTATTCGTGTGGTGTAATATATGTAATATAGTGTTCTTATGCTTTATGATATATGTAAAAATTGCTTGTATTAATAAGTATTTTTTTTATGAATCTAACTCTTGTCTATTTTACAGTTTAAAAACACAAAATGGATAGACAACCCAATATTTTAAGAGACCTACCCGGAGACATGATTGATGAAATCTTGTCTAGAGTCGGCCAGAATTCTTCGGCACAACTATTTAAGGCGAGATCAGTTTGTAAGACATTCGAAGAATGTTCCAAGAATGTCTTGGTTTATAAGAGACTTTCGTTTGAAAGATGGGGGATATCACATTGGGAAACGCATAAGTTACGATGTGTTTACTTTGACGCATATATTGCGGGGAACCCAAATGCTATTTTACGCAACGGGTTAAGAAATTATTTTGACTCAATATATCCGAATATTGGACTTCGTGATTTAGAAAAAGCGGCTAACATGCAATATAAAGAAGCATGTTATGCTTACGGATTAGTAATGTTCGCTTCTCACCAAAGTGAGAACAAGAACATCGGGCTACAACTATTAAACAAAACGTTTCCACAAGTGACGGAGTCGGTAATTGGGGTAAGAAATGAGGTTTTTAGATTATTACGGGACTGTTGGACATTACGTAACCCTCGTCCCTTTGATGACGTTACAACACGCTGTCTTATCAACGGCCATAACGGTTATGTTGCACAAGACCAAGGATGGGAAGTAGTCCTAGTAAAACCAGAATGCATGACTTGTTTCTGGACGTATGAATTACGTGTCTTTATTGCCTTTGCTGAACGACTTGTGTACTAGCTAGAATTGTCTTCACAACTATCTTGTATCAAAGTTATTGTGTGCTATATTTCATGCTTTATGTAAAATAAGCGGTATTGTAAGTTTGTAAAATATTGTATAAAAGTTTGAACGCGAAATATTATTATAATCAGTTTTTCATATAGAATTGTAGTAGTTGAATTGTATATTAGCTACTAAGTATGAACTTAACGGGTAGGTACTACCCGAATTTAAACTTATAAAACGCTAATATGAAGAAAAAGCTTTTATAAATGAGTTCATATTATGCTACGAAATACTATTAACTACTCTTAATATTCTGTATGATTAACTTGTTCCATTTAACTATTTTGAAGGAAATGGCACCGACTACTCGACACACCGTGAATATGAATGAAGAGGAATTCCGTACTTTTCTAGCTTCAAACATAGCCGCAGTACAGGCTGCGCTACATACCAACAATAACCTTGGATCTAGCAGTACAGGAAATCGTGTAGGATGCACCTACAAAGAATTCACTGCCTGCAAACCTTTGGAATTTGATGGAACCGAAGGACCGATCGGATTGAAACGGTGGACCGAGAAGGTCGAATCGGTGTTTGCCATAAGTAAGTGTACTGAAGAGTACAAAGTAAAGTACGCTACGCATACCTTCACAGGTTCTGCGTTAACATGGTGGAATACCTATCTAGAGCAAGTGGGACAAGACGATGCGTACGCACTACCGTGGTCAGCATTCAAGCACTTGATGAACGAGAAGTACCGTCCCAGAACCGAGGTCAATAAGCTCAAGACAGAACTTAGAGGGTTACGAACCCAAGGATTTGATATTACCACGTACGAAAGACGATTCATAGAATTGTGCCTATTGTGTCCGGGAGCATTCGAAGATGAGGAAGAGAAGATTGAATCGTTTGTGAAAGGATTACCGGAAAGAATCCAAGAAGATATAAGTTCACACGAGCCCGCCTCCATACAACAGGCATGTAGAATGGCTCACAAACTCGTGAACCAAATTGAAGAAAGAATTAAAGAACAGACTGCTGAAGAGGCCAATGTGAAGCAAGTCAAAAGAAAGTGGGAGGAAAACGGTGATAAGAATCACCAATACAACAACAACAGCAATTACAACAATAATCGCAACAATTATCCCAACAATCGCAACATCAATCGCAACTACAACAAACGGCCCAACAACAACAACAACAACAACAACAACAACAGCAACTACAACAATCATCCCAACAACAATAATAACCGCAACAACAACAACAATCAGAAGCAGCTATGCCAAAGGTGTGAAAAGAATCACTCGGGGTTCTGCACCAAATTTTGCAACAAGTGTAAAAGAAATGGTCATAGCGCGGCGAAGTGTGAGGTCTACGGACCAGGGGTTAATAGAACGAAAGGAACAAATGGTGTCGGAACGAGTAATGGCGGAGCAAGTAGTGTCGGAGCAAGTTATGCCAATGTAGTTTGTTATAAATGTGAAAACCAGGCCACATTATTAGAAATTGCCCGAACAAGGAGAACACGAATGGACAAGGCCGTGGAAGAGTTTTCAATATTAATGCGGCAGAGGCACAGGAAGACCCGGAGCTTGTTACGGGTACGTTTCTTATTGACAATAAATCTGCTTACGTTTTATTTGATTCGGGTGCGGATAGAAGCTATATGAGTAGAGATTTTTGTGCTAAATTAAGTTGTCCATTGACGCCTTTGGATAGTAAATTTTTACTCGAATTAGCAAATGGTAAATTAATTTCAGCAGATAATATATGTCGGAATCGAGAAATTAAACTGGTTAGCGAAACATTTAAGATTGATTTGATACCAGTAGAGTTAGGGAGTTTTGATGTGATAATCGGTATGGACTGGTTGAAAGAAGTGAAAGCGGAGATCGTTTGTTACAAAAATGCAATTCGCATTATACGAGAAAAAGGAAAACCCTTAATGGTGTACGGAGAAAAGGGCAACACGAAGCTACATCTTATTAGTAATTTGAAGGCACAAAAACTAATAAGAAAAGGTTGCTATGCTGTTCTAGCACACGTCGAGAAAGTACAAACTGAAGAAAAGAGCATCAATGATGTTCCCGTCCCAAAAGAATTTCCTGATGTATTTCCGAAAGAATTACCGGGATTACCCCCACATCGATCCGTTGAATTTCAAATAGATCTTGTACCAGGAGCTGCACCAATAGCTCGTGCTCCTTACAGACTCGTACCCAGCGTGATGAAAGAACTACAAAGCCAATTACAAGAACTTTTAGAGCGTGGTTTCATTCGACCAAGCACATCACCGTGGGGAGCTCCTGTTTTGTTTGTCAAGAAGAAAGATGGTACATTCAGGTTGTGTATCGACTACCGAGAGTTCAACAAACTTACCATCAAGAACCGCTACCCACTACCGAGAATCGATGAATTATTTGATCAACTACAAGGCTCGTCTGTTTATTCAAAGATTGACTTACGTTCCGGGTATCATCAAATGCGGGTGAAAGAAGATGATATTCCAAAGACTGCTTTCAGAACACGTTACGGTCATTACGAGTTTATGGTCATGCCATTTGGTTTAACTAATGCACCAGCTGTGTTCATGGACCTTATGAACCGAGTGTGTGGACCATACCTTGACAAGTTTGTCATTGTTTTCATTGATGACATACTTATTTACTCAAAAAATGACCAAGAACACGGTGAACATTTGAGAAAGGTGTTAGAAGTATTGAGGAAGGAAGAATTGTACGCTAAGTTTTCAAAGTGTGCATTTTGGTTGGAAGAAGTTCAATTCCTCGGTCACATAGTGAACAAAGAAGGTATTAAGGTGGATCCGGCAAAGATAGAAACTGTTGAAAAGTGGGAAACCCCGAAAACTCCGAAACACATACGCCAGTTTTTAGGACTAGCTGGTTACTACAGAAGGTTCATCCAAGACTTTTCCAGAATAGCAAAACCCTTGACTGCATTAACGCATAAAGGGAAGAAATTTGAATGGAATGATGAACAAGAGAAAGCGTTTCAGTTATTGAAGAAAAAGCTAACTACGGCACCTATATTGTCATTGCCTGAAGGGAATGATGATTTTGTGATTTATTGTGATGCATCAAAGCAAGGTCTCGGTTGTGTATTAATGCAACGAACGAAGGTGATTGCTTATGCGTCTAGACAATTGAAGATTCACGAACAAAATTATATGACGCATGATTTGGAATTAGGTGCGGTTGTTTTTGCATTAAAGACTTGGAGGCACTACTTATATGGGGTCAAAAGTATTATATATACCGACCACAAAAGTCTTCAACACATATTTAATCAAAAACAACTGAATATGAGGCAGCGTAGGTGGATTGAATTATTGAATGATTACGACTTTGAGATTCGTTACCACCCGGGGAAGGCAAATGTGGTAGCCGATGCCTTGAGCAGGAAGGACAGAGAACCCATTCGAGTAAAATCTATGAATATAATGATTCATAATAACATTACTACTCAAATAAAGGAGGCGCAACAAGGAGTTTTAAAAGAGGGAAATTTAAAGGATGAAATACCTAAAGGATCGGAGAAGCATCTTAATATTCGGGAAGACCGAACCCGGTATAGGGCTGAAAGGATTTGGGTACCAAAATTTGGAGATATGAGAGAAATGGTACTTAGAGAAGCTCATAAAACCAGATACTCAATACATCCTGGAACGGGGAAGACGTACAAGGATCTCAAGAAACATTTTTGGTGGCCGGGTATGAAAGCCGATGTTGCTAAATACGTAGGAGAATGTTTGACGTGTTCTAAAGTCAAAGCTGAGCATCAGAAACCATCAGGTCTACTTCAACAACCCGAAATCCCGGAATGGAAATGGGAAAACATTACCATGAATTTCATCACTAAATTGCCAAGGACTGCAAGTGGTTTTGATACTATTTGGGTAATAGTTGACCGTCTCACCAAATCAGCACACTTCTTGCCAATAAGAAAAGATGACAAGATGGAGAAGTTAGCACGAATGTATTTGAAGGAAGTCATCTCCAGACATGGAATACCAATCTCTATTATCTCTGATAGGGATGGCAGATTTATTTCAAGATTCTGGCAGACATTACAGCAAGCATTAGGAACTCGTCTAGACATGAGTACTGCCTATCATCCACAAACTGATGGGCAGAGCGAAAGGACGATACAAACGCTTGAAGACATGCTACGAGCATGTGTTATTGATTTCGGAAACAGTTGGGATCGACATCTACCGTTAGCAGAATTTTCCTACAACAACAGCTACCATTCAAGCATTGAGATGGCGCCGTTTGAAGCACTTTATGGTAGAAAGTGCAGGTCTCCGATTTGTTGGAGTGAAGTGGGGGATAGACAGATTACGGGTTCGGAGATTATACAAGAAACTACCAAGAAGATCATCCAAATTCAACAACGGTTGAAAACCGCCCAAAGTCGACAAAAGAGCTACGCTGACATTAAAAGAAAAGATATAGAATTTGAAATTGGAGAGATGGTCATGCTTAAAGTTGCACCTTGGAAAGGCGCTGTTCGATTTGGTAAACGAGGGAAATTAAATCCAAGGTATATTGGACCATTCAAGATTATTGATCGTGTCGGACCAGTAGCTTACCGACTAGAGTTACCTCAACAACTCGCGGCTGTACATAACACTTTCCACGTCTCGAATTTAAAGAAATGTTTTGCTAAATAAGATCTCACTATTCCGTTAGATGAAATCCAAATCAACGAAAAACTTCAATTCATCGAAGAACCCGTCGAAATAATGGATCGTGAGGTTAAAAGACTTAAGCAAAACAAGATACCAATTGTTAAGGTTCGATGGAATGCTCGTAGAGGACCCGAGTTCACCTGGGAGCGTGAAGATCAGATGAAGAAGAAATACCCGCATCTATTTCCAGAAGATTCGTCAACACCTTCAACAGCTTAAAATTTCGGGACGAAATTTATTTAACGGGTAGGTACTGTAGTGACCCGAACTTTTCCATGTTTATATATATTAATTGAGATTGATATTTACATGATTAAATGTTTCCAACATGTTAAGCAATCAAACTTGTTAAGACTTGATTAATTGAAATATGTTTCATATAGACAATTGACCACCCAAGTTGACCGGTGATTCACGAACGTTAAAACTTGTAAAAACTATATGATGACATATAATGGATATATATATAGTTAACATGATACTATGACAAGTAAACATATCATTAAGTATATTAACAATGAACTACATATGTAAAAACAAGACTACTAACTTAATGATTTTTAAACGAGACATATATGTAACGATTATCGTTGTAAAGACATTTAATGTATATATATCATATTAAGAGATATTCATACATGATAATATCATGATAATATAATAATTTAAAATCTCATTTGATATTATAAACATTGGGTTAACAACATTTAACAAGATCGTTAACCTAAAGGTTTCAAAACAACACTTACATGTAACGACTAACGATGACTTAACGACTCAGTTAAAATGTATATACATGTAGTGTTTTAATATGTATTTATACACTTTTGAAAGACTTCAATACACTTATCAAAATACTTCTACTTAATAAAATGCTTACAATTACATCCTCGTTCAGTTTCATCAACAATTCTACTCGTATGCACCCGTATTCGTACTCGTACAATACACAGCTTTTAGATGTATGTACTATTGGTATATACACTCCAATGATCAGCTCTTAGCAGCCCATGTGAGTCACCTAACACATGTGGGAACCATCATTTGGCAACTAGCATGAAATATCTCATAAAATTACAAAAATATGAGTAATCATTCATGACTTATTTACATGAAAACAAAATTACATATCCTTTATATCTAATCCATACACCAACGACCAAAAACACCTACAAACACTTTCATTCTTCAATTTTCTTCATCTAATTGATCTCTCTCAAGTTCTATCTTCAAGTTCTAAGTGTTCTTCATAAATTCCAAAAGTTCTAGTTTCATAAAATCAAGAATACTTTCAAGTTTGCTAGCTCACTTCCAATCTTGTAAGGTGATCATCCAACCTCAAGAAATCTTTGTTTCTTACAGTAGGTTATCGTTCTAATACAAGGTAATAATCATATTCAAACTTTGGTTCAATTTCTATAACTATAACAATCTTATTTCAAGTGATGATCTTACTTGAACTTGTTTTCGTGTCATGATTCTGCTTCAAGAACTTCGAGCCATCCAAGGATCCATTGAAGCTAGATCCATTTTTCTCTTTTCCAGTAGGTTTATCCAAGGAACTTAAGGTAGTAATGATATTCATAACATCATTCGATTCATACATATAAAGCTATCTTATTCGAAGGTTTAAACTTGTAATCACTAGAACATAGTTTAGTTAATTCTAAACTTGTTCGCAAACAAAAGTTAA
This sequence comes from Rutidosis leptorrhynchoides, assembly GCF_046630445.1. Taxonomy (NCBI): domain Eukaryota; kingdom Viridiplantae; phylum Streptophyta; class Magnoliopsida; order Asterales; family Asteraceae; genus Rutidosis; species Rutidosis leptorrhynchoides. The sequence continues at coordinate 297,985,068 of NC_092337.1, forward strand.
TCCTTCTAAATTGACTTTTAAAATCAACTAAACACATGTTCTATATCTATATGATATGCTAACTTAATGATTTAAAACCTGGAAACACGAAAAACACCGTAAAACTGGATTTACGCCGTCGTAGTAACACCGCGGGCTGTTTTGGGTTAGTTAATTAAAAACTATGATAAACTTTTATTTTAAAGTTGTTATTCTGAGAAAATGATTTTTATTATGAACATGAAACTATATCCAAAAATTATGATTAAACTCAAAGTGGAAGTATGTTTTCTAAAATGATCATCTAGACGTCGTTCTTTTGACTGAAATGACTACCTTTACAAAAACAACTTGTAACTTATTTTTCCGACTATAAACCTATACTTTTCTGTTTAGATTCATAAAATAGAGTTCAATATGAAACCATAGCAATTTGATTTACTCAAAACGGATTTAAAATGAAGAAGTTATGGGTAAAACAAAATTGGATAATTTTTCTCATTTTAGCTACGTGAAAATTGATAACAAATCTATTCCAACCATAACTTAATCAACTTGTATTGTATATTATGTAATCTTGAGATACCATAGACACGTATACAATGTTTTGACCTATCATGTCGACACATCTATATATATTTCGGAACAACCATAGACACTCTATATGTGAATGTTGGAGTTAGCTATACAGGGTTGAGGTTGATTCCAAAATATATATAGTTTGAGTTGTGATCAATACTGAGATACGTATACACTGGGTCGTGGATTGATTCAAGATAATATTTATCGATTTATTTCTGTACATCTAACTGTGGACAACTAGTTGTAGGTTACTAACGAGGACAGCTGACGTAATAAACTTAAAACATCAAAATATATTAAAAGTGTTGTAAATATATTTTGAACATACTTTGATATATATGTATATATTGTTATAGGTTCGTGAATCAACCAGTGGCCAAGTCTTACTTCCCGACGAAGTAAAAATCTGTGAAAGTGAGTTATAGTCTCACTTTTAAAATCTAATATTTTTGGGATGAGAATACATGCAGGTTTTATAAATGATTTACAAAATAGACACAAGTACGTGAAACTACATTCTATGGTTGAATTATCGAAATCGAATATGCCCCTTTTTATTAAGTCTGATAATCTAAGAATTAGGGAACAGACACCCTAATTGACGCGAATCCTAAAGATAGATCTATCGGGCCCAACAAGCCCCATCCAAAGTACCGGATGCTTTAGTACTTCGAAATTTATATCATATCCGAAGGGTGTCCCGGAATGATGGGGATATTCTTATATATGCATCTTGTTAATGTCGGTTACCAGGTGTTCACCATATGAATGATTTTTATCTCTATGTATGGGATGTGTATTGAAATATGAAATCTTGTGGTCTATTGTTACGATTTGATATATATAGGTTAAACCTATAACTCACCAACATTTTTGTTGACGTTTAAAGCATGTTTATTCTTAGGTGAATATTAAGAGCTTCCGCTGTTGCATACTAAAATAAGGACAAGATTTGGAGTCCATGTTTGTATGATATTGTGTAAAAACTGCATTCAAGAAACTGATTTCGATGTAACATATTTGTATTGTAAACCATTATGTAATGGTCGTGTGTAAACAGGATATTTTAGATTATCATTATTTGATAATCTACGTAAAGCTTTTTAAACCTTTATTTATGAAATAAAGGTTATGGTTTGTTTTAAAAATGAATGCAGTCTTTGAAAAACGTCTCATATAGAGGTCAAAACCTCGCAACGAAATCAATTAATATGGAACGTTTTTAATCAATAAGAACGGGACATTTCAACCATAGCGTTATGGTTAACCATATGGTATTGTGTATGTGTTGTAGTGTAGCATGTTATATTGTTTTAGTATATGCTATTGGTTATGCTAGCTTGCGATATTGGAGGTTATTAGCTTGATACTTAAGATGGTTTGCTAATTATGTTGCTAGCATGTATGCGGTATGTGAGTAAGTGTATGCAAGTAGGTACATTATATATGTATATGTATAATTATTGCATTCACTAAGCGTTAAGCTTACCCCTCTCGTTGTTTACCTTTTTACAGGTATTGTGATTGTGATGATAGCTAGTTGTAGACTAGATGCGTAGGAGTGCTTGGGCTCGATGGGGTAGCTTTTTGGAGTTTTGGACGCGGATTGGTGATTTGGTAGTCCCCGGGATTATGCTGTTGGTATTGGGTTGGGTTGTAGAGTCCTAATCTGTCTAAAGAGTTAAATGGGTCGAAATCGTTACATTATTTGTAAAACGGGTCATTATGGGCCCGGTGTTGTAAAACTTATGTTTATTGTGGAAATCTCTTAGTTTTACTTAATATGATGTGTTGTGAAAGTCGTTTCGTTTTAAAAGTGTCAGGAAGCGGGTTTTCCACTTGCTTGAAATAGAAAAGCTGATCAGTCCAATTTAGTTCATTTGGACGCCGTCCAAATGCTTGGGACGCCGTCCTGTCTTTCAATACTGGACGCCGTCCAGATAACTGGACGCCGTCCAGATACACTGCCATACAAAATTTTTTTTAAGGCGTATTTTTGGTAAAACGATGTCGGGTTGTTACAAGTGGTATCAGAGCATAGTCTAAGGGAATTAGGTGACCTTGGAATAGGTGCCTAGTCTTAGACTTATTGGCGGTTGTGCGTTATTTGCGGGACTTGTAGGATTACGGGTCGGATTGAGATTTGTTAGTGCCTTAGAGTAGGTGACTAACTAGGACTTGTTTTTGTCCAAAGTGTGATGATGTGGGGCCTTATTTCGTGAGTAAATTAGTGCCTTAGATTGCTAGTGCCTAATGTAAGTAGTCGAACTTGGACGTTGTTTTAGTGATAGTCACCTAGGTTGTAGGTTGACTTGTTGTTGCGGTGTACTTGTGTACATTTATTATTATATTGTATATAGGTGTATATATATATACAGGTATCTATTTCGTGCGGTGTCCTAGGGACGAATCTATTGGGGAGATTCGTATGTTTGGTGGTTTTGAGTGATCAAGTTCACGGTAAGGACTTTGGTCATTCGGGTACTAGGAGTTATCGCGTGTTACTTTGTGTGAATGTTGCGTCAGTCCGGGTAAAGTACTTTGCGTGACCATGTGGAAATGGTAAGGTACGCATTTGTAATAGTGACCGATCACCATTATTACGAAATTGTATCTTGACATCAAGCATGACATGACGAGTACCGAACGGAGGAAACGTGGCATGGTTGGGGTAGATTCGGGATAAATGAGGAATCTTTATTGGTTCCTAAGTAATAGTTGTCTCGGGTGATGTGCTTGTAGTCGCATTGGGTTCGTTGCGAGTCGAGAAGTGTTATGGTGGATTCGCTTAGTTAAGTGAGTGAGCAAACTCACGAGTTTGGTGCGTACTTAGTCACCCTATGTAGTGGGCGCACTATTAAGATTGTCATTGGTTGTAGTTATATATCGTAACTTGGATGACCGAGTTATGTGCTTGTGTGTGTGCGACGAGGACTTGAATTCTGTAATGGAATGCGACAAGTCTAATGATTGTAGTTTTGAGTTACACTCGGTAGAGTGTGTGGTTAGAGAATCGTGTTAGGATTCTTGTTGTGAGTCGCCTTGGAATTGGTGAATTGAGGAGTCTTCGGGTCGTTAAACTTATGGGAGTGGGACCCGTGTAATGTTGATTGCGTTAGTGTGTTGTAGATTTTAGGGCAACATTCCTAATGGAATATCCCTTGTAGTAGTGGTTTTATCGAGATGTAGAAGGGTGTAAGACTTGGTATCCCCGAGCATCTCCTTGTGTTAGATGAAGGGCCTCATTAGGCTATATCGTTTGGCCTTGTGGAAACTGCGGGTAGCGTGTGATCGCTAGGAACTTTCGATAAGACAATAAACCTTAAGGTTGTCGGGTAGGTATGACTTCGGGTCATTATTATAGAGAGATGGGTGACATCGGGTGTATGGAACCTAAAGATCGATTTTCTAAAATTCATTTGATTGTGGTGGGAGTCTGCATGACACTGCGTCAGGTGCCTTTTTATACCTGCTAATGTAATGTTCAACTCCGGTAGTGGTGTGATCACTTTGTGCTTAGGGTGCCCGTGAGATACCCTTGAAAGCATCGGAGATTATAATAGTGATCGACGGGTGATGGTAATTCGACGGTTGCGAAAGTCGAAGTTTAAGAGCATTGTGACGAATACTTCTTATGAAGTGACGGGTGAGCGAATCTTGTTGCTCTTAAGTGATAGACGGGTAAAGATGACCGGTGAGCCGGTGACGGACTTAATGGTCGGTTAGTCCGAAGGGTTTTGATGAAGTGTTGATATTGTGGTGGACGCAATTATGGTGTCAGAATTGGTCACTCTTCTCTATGAGAGTGAGCTATTGTTGATAACGATTCGTCAAGTGGAAGGTCGGGTGATCTCGACTGAGAATCATGACTAAGTAAGCGGCGTGACATATGCCTAGGCTTATAGGCATATGTAAGACTTTGGTGGAGTTTGCTTTTCGAACGATTAAGGTAGTTAGTTGTGAAGTGTGGTATGAAGGTGCGATTTCATCGCGTGTACGACGTCTCAAGTAATTGTGCCTGTCGGCTCTGAGAGCTTAAAGTGAATTTGCGGTGAAATGATGTTTATGACTAACGGTGACAATGGTCAGGTGTGATGTGGAATTTCAATTCCGTGGGATGTTATCATCTTGGCGGTGAGAATAGGGAGATAAATCCTAAGTGGGGGAGTTTTTACTGTCGCCCGAGGAAAACTCCAGTGGTGTTATGTATAGTGAAATGTCGGAGCGTACCGTGCTAAGCCTCAATAGGTATTCGGAGTTCCTAACGAGGAAGAGTGACGGGTTGCTAATGTCGACTCGAGATCGTGCTTTACGATTGTGAGTTACAACTCTGGAATGTTATGCGTGAAGATTGTGATGATGGGATCGAAGGAAGTGTAAGACTTCCTATGTAAGGTGGTCGTGTAGTACCAATGTGCGGTATGAGACCAAATGTGAAGTTTGAGATCCCGGAGTGAGAGAATGAAGTGTCGTTGCGAGTGCTCCCGTAGTGAAAAATCTGGGTTGTCATGAAACCCGGACAGTATAATTGAATGAGAACGAGTTGGATATCGTGGCGAATATCTTATTTTCACTGTCGGGAAACGCAATCGTGAAGATTGTCAGTGGATTATTCCACTTTATGGACGAATGTGAGGTGAAGAGTGTCGATTTTGACTGTCTCACATCGAGACACGCAGATGTTGTTTGTTTGCGAGAGTGTGCTCCCTAGTGATGCGACTGTTATTTGCATTGAAATATTGAGACCATCCTTAACGGACGGTCTAGGTAGGAAAGTTCACCCGGTGTGGTGAATATTTTTGTGAGTCGTGTGGCGAATTGCGGAAATTTTGTGATGATGATTCGCCGTTGACGGGATTTTGGTACACGAATAGCTTCTATGCTAGTACTAGGAAGCCGTATTGTATGGTTCAGAGGAGAAACCCTATGACGATGTGTTGATGTTTCCTCTAATTCGTGGTGTATTATTGTCGTCCTGGATTAATCCAGTGACGTATAGTCGTGTGTGGATCGATCGGCGGGAAAGTGGTGCTTCTTAAGTGTTATTGCGGGGTTATTAAAAAAAAATTTCGTTGAAGGAATGATCCGGTGTAGAGCCGGAGGGAGTTTGGTTCTTGGCCTAAAGAATATTCAGGAATGATCGGTCGAGTAGTACGGTTATGAACCGAATGAGTACGAAATTTTAAGGAAGCATGAATCCTTCTCGATTTGGATTAATGTAAGACTTGGTTCGCGGCGTAGTGAATTTAGAAGATCGCATAGGGCGATATAGTTATGGATGACGCTTGTTGCGTGTTGCAGCCGTGAGAACTTGAAGGAAAATGTGGTATTTTTTGTATTTCCTAAATGGAAATTCTGGACTTTGAGTGTATGAGATATCGTTTATTGCGGTAGTGCACGCAATGATCATTAGCGTGTGGTGGGATCTTAGAATTCACGGATGATGTTATGGATGACGGGCTTGGTTGTGTTTCCTAAGATCGTGAGGCGTGGCGACGATGTTTGTCGGCAAATTGTTCTACTCTTAGGACGATTGTGAAGTGTATGGTATGAGTTTGGATACTCGGCGTAGGAGCAACGGTTACGGTTGTTTCGACTCGTGGGTTGATTACCCAATATTGTGGTATTATGATGCGTTAGTGCACGAAGCGAGGATTCGGATGAGTTTACTACTTGTGTGACTCCGCGTTGGAAGCGGAAATGTTCGTGGGAGAAGTGCTTAACTTCTAATGTTTGTGCGGATCACGAGGACGTGATCCAATTTAAGTGGGGGAGAGTTGTAACACCCGTTTTTCAGTTACACGTTATTTCGAGCATCATTCGAAATACGAGGCATGTAAGTGTATATTTGGATCCCAAATAAAGTTAGAGTTGATGTTCTAAAACCTTACCATTGGATATTAAATCTCATTACGTTTCCAACGATATTTGATTCGTCGAAAACGGAGTTACGGTTTGAAAGTTACGACCAAAACAAGTTCAGTTTCAGACTCAGTTCATTGGGACTCCGTCTAGACTTCAGGACGCCGTCCAACAATGAAGGTTAGGACGCCGTCCAAGCTTTTTGGACGCCGTCCAGAAGGCCTGACGGGCCAGCAGCTCTATTTTACTCAAATTAAAAGGGGTATTTGGGTCTTTTCACTTGGGGTCGGTTTGGAGCCTCTAAAACTGATCCAACCTCATTTATGGATCACATTTCACCCACCAACACTCTCATCTTCAAACCCCAGAGAGAGGAGGTGTTTTTAGTGAGAGAAAGCTTAGTTTGGAGAAGAAGAAGAGCGGTTTGGGTCGGGTCGCTAGAGTTAAAGTTGTTCCTTTCGTTCTCGGCTACATTTTGATTGTTATGGTAAACTCTAACTCCGAATTTCATTGTTAAGATTCTTGTGTACATTTAGGGTTTGAGCTTGTTATTTGTAAAACCCTTTTAGATGATGAAGAGGGTTTATGGAAACCCACTATTTTGATATTTTGCGGGTTTTGGGTTATGTTGAGATAAGGAAAACCCTAATAGCTATGACCTAGGGTTTGGCAATGTGAATTGAAGTTGTAAGTGTTAAATTGTGTTGATTAGTCACTAATACACTTGTAAATGATGGAAGAATTGTAAATGGGTCATGTTTGGCTAAAATGTTATGTATAAGTGTTGAAATGGGTCAAATGAGTTAAGGTTGACCTAATTGGGTAAAATGGGTATGAAATACCCTAAGTTTGTGTTAATTGGTGTTAGTAGACTTACATCACTAGTTTTAGTAATTAAAGATGAGTCTTGGCCATTTATGGGCGGTTTTGGGTGTAAGTGAGTTATTTAATTCTTTTGGGTCACTAAATGCTCGAGAGTGAGTATTGTGGTTAATTCCACAAGTTGTGTATTGAATGTGTACTTATGTATTAGGTACCTTGCTCGAAACATACGGAAGTGCTAAATCACCACCGACATGATAAGGTGAGTAGAGTAATTATACGTATGTGTATATGACGTATTTATTTGTGGGTGTTATGGTATGAACCATCGAGCCGGTAGTGCCATAACATGTGTGTGATCGAGTGTGAACCACGAGCCGGTAGCACTATAAACTAAGATGTGAACCACGAGCCGGTAGCATCGAGTGTGAACCACGAGCCGGTAGCACTATAAACTAAGATGCGAACCACGAGCCGGTAGCATCGAGTGTGAACCACGAGCCAGTAGCACTATAAACTAAGATGTGAACCACGAGCCGGTAGCATCGAGTGTGAACCACGAGCCGGTAGCACTATAAAAGAGTATGACTCAAATGCGTATGGTGTGAACCACGAGCCGGTAGCACCATAGCGTTATGGTTAACCATATGGTATTGTGTATGTGTTGTAGTGTAGCATGTTATATTGTTTGAGTATATGCTATTGGTTATGCTAGCTTGCATTATTGGAGGTTATTAGCTTGATACTTAAGATGGTTTGCTAATTATGTTGCTAGCATGTATGCGGTATGTGAGTAAGTGTATGCAAGTAGGTACATTATATATGTATATGTATAATTATTGCATTCACTAAGCGTTAAGCTTACCCCTCTCGTTGTTTACCTTTTTACAGGTATTGTGATTGTGATGATAGCTAGTTATAGACTAGATGCGTAGGAGCGCTTGGGCTCGATGGGGTAGCTTTTTGGAGTTTTGGACGCGGATTGGGGATTTGGTAGTCCCCGGGATTATGCTGTTGGTATTGGGTTGGGTTGTAGAGTCCTAATCTGTCTAAAGAGTTAAATGGGTCGAAATCGTTACATTATTTGTAAAACGGGTCATTGTGGGCCCGGTGTTGTAAAACTTATGTTTATTGTGGAAATTTCTTAGTTTTACTTAATATGATGTGTTGTGAAAGTCGTTTCGTTTTAAAAGTGTCAGGAAGCGGGTTTTCCACTCGCTTGAAATAGAAAAGCTGATCAGTCCACTTTAGTTCATTTGGACGCCGTCCAAATGCTTGGGACGCCGTCCTGTCTTTCAATACTGGATGCCGTCCAGATAACTGGACGCCGTCCAGATACACTACCATACAAATTTTTTTTTAAGGCGTATTTTTGGTAAAACGATGTCGGGTTGTTACACAATGAAATCAACGAATGATGTACTACGTCTAAAGGGATTTGGATGGGTTATTTCAGCTATGACTTAACATTAACAGATGTACAATCTTAGATATCCTAAGGTACTGCTAATCGGGTTAAAGGTCTCTCCTTTGCGATCACTTACTTTACTCCGGATCATCTTACAATATCTCTAGGACATTGCTTCTGACACGAACCATGCTTTTGAGTAAGCTAGTGTTCACTGAATTCTATATTGCATACTCTAATCAAAACCTAACACGGCAGCTCTTCTTTGAAGGATAAGTGATTAACCGTACGTATATACTGTTTTCCTTTTGTGACGTTAAGCACATATAACTACTTACCTTGTATCTTAGGATTTATCAAGTCCTGACAATAGGTTATAGCCATGTAAGTAAATGGAAAGGGTGGCCCGTAAATTAGACTTCTACACCCGACAAGGTTTCAGCATAACAATAGTATAACTTTCAGATAAGATATTCAACATATAATAAACATTTGTAACAGATAGTCAAGCATGCACGATGAAAGCAACTCAAAGCAACAAAGTAACTTTTTAAATTAAGGAAGACTTTCACCATTTACAGACGAGATATGGACCATTACAAGTGCTGACATCCTTATGACCACTCCTAGTATAATTTTTGGCGTTCGCCTCTAGGTACTTAATTTCCCGCTCAGAGGTGAGAAGGCCTTGAAAGCTTCTAGTGAGAGAAAGTGTATGGTAGTGAGAATGGGAAGAGGTGTGTGAAAATGGGATGCCAAGTGGTCCTTAAATAGTAAATTTTTTGCTAAGAAATGGCTGGCTAGCCGGCGCCACAGGCCGGCGTGGGTGGTCGGTGCCTGGTGTATGAGATATATGGCAGGCTGGTGCTACACTAGCAAGCTGGTGTTGCAAGCCAGTGTGGCAGGCCAATTTTGGCTCTAGTTTGCTGTTTTGCATGGATCGTCTTGCATGTTCTCGGGATCGTAACTTGGTTTTCGGGGTCGTAACTTGTCTTTTACCGTTTTTGCTCTAAAATCTTTATTTTAACTCTGTTTTACTTGATTCTTTTTTGCATTGCCTTTGTAATTACCAAAATCTACAAAATTAACCGACAAAACGATTATTTCGGCGATTATTTTAGCTGATATCAATACTGCTGATATGGTGTTTGATACCATTTCTACTGATTAAGTTGGTAATATGGTTATTCTTGATACAGCTCCAGATGATAGTACCTAGGGTGGAAGTGTGGATACTGGTAGCAACAAAGCTGATGTTGTTAATGTTGAATCTTTTAAGGTTGCTGATACTGATAATAGGCCCACAGTCACTAATCCAGATGAGTTTTTCCCCAAGTATGTCTACAAGGGGTAACCATTGCTCCACAAATTGCCATACTGGTTGATCAGCTGACTATTTATCCCATAGTACACTGATTGAAGCCATTAAACTACCCGAAGAGGAGTTAATAATTAGATGAACCAGCTTGAGATGAAGTGTTTGAAAGGTTAGCCACACTTGAAAATATCAATGATCAGCCATATTATGACTATTTTGGTTTGCGTCCTGCTAATTCTCCATGGCCTGGTCATTGGAAGCCTCTTAAGTTTCAGCTTAATCCCATTACTGGTAAGTTCACCATTCACGATGTTCCTGATTCACTAGTACCTTCTGATTCATCAATTTCTTCCTCATCATTATCTGATAGTGATGCTGACCAAGGTACTGTGAAGGATGAGCCAGTAGTTTCTGCTGCTGCTACTGGTTCCAACGACAAACTAGTGGATCTTGATGATTTTGCTGATTCAGTTGACAAGGATAACAGTGGTTCTAAGACTTCGGGTGAAGGTAAAAATGATGGTTATCATGGTGATGAGTCTGATGATGACCTTCCACCTCCACCTCCCATAGTGTTATTACAGTTCAAGTTGCTACTCCTTCACCACCACCCAACAGATTGGATATAGCTGAAATAGAAGGGTTATGTACTCTTGTAGTATACAGTAATGTTGCCAAAATCACACCTTCCGTACAATAGACCATTGAGGAGACTGTTGTCCACTCTGTTGGAAAAAGTTCTTAAGCTTGCGGATCAAGCCACCTCATCTGTTGTTGAGGGAAGACTGTGTCAGATCACTGCTTTCACTGACCTTGCAATTGCTGATATCCAAAGACATCATTAACAACAAGATGCAATCAATCAACGCCTCCTTTCTCATGAAGAATACCTTGCCAACCTTACAAAACATCAAGAAGAACTGGATCTGGAATGGGCAAGGGTATACTGTCTTAATGAGGAGAACATGGTAATTGAGGATAGGATTGAGGATTATAAACGGCAGATGGATACTATGGTACCAGTGGCAGAGTAACTTCGTCTTGCTGAGACTTTACACCGTATGGCTAAACTTTAGTTAGATGTCCGTGTTAATGTGGATAGAATTGCCATTGGTGTGTCCAAGAATGAAATGCGTACTGATAACATCTGCCTGAAAAATGATGGTGCTGATCAAGGAGCTCACCTCTCTCTAGCTGATGCTGATTAAAATCACTTTGCCTGGTCCAACCCAGAAAGTGATAGTGATTGTGAAATTATTGTTCCCCCCAGGCTCCATTTCAGCCCCTGTTGATGATAAAAAAGGGGAGAAGAATGAAAAGAATATAAAACAATCTGAGGAAGAGCATGAGTATGAAAAGGCTCTAAAGCAGCAAAGGAGAGATGGTGATGATGATGGTAATGGTCAAGGTGATACTGGCATTATGCCTAGCAATGCTCATACTGAGGCAGGTGTAAAAGGTGCTAATACTGGTGATTCTGAAACCAGCAAGCTTGATACATCTGCTGATGATATTGGTTATGGCAGTATGTGATGCTGTTAAAGCTACTGAGCTGGTTGAATCTTTTGTTTTCTCACAATCCATTGAAAGAAGTTAAAAAGAAATCTGTAAGACATCAGAAGAGATAGTAGGAACTCAATGATGCCTTCTACTCAAGGTTCGAGGCTTATACTGACAAGAAGAAGAAGAAGAAAATAAATTATCACATAAGGTTCACTGGTGAACCACTAGATATTCACAACCAGCTTCTTTTTCGCAGACAACACATGAGAGATCAGTGAAAAAGAGAAGCTAAATTCATGGTGAAATATACAAGAAGGGGGTAAATTGTACGCTGAAAAAGCTTAATGTATAAGGAACATCACTGCTAAAGAACTTCAAGAGCACATGAAGTGTGATAAATGCAAAAAAGAAAAATCAGCTATATTTATGTAGTGGTTAGCCTCTGGGATGCCAACCATCAAATCAGCTCAACCAGCAATTCCAAAATAGCCAGCAGTTGCAACAGAACCAGTAGAGGTTATTCATCCTTCTGCTGGTCATGAAGAGAAACCCGTAGAGACTAATCAGTCTACTACTGAGGGGGAGCAACATGTTTCAACTCTTCTCTTGGCTACTCAAGAACTAGTGCTAACACAAGAACGATCACATGAACCCATGCTAATTGATAATCAAAGGGTAAAATCTAATCCTAGGGATAACCAACCCCTAAGAAAAGAGCCCTTATTTGAGGCAGGTGATGAAAGCAATGTGCCAAGTGTTCAACCCACAGATACCACTAAGTCAGCTGGTGATGAATACACAACAAGGAGTGCTGTGATTGGAGACCTAGCCAGTAGTGTGCTGCTGGGTGAAAGAAAAATTGAAGATCCAGCAAAATAGGATGAGTTAGGTGCTAATACTGAAGAGGTAACTGCTGCTGATTAAATCAATTGACTGGACTGATGGTGACTCTACTTTTATTCAATTACCTATACCATCAGTCTAACAGGCTGACTTTGATAGGACACTGGGTGATCTTCATCCTTATAAAGAAGTAGGTCCTTCTGGCACAACAGAGTTACCTTACACATATCCTCCATCTTCCCCAAATAAAAATAACAAACATACTACTTGGGAAGATGGACCAGTTGTACAGAGAATGCCTTCTCCTTAAAATATGAACCTTGATGAAAGAGAAGCTCATAGGCTACAAATTACTGTTGATGAATGGCTAAGCAGAGAAGAATCCAGAAAATCAGAATGTAGACAACAAATTAGAATGTTGTATCATCCTCTTGATTAGCAATTCTACATTGATGCTCTGGACTTAGACATAGACATTACTCAGTATTTGAAAGCCAGTGAAAGCAATGTTTTATGAAGCTGTACAACTGGATATGGATCTTGAACATTATTACAATCTGATGAGTACTAACGACGGTTGGCAGCTTATCAACACAACACGTTCCCTAAACATTACCATGAAAGAATACATTTTGAGTGTTTAGCTGGAAAAACAAGCAATGAACGATGCTATGTATGCTAAAAGATTGAGGCTCAGGGAATGTAATACCCCGTCAGAATCCACTAACGGCGTATTAACTCTGGTCTCAATGCTTGGCTTGACTTCTACATAACAGCAATGTTCTACAGCAGAAGCAACTAATACCTGAGATAAAACATGAAAAACGGATCAACATAAAGTTGAGTGAATCTACAGGTTTGAGTAAATAGTTCTCGTATGTTTCATAAAATAGTTTTCATAAATCGTTTGTCGAAAATCATTTCTGAAAATCATTTATCTGAATAAACCGCTAAGGTTTAATCTCAAAAGTTTGTGTATAGCAAATGCTAAGTTATAAACTGTTTGTAAGATGTCAAGTTTCAACTGTGAGTGACATCAAAAAGTTCTTTTTGTTTCATCTGTTTGTAGACATTACCATGTCCAGTTTCAAGTTCGTAAACATCATATTTAAGTAACATTCATCATAAGTTAGTTCACGAGATTTCTGAAGAGCTTCGTAATAATATACACTTATCATGAGCACTTGATTATAAAGCTTTAACCTTTGTGTAGGCCGAGCCCACGTGTAACAACCCAACCCGATAACCGACCATAAATAGTCCCAAAAAAAAAAAAAAATTAAAAGCTGCTGGACAGGGGAGTGCGCGGCGCGCATCCCCTGTAGTGCGCGGCGCGCACAGAGCACTCCAGCTTCTGTCCGAACTGTTTTTAACACACAAAAAGATGGACCACTTCCCGACATTTTTAGACCGAACGTTTTTCACAACAAACTTATATATGTAAAACTAACACGAATCAAACATAAAAATGATGTTTTACAAGCGGGGCCCACACGACCCAAAATACAAGTTTAATACAAGCTTAGAGTTTCGACCACCAAAAAGTTTAAGTTCCAAACTACACAATGAGCATGGCATTTGGGATTAAACTACCCAACTACCGGTCAAACTCCAAGAGCTACTAAAGCCAAAAGCGTCCCCTAGCATCAAGCGGGATCTCTAGTCCAATACGATGCCCTTACCCTTGTCCAAAACCGAACCTATAAATTGGTAAACAACGAGAGGGTAAGCAAAGCTTAGTGAATGCAATAATTATACGAATACATATATAATTATACCTACTTGCATACACTTACACAAACCGCAAACATGTTAGCAACACAATTAGCTTATCGTCACATTAACAAGCTATAATCTCCAATACCACAAGCTAGCAACAACCGCATAATAATATAACTCGAAATGATATAATATGCTTACAACACAAGTAACCATGGTCGACCAATAGTACAAGGGAACGGCGCTCGCGAAAATGCCATCGGTGTTCATAACATCCATTAGGGCACTTAACACCTTTCACCACTAACCCCTAGGGTGGCACCTTAACACCTCGGCACAGCACCCCGAGTGGCATCTTAACACCTCGATGCAACACTCATTATTTTACGGAGTGGTGTCTTAACACCTCGACACTACACTCCTAGGTGGCATCTTAACACCTCGATACTACACCCGAGTGGCATCTTAACACCTCGATGCTACACCCTTCACGTGAAACGTGGTGTCTTAACACCTCGACACTACACCTTTCACGCTACAACAAATAGATACATTATATACATACGCATATAATTATTCCACTCACCTTAACAATTAGATGACGATTTCAACCTCCACAAGCTTCAAAGCAAAGTACCTAATATAATAAGTACTTGATCAACACACGAGCTAAGTGGACTCAATACTAACACTTACACATGAGCATTTAATGACTTAATGTATTAAATCGCCCATTTATACCAAAACCGCCCAATTAAAGTCAAGACCACCACTAATCACTTAAAAGCTAGTGATTAAGGTCCAACAACACTAACTAATACATAATTAGGGTAATTCATACCCATCTTTCCAAACTAGGTCAATTTATTACCCAAATAATCATTTTAAGACAACACACCCATTTCGGGTCATCCACTAACTAACCAACACCCATTTACTAAATAACTAGGTGTGTTAGCAATTAACTCACCAATTAGGGTTCATAAACATCATTTAATACTTTGAAACCCTAGACTAGTCACCAATTAGTATTCAAGACTCAGTTTTACCCAAAAACACCCAAAATCACCAATAATTGGTTTTGTGTTCATCATTTACTCAAACCCTAACCCTTACACTAAATCAAAATAAGGAAAATAAAATTAGAACATACCACAACTACCACAACGAAGCTAGCGATAAGATGAACGACTTTAATGCTTGAACTTTAACCCAAAACAAGCTCCTTCCTCTTGGATTTAAGCTTTCTCTCTCAAAAATCATAATCTCTCTCTAGAATTAAAGTTAAAGTGATAAGGTTGTTGATAATTGAGTAATGGTGCTCCACAAACTGACCTATCTGTCTTTAACCCGTCCATAAGTGAATTTACCAAAATGCCCATCAAAATATCTGATTTAAAAAGCTGGAACCCGGCTACATTAAGGGTGCGCGGCGCGCTCCCTTTAGTGTGCGCGGCGCGCACTAGGCTCAGCTCACTCAGTGACTTCTGTTTAACTGCACACCATCACCCACACTCTATGTAACATATTTACACTGCTGTACAAGCTGATTAGGGTCTTACAACTCTCCCCCACTTAGATTGGATCACGTCCTCGTGATCCGCACCAAATACTAGAAGTTAAGCACTCTACCTTGAACATTTCCGTCTCCAATGCGGAATTACACTTGTAGCAATCACTCATCCGGGTTCTCACTTCGTACACTAACGCATCATAATACAACAACCGTACTTCACACTTCCATTCGATCAAAATTCTCACCACTCACTCGGAAATACACCGTGAAAACATCATACTATATCTTTCCAAAAGCCATAGCACTCCATCATTTCACGATATCGGGTAATCAACCCACGACACCCAATAACTACAACCGTTTGCTCTTACGCCGAGTATCCAAAGTCGTACCCTACACTCCACAATCGTCCTAAAAGCAGTACAATCCACCGACAATCATTGTCGTCACGCCTATCAATCGTGGAATATTCGGGAATCATCCCGACACTTTTCAAAAATCTCTCGTATCCCTCTATCGGGAACTTCGCCATACCGTCTCACGTCGCTAACTACCTTCGCAATTAACTCCAAAGTCCAACTTGGGACTTTTTCGAAGACCATCGAAGCTTTCCTTTCCTAAATGAGCGACACCCGTTCGCTCATCACGTCTACTAGATAGGAACTTTTCCGCATTCTCCGGCGTTGGTCATACTAAATAATCCTTCCAAGGACTCGCTATAAGATATTCGAACCTCGGTCTTTCAAATCATTTGAGTGTTAACGCTCGCTAAACATCACACTATACCACTGTTGTAAATTCGAGTTTCTCACCGGTACCCAAAATCAAAGCAATCACATCATCGGGGTCAAAAGTTACACTAGTAGGTATAAGGAGGCACCTGACGTTGTGTTATCCAACTACGATTACTAACACCGAGTCTCCCAGACTCGACCCTTACGAGGTCTACTCCTGATGTCACACGTCACCTAACTACATGCGGTCACACAAATCTAACGAACCTTACGGCTCGACACCCATGACTTCCTAGCGGCACCTGCTAGTCACTATCCACCTAGGCCGCATAGCTAGTCTACTTATATTCCATCTCAACACTAAGGAGGCGCTTGGAACTCCAAGGCTTACACCTTTCCAACTTGGTCCTAACCATTAACCCAGTTACCTACATTCATAAGGATAGTTAACCACCAAGACTCTACTCGCACACGAACGCGATTAACGGAAATGCCTCTAGAACGGCACACCGCGTACACCCCCAAAATCATAAAAGAAAAGAGTGGCCGTCAAGAGCGTACAACACTCGCCACACAATCACAAAACCGCCATTGAAATCGAATCGTCAATTAATCATTAATTCGAAGATTAATCCAATAACTAAATACACACTTGCACGCTTTTCGAATACACACAACATCCGAAGTCTATAATGATCACTTAGAATACGCGAAGTCGTCACGTATTCTTCCAACTTCTCTAGGCAATCATTCTCTAAGAGTCAAAATTAATAACCAAATTGTCACCCACAATTTACTAAAGTTCACAATTCCGAGTACAAAGTTTGCTCAATCCCTTATATCGGGAAGAACTTAACCGATCTCGTTCCAAGATATCAATCCCCTAGCGTACCCTTACCAAGTACAATGCTAAAAACCACCAAGTCTCAACCTAATGTCAACAACCCAAAAGATGAAGGCCAAGTAAAAATGAATCCTTACGGATAACACCTTCCACCTAACACCCCTCTTAGTACGCATACACGGCTATTACGTATCTACCACAAGTATTTGATCAGAACACGGCTATTGTATCACTAGTCACACAACATGGTCCTCATGACCGAACCACCGGCGTATACAACCAGTAGTTTTCAATACTAACAATAAGAAGGTTATTCAATACAAAACTCAAGGTGTACAAAAACGGCTATCGTGATATATCCGTAGTGCGCAAAAATGGCTATTGCAACACTACCAACAATATGTGTGTGAAACACGGCTACCGCACTATTAATACCAATGTGTGAGTAAACCTGACTATTACTCACAACCATGTGCACAAAACGGCTATGTGCACAATTCCTACGGGCAATTAAAATCGTAAATATACAAGTAACGGTTCTTCTCGAGAGCCGCTTGCCATCCATCACAACCAAGGGTGGTAACGAAGAGTTAATCCTTCCGGATATCCCTCATCACCTATCACAAGTCAAACGCGGTCAACAGAGAGATGACCCCAAATAAACACATATATCTAATTTCCTCGTAGTACACAAAATGGCTATTTTGTAACTACTACCCAAAGTATACGACAATGAGGCATCGTACCCTTTCTCAAATCCCATTACGCTTCCTAGGTAGGAATATAAATCCTAATAAAGTCGACACAATTTCTTTGATGTAACACTACCAACTTCCCAACGTAGAACCTCGTTCCTAAATCAAATCGTCAAGATTACAAAGTCAAACGATTTCGCCATTTACCGTCGTACACGACCATACTTGGCGTCAGTCCCTCTTCCTTAATTCTCGAGAGCTCAATTCGATAATAATAAATACTAACGTCTACCGTCACCCGATTGCGCCACTAAAGTGATGACACAATGTCAACATAACACGTATCCTTTTAGAACGAAATTACCGCTACCCGCAAGGTAGACTTTTCCAACTATCAAATCCTTTCTACCCGTTACCACTACGAAAGCATCCAGTCAACGATACACACATGCTCTCAAGGGTTTCACCCACTTCACTATAAACGCGAACACGCGCTCACAACCTAACGCCAAAGTTCGTTCTCATGGCTTAGTGGATTCATTTACCCTATCATTAAGAAATGCTTGATTGCACCAAGTCTTACGCCCTCGTCCGTCAATACAAATGTCATCATAGGGTGTTTCCATTAGGAATGTCACCCGCATCAATACTACGTATTACCACTATGCATTCGTCCCCAGGGTGCGTTTCCACGAGTCAACGACTCAGGCGCTACCCTAGTGCACTATCATCAAAACCATCAACAAACCGAATCTTCACCGAGTTCACTTGAGTCTAAATAGATCTCGAAGCAAAGTTTAAGTCCCTAATACATACACGAATCCATCGGCACAAATAAACAATAATAAGGCATATTTGTACCAAAGACGAAAATACCTGAAACATCATCGTTGGACCCTTGCGCTCCACTGATCATCAGATAGTCACACTCTAACCTCCTAACCCGATCTACAAACGATTCGGAACATTTCGACTTACGGTGTCCCTTCTTTTGGTAAATAAAGCATTTGATCGTGCTTAAAGGTACACTCGTACAATCCCGTGCAAAATGAGCTCGTCCTCCACACCGAAAGCACATAGGCCCATAACCTATCTTACTCCTCTTCTTCACTTTTTCAACACCTCCGGGCGTACTTCTCGCCCTTTTACTAGGAGCACCTCTTGATTCTAACTTTCTCTTACCCAAAGAGTGATCAGCAAATTTTGAAGCATGAGATTCAATCCCCATAGTTGCTCCTTCGTCACCGTCCCCTTGAGGTTTAGGAAACCTCTTTTATAACTCTTCCTTCACGACCTTAGGCACTCGGTCTCGAACCATCTCGGTCACTATTCCCTTGAACGACGCTTGGAGAACTTGCTTAACCTTGTTGGCGAAAATCAAGATATAGCGTTCGAACTCTGCCTCAATCCTTAATGTTAACTCATCCTTCCCCCCCATGAATAGGCGCGTCCGTTCCGGTTCCATCTTCCGTCTTCATTCTAAAGAATGCATATAGATTAAACAACGAAACGAAAAGGAACGACATACATATACCACACCGCCCCATCTTGGTTGATACTCATCGTACATTGCTTGTTTGACACGTCTTGAACCCGTAACAATGGTAGCTAATCATTGTTACGCGAGCACGTCGCATTAACTTGCTAGTACAACGTCTATCTCGCTTGATGATTGCTAAAACAACACAAAAGGATTAGTGCAAGGTTAGTTCACATAGACCTAAGCACTAACCAAATCGCCGGTCCGATCCGTCTCCTACAAGTCCCGCAAAAAGCGCATCCACATTAAACTCTAAGTCTAGGCGCCTATCTCAAGTCGCCTAAATCCCTTAGACCATGCTATGATACCACTTGTAACAACCCAACCCGATAACCGACCATAAACAGTCCCAAAAAAAAAAAATTTAAAAGCTGCTGGACAGGGGAGTGCGCAGCGCGCATCCCCTATAGTGCGCGGCGCGCACAGAGCACTCCAGCTTCTGTCCGAACTGTTTTTAACACACAAAAAGATGGACCACTTCCCGACATTTTTAGACCGAACGCTTTTCACAACAAACTTATATATGTAAAACTAACACGAATCAAACATAAAAATGATGTTTTACAAGCGGGGCCCACACGACCCAAAATACAAGTTTAATACAAGTTTAGAGTTTTGACCACCAAAAAGTTTAAGTTCCAAACTACACAATGAGCATGGCGTTTGGGATTAAACTACCCAACTACCGGTCAAACTCCAAGAGCTACTAAAGCCAAAAGTGTCCCCTAGCATCAAGCGGGATCTCTAGTCCAATACGATACCCTTACCCTTGTCCAAAACCGAACCTATAAAATGGTAAACAATGAGAGGGTAATCAAAGCTTAGTGAATGCAATAATTATACGAATACATATATAATTATACCTACTTGCATACACTTACACAAACCGCAAACATGCTAGCAATACAATTAGCTTATCGTCACATTAACAAGCTATAATCTCCAATACCACAAGCTAGCAACAACCGCATAATAATATAACTCCAAATGATATAATATGCTTACAACAAAAGTAACCATGGTCGACCAATAGTACAAGGGAACGGCGCTCGCGAAAACGCCATCGGTGTTCATAACATCCATTAGGGCACTTAACACCTCGCACCACTAACCCCTAGGGTGGCACCTTAACAGCTCAGCACATCACCTCGAGTGGCATCTTAACACCTCGATGCAACACTCATTATTTTACGGAGTGGTGTCTTCACACCTCGACACTACACTCCTAGGTGGCATCTTAACACCTCGATACTACACTCGATTGGCATCTTAACACCTCGATGCTACACCCTTCACGTGAAACGTGGTGTCTTAACACCTCAACACTACACCTTTCATGCTACAACAAATAGATACATTATATACATATGCATATAATTATTCCACTCACCTTAACAATTAGATGACGATTTCAACCTCCACAGGCTTCAAAGCAAAGTACCTAATATAATAAGTACTTGATCAACACACAAGCTAAGTGGACTCAATACTAACACTTACACATTAGCATTTAATGACTTAATGTATTAAATCGCCCATTTATACCAAAACCGCCCAATTAAAGTCAAGACCACCACTAATCACTTAAAAGCTAGTGATTAAGGTCCAACAACACCAACTAATACATAATTAGGGTAATTCATACCCATCTTTCCAAACTAGGTCAATTTATTACCCAAATAACCATTTTAAGACAACACACGCATTTCGGGTCATCTACTAACTAACCAACACCCATTTACTAAATAACTAGGTGTGTTAGCAATTAACTCACCAATTAGGGTTCATAAACATCATTTAATACTTTGAAACCCTAGACTAGTCACCAATTAGTATGCAAGACTTAATTTTACCCAAGAACACCCAAAATCACCAATAATGGGTTTTGTGTTCATCATTTACTCAAACCCTAACCCTTACACTAAATCAAAGTAAGGAAAATAAAATTAGAACATACCACAACTACCACAACGAAGCTAGAGATAAGATGAACGACTTTAATGCTTGAACTTTAACCCAAAACAAGCTCCTTCCTCTTGGATTTAAGCTTTCTCTCTCAAAAATCACAATCTCTCTCTAGAATTAAAGTTAAAGTGATAAGGTTGTTGATAATGGAGTAATGGTGCTCCACAAACTGACCTATCTGTCTTTAACCCGTCCATAAGTGAATTTACCAAAATGCCCATCAAAATATCTGATTTAAAAAGCTGGAACCCGGCTACAGTAAGGGTGCGCGGCGCGCTCCCTTTAGTGTGCGCGGCGCGCACTAGGCTCAGCTCACTCAGTGACTTCTGTTTAACTGCACAACATCACCCACACTCTATGTAACATATTTACACTGCTGTACAAACTGATTAGGGTCTTACACAACGTCTTTAGTTTACCCTATCATTGCGCTACACCGATCAAGTGTATTAATAACAACAAAATAGACGCCTGCTATGTTTTAGGCGAGGTTTGTCAAACCTAACGGTACCATTCCTATAAGTCGAGCTTACAAAGTAACTAATATAATCAAGCTAAGGGATTGTTGATCTGAACTCATATGTATATTCTTGGTAAGTTACTCGTGCCTAATATGTAATATAGTTGTAAAACAGTTTAAGAAATAGTTTCAAAAGTAGCATGTACCTCATCCCAAAAATGTTAATGAAAAAGGGACTGTAGACTCACCTTAGCAAAAGCACCTGAAATATCTTAACAAAACGTACTGTAGTCGAACAATCTCGAACGAACAACGTAACCTATGAAATGTCTCGTTCATATTGATTATAAATGTTCCATATTAATTGATTTCGTTGCGAAGTTTTGACCTCTATATGAGACGTTTTTCAAAGACTGCATTCGATTTTAAAACAAACCATAACCTCTAATTTATCGATAAAGGTTTAAAAATGATAATAAAAAATATAGCGTTTTCACACGACCATTACATAATGGTTTACAATAATATTACACAACAATATATGTCTTCGAATGTAGTTTTCAAACAATATTAAACAAGCATGGACTCCAAATCTTGTCCTTAATTTAGTATGCAACAGCGGAAGTTCTTAACAATTACCTGAGAATAAACATGCTTAAAACATCAACAAAAATGTTAGTGAGTTATAGGTTTAACCTATATATTTATCAATCGTAATAATAGACCACAAGATTTCAAATTTTCATTTTTCATAAATATCATCCCATACATAGAGATAAAAATCATTCATATGGTGAACACCTGGTAACCAACATTAACAAGATGCATATAAGAATATCCCCATCATTCTGGGACATCCATAGGACATGATATAAAAACTCGAAGTACTAAAGCATCAGGTACTTTGGATGGGGTTTGTTAGGCCTGATAGATCTATCTTTAGGATTCGCGTCAATTAGGAGTGCACTAATTCTCAAAATTAGTGATGTTCCCTAATTCTTAGGCTACCAAGCAAAAAGGGGCATATTCGGCTTCAATCATTCACCCATATAATGTAGTTTTGATTTCTTGTGTCTATTTCGTAAAAAATTTATAAAACTGCATGTATTCTCATCCTAAAAATATTAAGTTTTTAAAAGTGGGACTATAACTCACTTTTACAGATTTTTACTTCGTCGGGAAGTAAGACTTTACCACTGGTCGATTCACGAACCTATAACAAATATGTACATATATATCACAGTATGTTCAAAATATATTTACAACATTTTTATTACATCTTAATGATTTGAGTTTGTTAAGTCAGCAGTCCTCGTTAGTAACCTACAACTAGTTGTCCACTATTAGATGTACAGAAATAAAGCAATATATAATATCTCGAATCAATCCACGACCCAGTGTCTACAAGTCTCAGACTCGATCACAACTCAAATTATATATATTACTGCATATAGAGTGTCTATGGTTGTTCCGAAATATATATATAGATGGGTCGATATGATATGTCAAAACATTGTATTCGTGTCTATGGTATCCCAAGATTACATATTATATGTTAGAATACATGTATAATACAATATAAGTTAGTTAAGTTATGATTTGTATAGATTTTGTTACAAATTTCACGTAGCTACAACAAGCAAAATTTTCCAATCTTGTTTTACCCATAATTTCTCCGTTTTAAATCCGTTTTGAGTGATTCAAGTTGCTATGGTTTCATAATGAACTGAAATTTATGAAACTAAACATAAAAAGTATAAGTTTATAGTCAGAAATACAGGTTACAAGTCAATATTGTAAGAGGTAGTCATTTCAGTTGAAAGAACGACGTCTAGATGACCATTTTAGAAAACATACTTTCACTTTGAGTTTAACCATGATTTTTGGATATAGTTTCATGTTCATAAGAAAAATCATTTTCCCAGAAGAACAACTTTTAAATCAAAGTTTATCATAGTTTTTAATTAACTAACCCAAAACAGCCCGCGGTGTTACTATGACGGCGTATGTCCGGTTTTACGGTATTTTTTCGTGTTTTCAGGTTTTAAATCATTAAGTTAGTATATCATATAGATATAGAACATGTGTCTAGTTGATTTTAAAAGTCAAGTTAGAAGGATTAACTTTCGTTTGCGAACAAGTTTAGAATTAACTAAACTATGTTCTAGTGATTACAAGTTCAAACCTTCGAATAAGATAGTTTTATATATATGATTCGAGTGATGTTATGAACATCATTACTACCTCAAGTTATGTGTATAAACCTACTGGAAATGATAAAAATAGATCTAGCTTCAAAGGATCCTTGGATGGCTTGAAAGTTCTTGAAGCAAAATCATGACACGAAAATAAATTCAAGTAAGATTCCTACCCGAATTAAGATTGTTATAGTTATAGAAATTGAATCAAAGTTTGAATATGAGTATTACCTTGAATTAGAATGATAACCTATTGTAAATAAGAAAGATTTCTTGAGGTTGGATGATCACTTAAAGAGGATTTGCAAGATTGGAAGTAAACTAGCAAACTTGGAAGTGTTGTTGGTGTGTTCTTGAGTAGTTGTTTTGTAAGTCGATTTAGGTTAGCTAGATTGAGTTATATTGAGCTAGATTTTATTGAAGATGATGAAGAACACTTAGAACAAAGGAAGAACACTTGAGAGAGATGAGTTTGATGCATGAAAATTGAAAATGAAAGTGTGTTTGTGGTTGCTCTTTCATGTGAAAGTATGGAGTCAATATAGGCTCCATTAGTTTGTTGTTTTGTTAGATATTTCATGCTAGTTGTCAAATGATGGTTCCCACATGTGTTAGGCGACTCACATGGGCTGCTAAGAGCTGATCATTAGAGTGTATATACCAATAGTAAATACATTTAGAAGTTGTGTATTGTACGAGTACAAATACGAGTGCATACGAGTAGAATTGTTGATGAAAATGAATGAGGATGTAATTGTAAGCATTTTTGTTAAGTAGAAGTACTTTGATAAGTGTCTTGAAGTATTTCAAAAGTGTATGAATACATATTAAAACAATATATGTATATACATTTTAACTGAGTCATTAAGTCATCGTTAGTCGTTACATGTAAGTGTTGTTTTAAAACCTTCAAGTTAACGATCTTGCTAAATGTTGTTAACCCATTGTTTATTATATCTAATGAGATGTTAAATTATTATATTATCATGATATCATGATGTATTAATATATCTTAATATGATATATATACATTTAAATGTCGTTACAACGATAATCGTTACATATAAGTCTCGTTTCGAAATCCTTAAGTTAGTAGTCTTGTTTTTATATATGTAGTTCATTATTAATACACTTAATGATATGTTTACTTATCATTTATCATGTTTAATCATAGTGTATCAATATATTAATATAATTCATATGTATTTAGTAAGACGTTATTATAACGATAATCGTTATATATATCGTTTCGAGTTTCTTAATTCAATAAACTCATTTTTGTGTATATCACTCATTGTTAATATACTTAGTGAGAAACTTACTTATCATAATCTCATGTTAACCATATATATGTCTATATATATAACATCATGTAGTTTTTATGAATTTGTAACGTTCGTGAATCGTCGGTCAGTTTGGGTGGTCAAATGTCTATATGAAACCTATTTTCAATTAATCAAGTCTTAACAAGTTTGATTGCTTAACATGTTGGAAGCACTTAATCATGTAAATATCAATTTCATTTAATATATATAAACATGGAAAAGTTCGGGTCACTACAACCTAATCATGTAAGTCATCTTAAGTATACACATATAGGTCATACTATGTCAACCCATAGTGTAGGAAAAGTCATAGTGCTCAGACTGACTCAACAAGCAAGTAAAAGTTAACTAATCCAAGCAAGTCAACAAAAGTCAACCAAAGTCAAACAAAAAGTCAACTCGGTCAAAGTGGTCAACTAAAGTCAAACATCTCAGTAGGTCATGCAAACATGGTCAACAAGTCAAACCTAGGTCAAGTATCACTTTACAAGTCAAAATTAAGCATATTGCACTTTCGCACTTTAAAGCACGTCTTAGAAATTCGTACGTCGTAGAAAGATCCAACTATAGCTCATAGCACATATGAAATGTCCCATTCTTATTGATTAAAAACGTTCCGTATTAATTGATTTCGTTGCGAGGTTTTGACCTCTATATGAGACGTTTTTCAAAGACTGCATTCATTTTTAAAACAAACCATAACCTTTATTTTATAAATAAAGGTTTAAAAAGCTTTACGTAGATTATCAAATAATGATAATCTAAAATATCCTGTTTACACACGACCATTACATAATGGTTTACAATACAAATATGTTACATCGAAATCAGTTTCTTGAATGCAGTTTTTACACAATATCATACAAACATGGACTCCAAATCTTGTCCTTATTTTAGTATGCAACAGCGGAAGCTCTTAGTATTCACTTGAGAATAAACATGCTTTAAACGTCAACAAAAATGTTGGTGAGTTATAGGTTTAACCTATATATATCAAATCGTAACAATAGACCACAAGATTTCATATTTCAATACACATCCCATACATAGAGATAAAAATCATTCATATGGTGAACACCTGGTAACCGACATTAACAAGATGCATATATAAGAATATCCCCATCATTCCGGGACACCCTTCCGATATGATATAAATTTCGAAGTACTAAAGCATCCGGTACTTTGGATGGGGTTTATTAGGCCCAATAGATCTATCTTTAGGATTCGCGTCAATTAGGGTGTCTATTCCCTAATTCTTAGATTACCAGACTTAATAAAAAGGGGCATATTCGATTTCAATAATTCAACCATAGAATGTAGTTTCACGTACTTGTGTCTATTTTGTAAATCATTTATAAAACCTGCATGTATTCTCATCCCAAAAATATTAGATTTTAAAAGTGGGACTATAACTCACTTTCACAGATTTTTACTTCGTCGGGAAGTAAGACTTGGCCACTGGTTGATTCACGAACCTATAACAATATATACATATATATCAAAGTATGTTCAAAATATATTTACAATACTTTTAATATATTTTGATGTTTTAAGTTTATTAAGTCAGCTGTCCTCGTTAGTAACCTATAACTAGTTGTCCACAGTTAGATGTACAGAAATAAATAGATAAATATTATCTTGAATCAATCCACGACCCAGTGTATACGTATCTCAGTATTGATCACAACTCAAACTATATATATTTTGGAATCAACCTCAACCCTGTATAGCTAACTCCAACATTCACATATAGAGTGTCTATGGTTGTTCCGAAATATATATAGATGTGTCGACATGATAGGTCAAAACATTGTATACGTGTCTATGGTATCTCAAGATTACATAATATACAATACAAGTTGATTAAGTTATGGTTGGAATACATTTGTTACCAATTTTCACGTAGCTAAAATGAGAAAAATTATCCAATCTTGTTTTACCCATAACTTCTTCATTTTAAATCCGTTTTGAGTGAATCAAATTGATATGGTTTCATATTGAACTCTATTTTATGAATCTAAACAGAAAAAGTATAGGTTTGTAGTCGGAAAAATAAGTTACAAGTCATTTTTGTAAAGGTAGTCATTTCAATCGAAAGAACGACGTCTAGATGACCATTTTAGAAAACATACTTCCACTTTGAGTTTAACCATAATTTTTGGATATAGTTTCATGTTCATAATAAAAATCATTTTCCCAGAATAACAACTTTTAAATCAAAGTTTATCATAGTTTTTAATTAACTAACCCAAAACAGCCCGTGGTGTTACTACGACGGCGTAAATCCGATTTTACGGTGTTTTTCGTGTTTCCAGGTTTTAAATCATTAAGTTAGCATATCATATAGATATAGAACATGTGTTTAGTTGATTTTAAAAGTCAAGTTAGAAGGATTAACTTTTAAAAGTCGGTCAAAGTGGTCAACTAAAGTCAAACATCTCAGTAGGTCATGCAAACATGGTCAACAAGTCAAACCTAGGTCAAGTATCACTTTACAAGTCAAAATTAAGCATATTGCACTTTCGCACTTTAAAGCACGTCTTAGAAATTCGTACGTCGTAGAAAGATCCAACTATAGCTCATAGCACATATGAAATGTCCCATTCTTATTGATTAAAAACGTTCCGTATTAATTGATTTCGTTGCGAGGTTTTGACCTCTATATGAGACGTTTTTCAAAGACTGCATTCATTTTTAAAACAAACCATAACCTTTATTTTATAAATAAAGGTTTAAAAAGCTTTACGTAGATTATCAAATAATGATAATCTAAAATATCCTGTTTACACACGACCATTACATAATGGTTTACAATACAAATATGTTACATCGAAATCTGTGAAAGTGAGTTATAGTCCCACTTTTAAAATCTAATATTTTTGGGATGAGAATACATGCAGGTTTTATAAATGATTTACAAAATAGACACAAGTACGTGAAACTACATTCTATGGTTGAATTATCGAAATCGAATATGCCCCTTTTTATTAAGTCTGGTAATCTAAGAATTAGGGAACAGACACCCTAATTGACGCGAATCCTAGAGATAGATCTATTGGGCCTAACAAACCCCATCCAAAGTACCGGATGCTTTAGTACTTCGAAATTTATATCATATCCGAAGGGTGTCCCGGAATGATGGGGATATTCTTATATATGCATCTTGTTAATGTCGATTACCAGGTGTTCACCATATGAATGATTTTTATCTCTATATATGGGATGTGTATTGAAATATGAAATCTTGTGGTCTATTGTTACGATTTGATACATATAGGTTAAACCTATAACTCACCAACATTTTTGTTGACGTTTAAAGCATTTTTATTCTCAGGTGAATACTAAGAGCTTCCGCTGTTGCATACTAAAATAAGGACAAGATTTGGAGTCCATGTTTGTATGATATTGTGTAAAAACTGCATTCAAGAAACTGATTTCGATGTAACATAGTTGTATTGTAAACCATTATGTAATGGTCGTGTGTAAACAGGATATTTTAGATTATCATTATTTGATAATCTACGTAAAGCTTTTAAACCTTTATTTATGAAATAAAGGTTATGGTTTGTTTTAAAAATGAATGCAGTCTTTGAAAAACGTCTCATATAGAGGTCAAAACCTCGCAACGAAATCAATTAATATGGAACGTTTTTAATCAATAAGAACGGGACATTTCAACTATTACATCAAAACTCCCTAACTCTACTGGTATCAAATCAATCTTAAATATTTCGCTACCCAATTTAATTTCTCGATTCCGGCATATATTATCTGCTAAAATTAATTTACCGTTTGCTAATTCGAGTAAAAAATTACTATCTAACGGCGTCAATGGACAACCTAATTTAGCACAAAAATCTCTACTCATATAGCTTCTATCCGCACCCGAATCAAATAAAACGTAAGCAGATTTATTGTCAATAAGAAACGTACCCGTAACAAGCTCCGGGTCTTCCTGTGCCTCTGCCGCATTAATATTGAAAACTCTTCCGCGGCCTTGTCCATTCGTGTTCTCCTGGTTCGGACAATTTCTAATAATGTGGCCCGATTTTCCACATTTATAACAAACTACATTGGCATAACTTGCTCCGACACTACTTGCTCCGCCATTACTCGTTCCGACACCATTTTTTCCTTTCGTTCTGTTAACCCCTGGTCCGTAGACCTCACACTTCACCGCGCTATGACCATTTCTTTTACACTTGTTGCAAAATTTGGTGCAGAACCCCGAGTGATACTTTTCACACCTTTGGCATAGCTGCTTCTGATTGTTGTTGTTGTTGCGGTTGTTATTGTTATTGGGATGATTGTTGTAGTTGCTGTTGTTGTTGTTGTTGTTGTTGTTGTTGTTGTTGTTGGGCCGTTTGTTGTAGTTGCGATAGATGTTGCGATTTTTGGGATAATTGTTGCGATTATTATTGTAATTGCTGTTGTTGTTGTATTGGTGATTCTTATCACCGTTTTCCTCCCACTTTCTTTTGACTTGCTTCACATTGGCCTCTTCGGCCGTCTGTTCTTTAATTCTTTCCTCAATATGGTTCACTAGTTTGTGAGCCATTCTACATGCCTGTTGTATGGAGGCGGGCTCGTGTGAACTTATATCTTCTTAGATTCTTTCCGGTAATCCTTTTACAAACGCGTCGATCTTCTCTTCCTCATCTTCGAACGCTCCCGGACACAATAGGCACAATTATGTGAATCTTCTTTCGTACGTGGTAATATCAAATCCTTGGGTTCGTAACCCTCTAAGTTCTGTCTTGAGCTTATTGACCTCGGTTCTGGGACGATACTTCTCGTTCATCAAGTGCTTGAATGCTGACCACGGTAGTGCGTATGCATCATCTTGTCCCACTTGCTCTAGATAGGTATTCCACCATGTTAACGCAGAACTTGTGAAGGTATGCGTAGCGTACTTCACTTTGTCCTCTTCAGTACACTTACTTATGGCAAACACCGATTCGACCTTCTCGGTCCACCGTTTCAATCCGATCGGTCCTTCGGTTCCATCAAATTCCAAAGGTTTGTAGGCAGTGAATTCTTTGTAGGTGCATCCTACACGATTTCCTGTACTGCTAGATCCAAGGTTATTGTTGGTATGTAGAGCAGCCTGTACTGCGGCTATGTTTGAAGCTAGAAAAGTACGGAATTCCTCTTCATTCATATTCACGGTGTATCAAGTAGTCGGTGCCATTTCCTTCAAAATAGTCAAATGGGACAAGTTAATCATACAGAATATTAAGAGTAGTTAATAGTATTTCGTAATATAATATGAACTCATTTATAAAAGCTTTTTCTTCATATTAGCGTTTTATAAGTTTAAATTCGGGTAGTACCTACCCGTTAAGTTCATACTTAGTAGCTAATATACAATTCAACTACTACAATTCTATATGAAAAACTGATTATAATAATATTTCGCGTTCAAACTTTTATACAATATTTTACAAACTTACAATACCGCTTATTTTACATAAAGCATGAAATATAGCACACAATAACTTTGATACAAGATAGTTGTGAAGATAATTCTAGCTAGTACACAAGTCGTTCAGCAAAGGCAATAAAGACACGTAATTCATACGTCCAGAAACAAGTCATGCATTCTGGTTTTACTAGGACTACTTCCCATCCTTGGTCTTGTGGAACATAACCGTTCTGGCCGTTGATAAGACAGCATGTTGTAACGTCGTCAAAGGGACGATGGTTACGTAATGACCAACAGTCTCGTAATAACCTAAAAACCTCATTTCTTACCCCAATTAACGACTCCGTCACTTGTGAGAACGTTTTGTTTAATAGTTGTAGCCCGATGTTCTTTTTCTCACTTTGGTGAGAAGCGAACATTACTAACCCGTAAGCATAGCATGCTTCTTTATGTTGCATGTTAGCCACTTTTTCTAAATCATGAAGCCCTATATTCGGATACATTGAGTCAAAATAATTTCTTAACCCGTTGCGTAAAATAGCATTTGGGTTCCCCGCAATATATGGGTCAAAGTAAACACATCGTAACTTATGGGTTTCCCAATGTGATATCCCCCATCTTTCAAACGAAAGTCTCTTATAAACCAAGACATTCTTGGAACGTTCTTCGAATGTCTTACAAACTGATTTCGCCGTAAATAGTTGTGTCGAAGAATTCTGACCGACTCTAGACAAGATTTCATCAATCATGTCTCCGGGTATGTCTCTTAAAATATTGGGTTGTCTATCCATTTTGTGTTTTTATACTGTAAAATAGACAAGAGTTAGATTCATAAAAAAAATACTTATTAATACAAGCAATTTTTACATATATCATAAAGCATAAGCACACTATATTACATATATTACACCACACGAATACAACTATCTTATTCCGACTCGCTCGTTTCTTCTTCTTCGGTTTTGGTTCGTTTTGCCAAGTTTCTAGGGATATATGATGTTCCCCTAATACGAGCTGTTGTTTTCCACAACGGTTTAGAAAAACCTGGTGGTTTAGAGGTTCCCGGGTCATTGTTACAACTTAAGGGCTTCGGGGATTGACGATACATATAAAGTTCATCTGGGTTGGAATTAGATTTCTCTATTTTTATGCCCTTTCCCTTATTATTTTCTTTTGCCTTTTTAAATTCAGTTGGGCTAATTTCTATAACATCATCGGAATTCTCGTCGGAATCCGATTCATCGGAGAATTGGTAATCCTCCCAATATTTTGCTTCCTTGGCGGAAACACCATTGACCATAATTAACCTTGGTCGGTTGGTTGAGGATTTTCTATTTCCTTCTCTGGTTCCTCCTCTTCCGGTTCTGATTCTTCTTCCGGTTCTGATTCTTCTTCCGGTTCTTCTTCGGGAACTTGTGAATCAGTCCAATATATATTCGACTCTTCGTTATTATTAGGTGAGTCAATGGGATTTGTGCTAGAGGTAGACATCTATCACACAATATCAAACATGTTAAGAGATTAATATATCACATAATATATACATGTTAATAATATATAGTTTCCAACAAAAATGTTACGCAATCATTTTTAAAGAAAACACGGTCGAAGTCCAGACTCACTAATGCATCCTAACAAACTCGATAAGACACACTAATGAAAATTTTCTGGTTCTCTAAGACCAACACTCGGATACCAACTGAAATGTCCCGTTCTTATTGATTAAAAACGTTCCATATTAATTGATTTCGTTGCGAGGTTTTGACCTCTATATGAGACGTTTTTCAAAGATTGCATTCATTTTTAAAACAAACCATAACCTTTATTTCATAAATAAAGGTTTAAAAAGCTTTACGTAGATTATCAAATAATGATAATCTAAAATATCATGTTTACACAAGACCATTACATAATGGTTTACAATACAGATATGTTACATCGAAATCAGTTTCTTGAATGCAGTTTTTACACAATATCATACAAACATGGACTCTAAATCTTGTCCTTATTTTAGTATGCAACAGCGGAAGCTCTTAGTATTCACCTGAGAATAAACATGCTCTAAAAGTCAACAAAAATGTTGGTGAGTTATAGGTTTAACCTATATATATCAAATCGTAACAATAGACCACAAGATTTCATATTTCAATACACATCCCATACATAGAGATAAAAATCATTCATATGGTGAACACCTGGTAACCGACATTAACAAGATGCATATATAAGAATATCCCCATCATTCCGGGACACCCTTCGGTTATATTATAAATTTTGAAGTACTAAAGCATCCGGTATTTTGGATGGGGTTTGTTAGGCCCAATAGATCTATCTTTAGGATTCGCGTCAATTAGGGTGTCTGTTCCCTAATTCTTAGATTACCAGACTTAATAAAAAGGGGCATATTCGATTTTGATAATTCAACCATAGATTGTAGTTTCACGTACTTGTGTCTATTTTTTAAATCATTTATAAAACATGCATGTATTCTCATCCCAAAAATATTTGATTTTAAAAGTGGGACTATAACTCACTTTCACAGATTTTTACTTCGTCAGGAGGTAAGACTTGGCCACTGGTTGATTTACGAACCTATAACAATATATACATATATATCAAAGTATGTTCAAAATATATTTACAATACTTTTAATATATTTTGATGTTTTAAGTTTATTAAGTCAGCTGTCCTCGTTAGTAACCTACAACTAGTTGTCCACAGTTAGATGTACAGAAATAAATAGATAAATATTATCTTGAATCAATCCACGACCCAGTGTATACGTATCTCAGTATTGACCACAACTCAAACTATATTTTTTTTTGGAATCAACCTCAACCCTGTATAGCTAACTCCAACATTCACATATAGAGTGTCTATGGTTGTTCCGAAATATATATTGATGTGTCGACATGATAGGTCGAAACATTGTATACATGTCCATGGTATCTCAAGATTACATAATATACAATACAAGTTGATTAAGTTATGGTTGGAATAGATTTGTTACCAATTTTCACGTAGCTAAAATGAGAAAAATTATCCAATCTTGTTTTACCCATAACTTCTTCATTTTAAATCCGTTTTGAGTGAATCAAATTGCTATGGTTTCATATTGAACTCTATTTTATGAATCTAAACAGAAAAAGTATAGGTTTGTAGTCGAAAAAATAAGTTACAT
The DNA here is from genome assembly GCF_046630445.1 of Rutidosis leptorrhynchoides. Classification (NCBI taxonomy): domain Eukaryota; kingdom Viridiplantae; phylum Streptophyta; class Magnoliopsida; order Asterales; family Asteraceae; genus Rutidosis; species Rutidosis leptorrhynchoides. Next base: position 298,018,987 of record NC_092337.1, read on the forward strand.
GTCGTTTTTGTAAAGGTAGTCATTTCAGTCGAAAGAACGACGTCTAGATGACCATTTTAGAAAACATACTTCCACTTTGAGTTTAACCATAATTTTTGGATATAGTTTCATATTCATAATAAAAATTATTTTCCCAGAATAACAACTTTTAAATCAAAGTTTATCATAGTTTTTAATTAACTAACCCAAAACAGCCCGCGGTGTTACTACGACGGCGTAAATCCGATTTTACGGTATTTTTCGTGTTTCCAGATTTTAAATCATTAAGTTAGCATATCATATAGATATAGAATATGTGTTTAGTTGATTTTAAAAGTCAAGTTAGAAGGATTAACTTTTATTTGCGAACAAGTTTAGAATTAACTAAACTATGTTCTAGTGATTACAAGTTTAAACCTTCGAATAAGATAGCTTTATATGTATGAATCGAATGATGTTATGAACATCATTAATACCTCAAGTTCCTTGGATAAACCTACTGGAAATGAGAAAAATAGATCTAGCTTCAAAGGATCCTTGGATGACTTGAAAGTTCTTGAAGCAGAATCATGACACGAAAACAATTTCAAGTAAGATTTCCACTCGAAATAAGATTGTTATAGTTATAGAAATTGAATTAAAGTTTGAATATAATTATTACCTTGTATTAGAAAGATAACCTACTGTAAGTAACAAAGGTTTCTTGATCTTGGATGATTACTTGGAATGGATTTAGAAAACTTGGAAGTAAACTTGCAATCTTGGAAGTATTCTTTATTTTATGAAACTAGAACTTTTGGAATTTATGAAGAACACTTAGAACTTGAAGATAGAACTTGAGAGAGATCAATTACATAAAGAAAATTGAAGAATGAAAGTGTTTTTAGGTGTTTTTGGTCGTTGGTGTATGGATTAGATATAAAGGATATGTAATTTTTTTTCATGTAAATAAGTCATGAATGATTACTCATATTTTTGTAATTTTATGAGATATTTCATGCTAGTTGCCAAATGATGGTTCCCACATGTGTTAGGTGACTCAAATGGGCTACTAAGAGCTGATTATTGGAGTGTATATACCAATAGTACATACATCTAAAAGCTATGTATTGTACGAGTACGAATACGGGTGCATACGAGTAGAATTGTTGATGAAACTGAACGAGGATGTAATTGTAAGCATTTTTGTTAAGTAGAAGTATTTTGATAAGTGTCTTGAAGTCTTTCAAAAGTGTATGAATACATATTAAAACACTACATGTATATACATTTTAACTGAGTCGTTAAGTCATCGTTAGTCGTTACATGTAAATGTTGTTTTGAAACCTTTAGGTTAACGATCTTGTTGAATGTTGTTAACCCATTGTTTATTATAACAAATGAGATGTTAAATTTTTATATTATCATGATATTATGATATATAATATATCTTAGTATGATATATATACAGTTAAATGTCGTTACAACGATAATCGTTACATATATGTCTCCTTTCGAAATCATTAAGTTAGTAGTCTTATTTTTACATATGTATTTCATTGTTAATACACTTAATAATATATTTACTTACCATTTAACATAATTAACCAAGTGTATAAATATCTTAATATGATTCATATGTACTTAGTAAGACGTTGTTATAACGATAATCGTTATATATATCGTTTTCGAGTTTCTTAAATTAATAGTCTCATTTTTATGTATATAACTCATTGTTAAAATACCTAATGAGATACATACTTATAATAAAATCATGTTAACTATATATATAACCATATATATGTCATCGTATAGTTTTTACAAGTTTTAACGTTCGTGAATCACCGGTCAACTTGGGTGGTCAATTGCCTATATGAAACCTATTTCAATTAATCAAGTCTTAACAAGTTTGATTGCTTAACATGTTGGAAACACTTAATCATGTAAATAACAATTTCATTTAATATATATATAAACATGGAAAAGTTCGGGTCACTACAACATAAATCATTAAATCATGAACAACTCCAGATCTTAACTAAATTTGATTCTAAAAAGTCCGGCCAAAGACTCATACGATAAATAAAAGTCCAATATCAGAAAGGGTCTTTTCATAGTTTATCAAATCAGTTTCAGCATGCACACCAGTGTTGTAATATTTCTCAAAAAATATAGAAAATAGATTTTGACGAAAGGCCAATTGGAGATTACTCCAGACATCCCAAAGTATTGGTGATAAAATAATCAAAGACATCTATTAAGCAAATTTGTACAGATTTGCAAACCTTTACAGACCTTCCAGTTTTGTTCATCAAACATACATATCATTTAGACGAGCATATATCTATGGAAAATCATGTTCTCGCAAGTTCGCATACAAATGAAACGTGTCAAGGAACACTTAAACTAACATATTATAGAAGGTCAAAGTCTTAAACAATTCCTAGTTCACTCTAGCAAATTTTATGTAACTTTGAAAAACGATTCAGCTCACTTTAAAAACCAAATCTTCGTTTTGACATAACAGGAGCATTACATAACCTTTTGACTCAAATATTAAGTCTAAATTGCATACATTTTTACAAGGAATACAGTATTACACTTTATATAATCTAAAACACAAAACATGTAACTCAAAAAATTCGGATCTCATGCAAACCCTAACGAAAACTTCGATTAAGCATATCTTAAGCATACGATAACGAAATCACGCAAAATCGGAGTCTAAAATTAATAACTTTTCAATATCTTTCTATTTAAACATATTAAAATTTCAGACCTCATGTCAATTAAATCATATCATTAAAATACAAATTCATTTTTCGTACATACAACGTTATTTACGCAACCAAACGATAAATTACATCACATAACACCATCAATTGATCACTAGACTTGATTACACTATGTAACTGAATAAAAATCAGATCTAATAAGATTAGGGTTAGTGTTTATACCTTAAAACACAAATCAATTAGTAGTAGCGTGTAGAGGACGATCAAAGGAAGCACTTTCGTGTAGAACGCAAGAGCAAATAATCAAAATTGAATGGATGATGATGATGATGATGATGAATTCGATGATGGGAGGGTGTTGGGGACTGATTTGAGTCATGGGTTTAGGGTTAGGGTGAAAGAGATGTGATTAAATGCCTTTTATACTTATTTCCTTAATTAGGTTAGGGCTTAAATCACTACTTAATCACACATGGGCTAAAATTAATCACATAAATGGGTGGAGTTAGGGGAATTTTGGCCATGAGGGTCCAAGAGGGAGTGCATGGGCTTGTCTTGACTAGTTGATGCATTCCTTGTGTAACCCGTTAGGTGTCGTTAGCCGAATACGCAAACCGGAACGTTAAACGTCAATTTCTCGCGTTTTTAATCTATATAAATTCTAATTAATTGAAATTATGTTTAAAACATAATAATTGCATAAAATAATTATTAAAATTGAAATACTATTCATTTCGTTATTTTCTTGTATGCGCGTGGTCCGTTTCGAGTGCCGTTATCCGTACCGGATCTCCGGAACGTTAACTTTCGTTAAAACAAAATCACCGGATTTAATCCATTAATTAAATAATAAATTAAATAAGTTTTTCTTAAAGTCAATAATTATTGAAATAATTATTTCGTCATTTTTTCGAGTTCCGTAAACTGAAAAGCTTTCTAGGCGATTAACTTAATCGTAACGTTTTCTAGTTATTTCGCTATCCGAAATAAGTTCATAAACTAATATAACATTTTAATTCAAGTAATCCACTAGGATCAAATATGCATTTAATTCTGTTAAACACATAAGGTTCTAAGTAATCACCGTTAAATATTAAACGGACAAGTAATGATAGTAATGGAAAAAGTCGGGTTGTTACACTACCCACCTGTTATGAAAAATTTTGTCCCGAAATTTTAGTGCTCATCTGTCGTAGTCGTCTCCTCAGAAAACAGTTGCGATTACTTAAGTCTCATCTGATCTTCACGTTCCCACATGAATTCTGGTCCTATACGGGCATTCAATCTAACCTTAACGATCGGAATTCTGCTTTGCTTTAGTTGCTTAACCTCGTGACCCATAATCTCAACAGGTTCTTCAATGAAATTAAGCTTAGGATCAATTTGTATTTCCTCTAAAGGAATTACTAAACTTTTGTCTGACATGCATTTCTTCAAGTTAGAAACATGAAAAGTGTCGTGAACTTCGCTGAGTTCTTGCGGTAGCTCTAGTATGTACGCTACCGGTCCAATTCCTTCGATAATCTCAAACGATCTAATATATCTCGGACTTAGCTCGCCTCTTTTACCAAAACGCACTACACCCTTCCAAGGTGACACCTTGAGCATAACCTTATCTCCAATCCTGAAATTCTAAATCTCGCCTTCTAACGTCGACGTAACTCTTTTGACGACTTCGTGCCGTTTTCAGTTTCTCTTGTGTCTGCGCGATCTTCTCGGTTGTTTCGCGTATGATCTAAGGACCAGTCAATTGACTATCTCCTAACTCAGTCCAACATACGGGTGATCTGCACTTCCTTCCATAAAGTGCTTCAAAAGGTGCTGCCTTTATACTTGCGTGATAACTATCGTTATATGAAAACTCTGCTAACGGTAGATGTTTATCCTATCCGATTACAAAATTGATAACACATGCTCTTAACATGTCTTCTAGTGTTTGGATGTTTCTCTCACTTTGACCATCTATTTGAGCGTGATATACTGTACTCATATCTGAACGAGTTCTCATTGCCTCTTGCAATGGTTGCCAGAATCTAGATGTAAATCTGCTATTTCTGTCGAAAATAATGGATATCGGCACTCCATGTCGGGAAACCACCTCCTTTATATAGATCTGTGCCAACTTCTCCATCTTATCCAATTCCTAAATCGGTAGAAAATGAGCTGACTTTGTGAGACGATCAATGATAACTCAAATTGTATCATAACCTCCCACAGTCTTGGGTAACTTAGTGATAAAATCCATACTAGTATTTTTCCACTTCCATTGGGGAATCTCTGGCGGTGTTCGCAGTCTTGACGGTTTCTGATGCTCAGCCTTGACCTTAGCGCAAGTCAAGCACTTACCAACATAGGTAGCAATGTCAGCTTTCATATTAGGCCACCAATACAGTGCCTTAAGATCTTGGTACATCTTATCGGATCCAGGGTGAATAGAATACCTTGTCTTGTGTGCTTCATCTAGCACTAGTTCCCTTAATCTGCCAAACTTCGGTACCCAAATTCTATCTATGAAATATCGAGTTCCATCTTCTCGAACATCGAATTTCTTATCCATTCCTCTGAATGACTCAGTAGCAACATTATCTTCTTTTAATACCTCTAGTTGTGCATCGCGTATTTGAGAAGTAAAATTCGTTCGGACAGTCATGTTCAATGCTCTAACTCGGATAGGTTTAACCTTATCCTTCCTACTTAAGGCATCTGCAACTACATTAGCCTTTCCAGGATGATAGAAAATGTCACAGTCATAGTCATTCAATAGCTTAATCCAACGTCTCTGTCTCGTATTGAACTGTTTTGATCAAAAATATGCTGCAAACTCTTGTGATCCGTGAAAACAGTAAACTTAGTACCATCCAAGTAGTGTATCCACATCTTCAGTGCAAAGACCACGACACCAAGTTCTAAATCGTGTGTCATATAATTCTGTTCATGTACCTTCAGTTGTCGTGATCCATAGGCAATCACTTTCTTCCGTTGCATCAACACGCAACCAAAACCCTGTCGTGAAACATCACAGTAAATCACCAAATCTTCATTCCTTTCGGGTACAGATGAAATCGGAGTAGTAGTTAATTTCTATTTTAACAACTGAAATGCGGACTCGTGCAGCTCAGTCATTCATACCTCTTACCCTTGTGAGTCATCGTTGTCAACAGCGGGGCAATATTAGAAAATTACTCAATGAATTTTCTATAATAACCGGCGAGACCTAAGAATTGTCTTATCTTCGTTGGCGACTTAGGAGTCTCCCATTTCTTGACCATTTCTATCTTTACAATATCAACGTGAATACCATTGACACCTACGATATGACCCAAAAATTGAACTTCTTGTAACCAAAAGTCACACTTCGAAAACTTTACATACATCTGCTCCTTCCTGAGCATCTCTAGTATTAAACGGAGATGTTGTTCATGTTCTTCCTCGTTCTTAGAATATACCAGAATATCATCAATAAACACAATAACAAACTTGTCCAGATATGACTTACACACACGGTTCATGAAATAAATGAACACTGCCGGTGCGTTCGTCAATCCAAACGGCATTACGGTAAATTCATGATCTCTGTAGCGTGTTCTAAACACTGTCTTCGGTATATCTATTTCTTTTACTCTCATCTGATGGTAACCTGACCTCAGATCATCTTAGAGTAACATCCAGATCCTCGCAACTGATCTAACAGATCATTGATTCTCGGTAGCGGGTATCTATTCTTAATATAAGGTTTCATAGATCCACCCTTGTTCTTTATAAAAAGAACTGGAGCTCCCCATGGTGAAGAACTCGGTCGAATGAATCCTTTGTCTGAAAGCTCTTGCAGTTGACTGGACAACTCTTCCAATTCTGGGGGTGCAAGTCTATTCGGTGTACGTGCTACAGTCGCCACTCCCGGCATTAAGTCAATCTAAAATTCTACGTCTCTATGCGGTGGAAGACATGGTAATCCTCTCGGAAGGACCTTAAGGAAAATTTCTAATGGTTGGAACATCTTCGGGCTCTTAACTAGTGATTCAACTTTGCTCATATGTGCCAGAATTGCGATACATCCTTATCTTACGTACATCTGGACCTTCGAGCAGTTAATGCAATGCAACGGTGTACTGATCTCCTCTTTGTACACCATCATTGATTCATCTTTGGTAAAAGGAATTCGAATGGACTTCTGGTTGCAACAACCTCGGTTGTGTCGTCAGATAACCAGTCCATTCCAACCACAAGGTCAAATAAAGAAATATGGTAGTCCAAGTAGATTAATTTAACTCAAAACATCACTCGAGTAGATTTCTATTGTAATGGCTCGCCAATCGTCGGAAAAAGTACTGTTCGGTACGGAAGGTTGTTATGAGCTTAACAGTATGGGTCTTAGCTTATAATTTGCAAAGGATTAGGAGCAATCGTCGATTAAAGTTTAGGGTGATTTTCGAGTGAGAGACGTTTACGATGGAAGTGTACGATCAAACTTCTTAAACCAGGACCTCCTTAAACTAAAATGACATCAATCATGACGCATTTCATTCCCAGTTGATAGTTCCATAGGGTTCACGTTGTCCAAGGCAGATATTGGATTCCAAATGTTGTGACAGAATTCTCTAACGATAAAGTTTCTATCGGCACCGATGTTGAAAGTATATAAACATTATGATTGCTGAGTAAGAACAGACTCGTGAAGAACTTCACCGAAGTTGATGTTGATTGTAAGGTGAATTATCAGACTTGTCCCACATCGGTGGGGGAGAAGAATGAAATACCCTTTATGAGGAAAGGTGTGAATACCTCTTCCGGTACTCTCATATTGGAAAGCATAATCGTGAAGTCGCGGGTGGCTGAATGATAGGAAAGTCGGAAGTCAAGTAGACAGTATCTACTACGGATTGCGCAAGTTTCTACAAGGAATTCATCTTCTAAATATATATAATAAATGAGTCGTGATGCATAGTAGCTAATTGTATATCGTGGAAGTGCTAGTAGTGTTGAGTAGTATTTAGTATGGTAAGTAGCAATGGGTGGCATCAAGTAGTAACTGGTAATGACAAGCAGTGAGAAAGTAGTGATCAGTCGTGTCTAGCAGTGAGAGGCGACGTTGTGTAGTAGTAAGCAACGATAAGTAGTGGTATGAGATGATGAGTATGTTCTAGCAGTGTCTTCATAGTTTCAAGTAGTGTTCGGTGGTGATGGACAGTGTCAAGTAGTGACAAGTTGTGACGTGATTACATGTTTCTTATAGGTTATAATAGCAATTAATTCACACAGTGTAAATTTTTACACATATATGAGATTATACGGTTCATGTGCTAACCGGTGTTTATCCTAGTAACCTACTAAACTCGCTCCCAATTCCCTATTTTGTGATGTCTGAACTTCTATATGAGTTACCGTAATGTAATCCCGGTCATTACATTACGCTATCTCACATATCCATTCGACATCACTCCATAAGTTCAAGATGGCGTAGTCAACTTAATGCTCTTAAGTGTCGCATCGTGTGTGACGATTCGAAAATTTCCGACCAAATTTAAACTTTATCTTTATATTATTCCGACACGATAAGCAAAGTTTGTTAAGTTAAATCTCAAGAATTTTAAATTGTGTTCATACATTCATTATAACCTCGACCAAATTTCGACGATTCACGAACCGTTATATATAAATAAATATGTATATATATGTATATATATATATATATATATATATATATATATATATATATATATATATTATAACTTAAAAATATTAATAAAGTATTAAACGTATAATACTTTACATGAACGTATTTGTTTCAATATGTTTATCGATGGAATTAGAAGATAATATCAAATGATTGACTTATCAGATACATTGTGATATGATTACGGTTCTATGTTATAAGGTCCACTGTGATTTAAGAAATCTATTCTTTTTGACGACATTCGGAAAATGGTAAAGTGATTTATAAGTAAGAACGTGGAGTGTAAATAACTTAGATGTTGGATATCGACAAGTTAAGTAACTCGACATTTTTCATTAAGATTATTTCATACGTTTATTTAACCTTTGAACTTTATCGCATGTTTCACCAACAGACTGTAATTTAAAAACTTAAAACCTATTATGAAAATATATGATTTTACTTTTCTAAAATGTTTTATGATATAACGATTTCCATTATTTTAACCTTTAAACAAAATGCTTCTTAAATATATTTAGTTTTGGAAAACAAAATTATCATATTTATTTGATTTAGTTTCAAACGTACAAAAATGTTTTCAGTTTAAAAAGAACTTTATTATTAAAACGTATATAACTTTTATAAATATCTAGAACCACTTTTAACAACTCATTACTTAACCAGTATGATAAAGATAACGATATTTATATTTTATTTTATTAAATATATATAACGATATTTATATTTTATTTTATTAAATATATATAACGATTTAAATTAATATTATATATATTTATACGCGTATTATACGTACATAGTTTTATACTTTTACTATACTTAAACTTTACCTTTACTTTATTTTTACTTTACCTTAACTTTAATAATTCATACTTTAATAATTCACTTTAATAATTCACTTTAATAATTCATACTTTAATAATTCATACTTTAATAATTTACTTTAATAATTCATACTTTAATAATTCACTTTAATAATTCATACTTTAATAATTCACTTTAATAATTCATATTTTAATAATTCACTTTAATAATTCATACTTTAATAATTCACTTTAATAATTCAAAAATCTATTATAAATAGAATTCAATAGGTTTTATTATTTGATAGAAACTTGAAAATATTTTCTCTAAACTCTCTCAATCGATTTACATATATATATTTACTCCGTATTATTTCAAGATATTATAAGTATACATAAAATATTATGACGGAGTGCTGTCCGAGTGATTTCAAAATTGTTTTTCGAGCGGGATAGAGCTAAGGAAATTATGGGTTAAAGCTATGGAGGTTATGGGTATGGTTCGGGAGTATTGCTCGTGAGTCAAACTAGTGTTTATCATCTCCGTTGCGTCTACGTACTTTTCCTGCAATATTGAATCTCAATATTGATACGTTCGTGAATCCAAGGCCAACATTGCACTTGTTCAATGACGTCATATGTATTTTACTACAAAATACAGTATTGTGAGTTTCATTTGCTCCCTTTTATATATATTTTTGGGACTGAGAATACATGCGCTGATTTTATAAATGTTTTACGAAATAGGCACAAGTACTAAAACTAATTCTACGTGAGTTTAAACCAGAAATATACCCTTAGCTTGGTAACATTAAACTACTTGTCTATGTACGGTAGGCGCGAATCCTAAAGATAGATTTATTGGGCCTGACAAACCCCATCCCGACTATGGGATGCTTTAGTACTTCGAGGTTATTTTAAACACACCTGATCTGGTGTACTTCAGAGGGTAAAACATGAACGTTAAGGCTTGTTACCGGGTGCCTACAACTTATAGAATACTTTTATACACTTGCGAGTGTACATATATTTATAAACGGAAATCTTGTGGTCTATTAATATATTGAAATGATTGTTATGATAAACCTATGAACTCACCAACCTTTTGGTTGACACTTTAAAGCATGTTTATTCTCAGGTATTAAAGAAATCTTCCGCTGTGCATTAGCTCATTTTAAAGAAATTACTTGGAGTCATTCATTAGCTCAGGTATTATAGTTGGATGTATTATGAAATGGTGTGCATACCGTCAATATTCGTTGTAAAGAAAGTTTGTCTTTTAAAAACGATTACAATGTTTGTAAAATGTATCATATAGAGGTCAAATACCTCGCGATGTAATCAACTATTGTGAATCGTTTATAATATATATGAACGGGTCCTTTCAGTTGGTATCAGAGCGGTGGTCTTAGCGAACCAGGTCTGCATTAGTGTGTCTAACTGATAGTCGTTAGGATGCATTAGTGAGTCTGGACTTCGACCGTGTCTGCATGTCAAAAGTTTCGCTTATCATTTTTGTCGGAAATCATCTGCTTATCATCTTTAGGAAATTACCTGCTCATTATTCTTAGTCTAGACACCTTTTACTGCATTGATTGCATGAATAAGTGTATAGACAAAATTCATATCTTAGCGTATCTGTTACTGTAAACCTTGCCTGATATCTCTCGTAAATTTCTCCGTAATTTAAGGGATCCTGGTACTATATATATCTATGCACATTATGCATTGAGAATACCATCCAACTATCAATTTCTGTCACTAAACTCTTCATACCAAAAATCTTTTCTGTGATCGCTTAAGATGACCTCTACGAATCGACCAAGTTCCTCTGACTCAGAAGACAGCGTGACAGGAGCACACCAACCAATCAACTACCGTGATTACTGGAGAAAATGGGGGTGGGTTTGTGACATACTCACCCTATGGAGAAGGGAAGAAGGTACTCCATATCATGAACCAAATCTACCACCTAACCTTGGAGTACTTGACCCGCTAACCGGCGAACCCGTTTGCAACACCGTTTATACCCTTTTTGCAAGAATTCTTCGTCTTGAGACTACCATTAACGGAACTAGAGAAGATATCCGACCTTTACCTCACACCGATAACCAACCAGGGTTAGTAGAAGAAGTTAAAGAACTCGGAGCTCGAGTGTTAACTTTAGAGAGCACGGTACACAATTTGCAAGCACCTGCAGTATCACCAACACCAGTAACATCACCAGCCTCAGCACCAACAGCACTAGTACCACCAACAACAACATCCGCATCACCAGCTTCGACATCTCATTCTGTACCTCGAGTATAATCATCGTTCTACATGATATTCTACATCATTTATTTTCATCTGACATAGCGCTTATGTAATCTATAATGTTTTAGAGATTATATATTCTTGTTCTAACGGTAAATCAAATGAGTTTAATATCATATTGACTCATTAAATCCATGATTACATCCGAAAAAAATATATAGGTATATATATTTTTTTTTCATAAAGATTGTAATTAAAAATTCTTTCGTACAAACTGTTAATGGTGAAAATATTTTAACGGGTAGGTAATACATGAGGAATATTTAGATTTCACATTAATAAGTTACATTGTACATTCTTCGAATCTGATTCAACAGTCATTTACTATCCTACTTACAACCACCGATATACGTATCCGTTCACCGCAGAATAATCATTTTCATCCAATTTTAGATTTGGATTTTGACCTATCAGAATCCAACAAGTGGCATAATGAAGAAAACATTGGACAAAATAAAATTTGTTAGAAACAAACAAATTAACTATGAGAAATTTTGTTAAGAATCCACGCTAACTGTTCCTAGCTAACTGTTCCTAGCTAAATGATTACATTTTATTTATCGCAATTTATTTATCGCAATTTATATTCTTACAATTTTATTTATCGTCATTTAATTTCTGTTATTTATTTTTACGCACTTTAAATATCGAGACACGTATACAAGGTTTTGACATATCATATCGATGCATATATATATATATTATTTGGAATAACCTTAGACACTCTATATGCAGTAATGCTGGAGTTAGCTATACAGGGTTGAGGTTGATTCTACAATAATATATATACTTTGAGTTGTGATCGAGTCTGAGACATGTATAAGGGTCACGATACGTATTAATTAATTCGAATATTATATATTAAACTATATATGAATTATTGGACTGTTAATTGTGGACTATCGACTGTGGACTAATAACATTGGACAATTAAAATGAATTAAAATTTTGATTATAACATATGAAACTAAACAATTCTTCAAGTTTGCCACTTGATTTCATCCTAAACTTCATTTGTATCTTGACGATTACAATCTACATTCAAATCTTTCATGATTCTTGAAAACACCTCAATCGAGAGGATAAACTAACCGCACTTCATCTACGGAAGAAAAGATCGATGCATATAGTTATGCACCTGAAAACACTCGGAACCTGAGTAAACGTTTAACACGTATCTGTGCTAGCTCCCTGGGCGTTGTTATTACTTAAAATCACTTTGCAATTCCTTTTCAAAGAAGCAAATTTTGTCACAGCTCCAGCAAATTAACTTCGACTTTTCGTTCAAAACAACCATATCATAATTTTGCTATATATATGCGTGCTCTTTATTGTTACCGGGGAACCTTTTATATTCCACCATATTACCATCAACGTTTAATCATCTAAAAAAACAATTCTCTTGAAACCACCTCGGATTGATAACCGATGACCCAGATATGGTAGCATTAAATGCAGAGGAAACAACAAAATCGTAGATGGTCTAAACGGTCAAAAGTTTGATAATAAAGAATGGAATGTTGGGAACGCTCGATAGAAAATTTGGTACTGAAAAATAGATTGAGCTAACCATGAAGGAGACCAAGGACAAATACAAGGACCAAACCCTATATTCAAAGAATCCATTTAATTCTGGATCCGATGAAATCTTTAGAGAATATCCTGCTTCGAAGTCATGTTAAAATCTTGCGGAAAATCTTTCTTCATCAACCTTCGATCTTAGAAATTCCAAAAATATCATCATAAATATCTTCGATATTTCTGAGGATATTTTCATAAGTATTCTTGTCCGAAATCATTTATCTCTTCGCGATATCAGTGTTATATCATAAAGGAAACTGTTTAGTTTCTAAAATCTGAAATCTTCGAGTTTGAAGTATGAATGTTTTCGAAGTAGTGTTGGGAACTGAAGCATGAGTTAGTATAATATAATGACACTTGATCAACGTGATTATATTACAGTAAGTCATGCTGAGTTTCTAATGAAACATGTTGATTCACAGACCATAACGTCATCATGTGCCATGTTCCGCGACTCTTACATTCTATCTAATCTCTAAACATATCAAGAACATAATTTCTTGATAATTCTGTCTTTACTCTTGAATTCTGGTAATTAACCAATCAAGATCGTGCTATTACAATTTCTTTCTTAGAACATTAGTCATGTTCATTCGAAACTCCATACTTACGAATTATGAACCATTATTCGCTGACTTAAAGTCGAGAAGAGAAAACAAAAGGATGGAACTCCAAAATATAAAGGAAATAAAGAGGGTGGATTTATAATGAAATATCCGAAAGAGCAATCAAAATAGATTATCGCATTTAACCAAAGAAGATCCTATTCCTTAATCTCCGAAGAATCAAATTTTATTCAGATTTTAAAGATTTCTATAAATCCCTTGAATTCCAGAAATCCACCGTGACTACGTCAAAAGTTAAATTTCTATCTCAAACTGTTGTGACAGCTACCCTCGTACGCTTCACATAATCAAATCCTTTTATCTACATTACTCAGTAATGATGAAACTCTATTTATCAACACATATTCGTCATGAAAACAGTTTTATGGTTAACCATGACGACCTTACTCAAATTTCGGGACGAAATTTCTTTAACGGATAGGTACTGTGACGATCCGGAAATTTTCGACCAAATTTAAACTTTATCTTTATATTATTCTGACACGATAAGCAAAGTTTGTTAAGTTAAATCTCAAGAATTTTAAATTGTGTTCATACATTCATTATAACCTCGACCAAATTTCGACTATTCACGAACCGTTATATATAAATAAATATGTATATATATGTATATAAATATATATTATAACTTAAAAATATTAATAAAGTATTAAACGTATAATACTTTACATGAACGTATTTGTTTCAATATGTTTATCGATGGAATTAGAAGATAATATCAAATGATTGATTTATCAGATACGTTGTGATATGATTACGGTTCTATGTTATAAGGTCCACTGTGATTTAAGAAATCTATTCTTTTTGACGACATTCGGAAAATGGTAAAGTGATTTATAAGTAAGAACGTGGAGTGTAAATAACTTAGATGTTGGATATCGACAAGTTAAGTAACTCTACATTTTTCATTAAGATTATTTCATACGTTTATTTAACCTTTGAACTTTATCACATGCTTCACCAACAGACTCTAATTTAAAAACGTAAAACCTATTATGAAAATATATGATTTTACTTTTCTAAAACGTTTTATGATATAACGATTTCCATTATTTTAACCTTTAAACAAAATGCTTCTTAAATATATTTTGTTTTGGAAAACAAAATTATCATATTTATTTGATTTAGTTTCAAACGTACAAAAATATTTTCAGTTTAAAAAGAACTTTATTATTAAAACGTATATAACTTTTATAAATATCTAGAACCACTTTTAACAACTCATTACTTAACCAGTATGATAAAGATAACGATATTTATATTTTATTTTATTAAATATATATAACGATATTTATATTTTATTTTATTAAATATATATAACGATTTAAATTAATATTATATATATTTATACGCGTATTATACGTACATAGTTTTATACTTTTACTATACTTAAACTTTACCTTTACTTTATTTTTACTTTACCTTAACTTTAATAATTCATACTTTAATAATTCACTTTAATAATTCATACTTTAATAATTCACTTTAATAATTCATACTTTAATAATTCATACTTTAATAATTCACTTTAATAATTCATACTTTAATAATTCACTTTAATATTTCATACTTTAATAATTCACTTTAATAATTCATACTTTAATAATTCACTTTAATAATTCATACTTTAATAATTCACTTTAATAATTCAAAAATCTATTATAATAGAATTCAATAGGTTTCATTATTTGATAGAAACTTGAAAATATTTTCTCTAAACTCTCTCAATCGATTTACATATATATATTTACTCCATATTATTTCAAGATATTATAAGTATACATAAAATATTATGACGGAGTGCTGTACGAGTGATTTCGAAATTGTTTTTCGAGCGGGATAGAGCTAAGGAAATTATGGGTTAAAGCTATGGAGGTTATGGGTATGGTTCGGGAGTATTGCTCATGAGTCAAACTAGTGTTTATCATCTTCGTTGCGTCTACGTACTTTTCCTGCAATATTGAATCTCAATATTGATACGTTCGTGAATCCAAGGCCAACATTGCACTTGTTCAATGACGTCATATGTATTTTTACTACAAAATACAGTATTGTGAGTTTCATTTGCTCCCTTTTATATATTTTTGGGACTGAGAATACATGCGCTGTTTTTATAAATGTTTTACGAAATAGGCACAAGTACTAAAACTAATTCTACGTGGGTTTAAACCAGAAATATACCCTTAGCTTGGTAACATTAAACTACTTGTCTATGTACAGTAGGCGCGAATCCTAAAGATAGATCTATTGGGCCTGACAAACCCCATCCCGACTATGGGATGCTTTAGTACTTCGAGGTTATTTTAAACACACCTGATCTGGTGTACTTCAGAGGGTAAAACATGAACGTTAAGGCTTGTTACCGGGTGCCTACAACTTATAGAATACTTTTATACACTTGCGAGTATACATATATTTATAAACGGAAATCTTGTGGTCTATTAATATATTGAAATGATTGTTATGATAAACCTATGAACTCACCAACCTTTTGGTTGACACTTTAAAGCATGTTTATTCTCAGGTATTAAAGAAATCTTCCGCTGTGCATTAACTCATTTTAAGGAAATTACTTGGAGTCATTCATGGCATATTTTGAAAGACGTTGCATTCAAGTCATTGAGTTCATCAAGATTATTATTAAGTCAATTATAGTTGGATGTATTATGAAATGGTGTGCATACCTTCAATTTTCGTTGTAAAGATAGTTTGTCTTTTAAAAACGATTGCAATGTTTGTAAAATGTATCATATAGAGGTCAAATTCCTCGCGATGTAATCAACTATTGTGAATCGTTTATAATGTATATGAACGGGTCCTTTCATCGTGTGTATGTATGTGATTTGTGACATCATATATCTAGTCCAAGTCCATATCATTATGGGTATAGATGCGTATATGCATGTGATGTCTAATATGTAGCACTACGGGTAGCATAGTAGAGCAAACAGTGCAAGCATGGCGTATGACAGTCATTCTAAGTACACGGCATTAGACTAGACCTACTAATGCTCCCTACGATTACCACACTAATGTATCCTAGTTCCCTATAGCCAAAGCTCTGATACCAAATGTAATACCCTGTCAGAATCCACTAACGGCGTATTATCTCTGGTCCCAATGCTTGGCTTGACTTCTACATAACAGCAATGTTCTACAGTGGAAGCAACTAATACCTGAGATAAAACATGCAAAACAGATCAACATAAAGTTAAGTGAATCGACAGGTTTGAGTAAATAGTTCTCGTATGTTTTATAAAACAGTTTTCATAAATCGTTTGTTGAAAATCCTTTCTGAAAATCATTTAACTGAATAAACCGCTAAGGTTTAATCTCAAAAGTTTGCTTATAGCAAATGCTAAGTAATAAACTGTTTGTAAGATGTCAAGTTTCAACAGTGAGTGACATCAAAAAGTTCTTTTTGTTTCATCTGTTTGTAGACATTACCATGTCCATTTTAAAGTTCGTAAACATCATATTTAAGTAACATTCATCGTAAGTTAGGCCACGAGATTTCTGAAGAGCTTCGTAATAATATACACTTATCATGAGCACTTGATTATAAAGCTTTAACCTTTGCGTAGGCCGAGCCAACGTCTTTAGTTTACCCTATCATTACGCTACACTGATCAAGTGTACGAATAACAACAGAATTGACGCCTGCTATGTTTTAGGCAAGGTTTGTCAAACCAAACGGTACCGTCCCTATAAGACGAGCTTACAAAGTAACTAATATAATCAAGCTAAGGGATTTTTGATCTGAACTCATATGTATATTCTTGGTAAGTTACTCGTGCCTAATATGTAATATAGTTGTAAAACAGTTTAAGAAATAGTTTCAAAAGTAGCATGTATCTCATCCCAAAAATGTTAATGAAAAAGTGACTGTAGATTCACCTTAGCAAAAGCACCTGAAATATCTTAACAAAACGTACTGTAGTCGAACAATCTCGACCGAACAATGCAACCTAATCATGTAAGTCATCTTAAGTATACACATATTGGTCATACTATGTCAACCCATAGTGTACGCAAAGTCCTAGTGCTCAGACTGACTCAACAAGTAAGTAAAAGTCAACTAATTCAAGCAAGTCAAACCAAAAGTCAACTCGATCAAAGTGGTCAACTAAGTCAAACATCTCAGTAGGTCATGCAAACATGGTCAACGAGTCAAACCTAGGTCAAGTATCACTTTACAAGTCATAATTAAGCATATTGCACTTTTGCACTTTAAAGCACGTCTTAGAAATTCGTACGTCGTAGAAAGATCCAACAATAGCTCATAGCACATAAATAATTAAATCATGAACAACTCCAGATCTTAACTACACTTAAAATTGATTCTAAAAAGTCCAGCCAAAGCCTAATACGATAAATAAAAGTCAATATCAGAAAGGGTCTTTTCATAGTTTATCAAATCAGTTTCAGCATGTGTACCAGTATTGTAATATTTCTCAAAAAATATAGAAAATAGATTTTGATGAAAGGCTAATTGGAGATTACTTCAGACATCTCAAAATATTGGTGATAAAATAATATAAGACATCTCTTAAGCTAATTTTTACAAATTTGCAAACCTTTACAGACCTTCTAGTTTTGTTCATCAAACATACATATCATTTAGACGAGCTTATATCTCTGGGCAAATCATGTTCTTGCAAGTTCGTATACAAATGAAACGTGTCAAGGAACACTTAAACTAACATATTATAGAAGATCAAAGTCTCAAAAAATCTGTAGTTCACTCTAGCAATTTTTATGTAACTTTGAAAAACGATTCAGCTCACTTTAAAAACCAAATCTTCGTTTTGACATAACGGGAGCATTATATAACCTTTTGACGCAAATCTTAAGTCTAAATTGCATAAATTTTCACAAGGAATACAGTAGTACACTTTATATAATCTAAAACACAAAACATATAACTCAGAAAATTCAGATATCATGCAAACCCTAACGAAAACTTCGATTAAGCATATCTTAAGCATACGATAACGAAATCACGCAAAATAGGAGTCGAAAATTAATAACTTTTCGATATATTTCTATTTAAATATATTAAAATTTCAGATCTCATGTCAATTAAATCAGATCATTAAAATACAAATTCGTTTTTCGTACATACAACGTTAATTACGCAACCAAATGATAAATTACAACACATAACACCATCAATTGAGCACTAGACTTGATTACACTATGTAATTGAATAAAAATCATATCTAATAAGATTAGGGTTAGTGTTTGTACCTTAAAACACAAATCAATTAGTACTAGCATGTAAAGGACGATCACAGGAAGCACTTTCGTGTAGAACGCAAGAGCAAATAATCAAAATTGAATGGAGGATGATGATGATGATGATGATAAATTTGATGATGGGAGGGTGTTGGGGACTGATTTGAGTCGTGGGTTTAGGGTTAGGGTGAAAGAGATGTGACTAAATGCCTTTTATACTTATTTCCTTAATTAGGTTAGGGCTTAAATCACTACTTAATCACACATGGGCTAAAATTGATCACATAAATGGGTGGGATTAGGGGAATTTCGGCCATGAGGGTCCAAAAGAGAGTCCATGGGCTTGTCTTGACTAGTTGATGCATTCCTTGTGTAACCCGTTAGGTGTCGTTAGCCGAATACGCAAACCGGAACGATAAACGTCAATTTCTCGCGTTTCTAATCTATATAAATTCTAATTAATTGAAAGTATGTTTAAAACATAATAATTGCATAAAATAATTAATAAAAGTGAAATACTATTCGTTTCGTTATTTTCTTGTACGCGGGTGGTCCGTTTCGAGTGCCGTTAACCGTACCAGATCTCCGGAACGTTAACTGTCGTTAAAACAAAATCACCGGATTTAATCCATTAATTAAATAATAAATTAAATAAGTTTTTCTTAAAGTCAATAATTATTGAAAATAATTATTTCGTTGTTTTTCCGAGTTCCGTAAACTGAAAAGCTTTCTAGGCGATTAACTTAATCGTAACGTTTTCTAGTTATTTCGCTATCCGAAATAAGTTCATAAACTAATATAACATTTTAATTCAAGTAATCCACTAGGATCAAATATGCATTTAATTCTGTTAAACACATAAGGTTCTAAGTAATCACCGTTAAATATTAAACGTACAAGTAACGATAGTAACGAAAAAAGTCGGGTTGTTACAGGGAATAAGAGGAAAGAATGGCTGCTGAGAAATCACTTAAATTATCAAAAGCCATTGCTAAGGAACATGATAAGGTCTTTGATAAAATTGAAGCTGATGAAAAGACACCCAAAGTGGACCTAAAAGTGGTTGCCCGTACACAACCCTTGACTGAAAGAGCTCTTAAAGGAAAATATGCTAATGTTATGACATGAAGAGGAAATGTTGGTGAAATCATCAAGTATCATAGAGGATCTAAGAGAACTTTCAACATCATCAGAGACAAGAGACCTATAATTATTTGGTTTCATTGAGTGGATGGAAATGCTTAGGTATTTCATTGGCAAAGGTGAAAGTTAACTTAAGAAAATGTTGATCCCTGAACTACAAGATTTATTTATGAGAGCCGCTAAGTATGGCAATGTACCAGTAATGAATGTGAATGATGATCTGTAAAGAAGAAGAAGACGAAATCAGCTGGTGGTCCATTCAAAAGAGATCCCATCATTCTATCTGATCATATTGTACTATTCAAACCTAAAGACCTGCCTGAATTATTCCCTGAGGCCTGCAAAGTGAAGCAGGAAGAGCTATCTGAATAAGAAAGATGGATATCCTTCTGCTCTTTAAATTATATTTTGTAATATTTTATGTTCATTATACTGGATTGTAATTAATGTATAATATATGATGAATATAAAATGAGTTAAACTTCAAAATCATATCAAATTATAATATATAGATAACTCAGCAAAAGATCTCGAAAAATAAATCTAAAGGGACAAAATCACTACTTATTTTTATTAAGTCCTTTAGTGCTGGGCCTTAGCGTTTTTTTTAAAAGTCATAGGTTTTGTCTACATCAAAGAGGGGGGATTGTTGAGTCCCCAAAATGATTAAGGATTTAATTATGGCAAAGCAGCATTATATACACTAAAATGTTTTGTGTAGTCAACATTGGTTGTTTTATGTTTAGACATCATTTATTGTTGTGTCAAGTGTCCCAGTATGTTGCATGGTTTATTAGCACAAGATAGATAGTATTCTTCAACTAGCACAGGATGTGTGCCCAGCAACTTAAGAAAATCAAGTGAACCAGTAGAAGAACCAGCATGGCTGGTAGCAGCATACAACACTTAGACAATTATGCTTCATTACAAGCATAATAGTTTTCTGTATGGTCTACATCAATTATACTATTCAACAGAAGTTGAAGATGAAGTTGAACAGAAAAGGACACGCGTCGGCGGCTGATAGGTGACCTCACAAGATCACATGGGAATGCAGAAGTTTAACGCATGTGTAGACATAGGTTATTACTTTGTCATCGCCTAGGGAACCCAACATTCTATTTGTTACATCAAATAATATGACGAAACCAATTTGGGGTGTTCCTGCAAATAGCTAACAAAGAGGAAAGAAAGAGAGCATGATCTCTGATGATGTTGTCTACATAAGAACAGACATCCTATGTACCAATGGACAATAGATCTATTACCTGGTTAATAGGGCTCCTATAAATAGAGATCTCCACTATTGTAATATTTAGTGGTGTGGGTTTCAATTAAATAGAGTCCAAACTTTGTAAAAGCCTAAGATATCCTCTCTAGCTATTTTAGGTGTAATCTGTATCAACCAACTATTTATTCCATATTTAATTACTTGTTTAAATATACTTAACTGTTATAACATCTGTTTAAACGAAAGAATTGTATTCACCCCCCTCAACAATACTCCTCTTGTTATTTCGGGACCAACAAAGGTTAATAGTGCTTGGCCACCATTATTACGGTTGCATATCATATCAAATGAACGAAGTACGAATAGTGTTGAGCAAGATGGAGTTGTGTTGTGTGTTACGTTTATTTAAACTGTGTACTTAATCTTGTGAAATCTTCATTATGAAGGTTGGGGTGGTGCGAGTCAAAGGAAACCGAGCGACGAGGATAACTTGACTAAGTTGATTGAGAGTGCCTTCGAGGACTATTCGAAAGTCTTCACCAGGAAGGTTAAGGAAGCTTTTAGTGAAGCAATCAATGATGAGATTGTGAAGATTGTGAAGGAGAAAATTTTTGAGGCGGTTAAGGCCGAATTCGAGGCGAGGTTTCTCAAACCTCAAGCCGAAGGAGGCAAGGAAGAGGGTCCTCTTGATCACGAGGTTCAAGAAAACGCCAATAAAACAAAAGAGTTTAGTTACAAGACCTTTATGTTAACTAAACCTCCTACCTTTGAAAGGGACCCATACCCGTTAAAGAGTATAAGATGGGTGTAGGATGTTGAAGGGTGCTTCCGAACTAGTGAGTGCCTGCCTGACAAATAGACGAGGCTCGCTACAAGTTTGTTAAGGATAGCAGCTCAAACATGGTTGGATGAAAGTATCAATATCAATGGTAAGGAACAAACTGTTGGGTTATCTTGGGAGGATTTCAAAAAGGAATTCTTCAAGGAATACCGAACTTAAGCCGACCTCACAAGGTTGCGGAATGTGTTGCGAAATTTGAAACAAGGATCTATGGACCTAAATACTCTCAAGACTAATATCTTAGCAAAGGCACGATTTTTCCCCGAATGGAAAGTTTATGTCATACTTTGTTTGATAATTTACGCAAAAAGTTTAGCCTTGTACATATGGACTCCTTCGCCAAATTGTTTGAAGTTGCAAAAGGGTTTCGAGTCACATACTCCGAAGACAGTTGATCACCCCTCAAATAATAGAATGTTTAAGGCTACAAGTGCTCCTAGTAAGAAGAGAAAACGTGCAACCGAAAGTGTTGGTAGTGTAAAGAAGGGTGGTTCAGGGGATTATAGCCATAAATGTTATAATTGTGGTTAATGGGGTCATTTTCCCTGTGATTGTACAAACCCTCCTTCTAGCAAGATCACGTGTTATAAAAATCTGAATGTCCCAAAATGACCACGGATGAGAGGAGGCGTGATCAATTTGATTAAACTGTCCAATATCGTAATTTGAGGCCTGAAACTCGTTCAATCAGATGTTGGTATTCTGGTCTTCAGCCTCATGTGAATGACCATTTGTTAATGCGAACGAGTTAGTGGTTTAGGAGAGCCACTTTTTGGTTCTTGTGGACGAGGGTTGGTAATAACTCATAAATTATACATATTTTTAGACACTTTTTAAGGAGTTATTTTGGCGTTTTAAAGTCATTTTAAGTACTTTAACATAAAAAAATGGATAAAATCAAGAAAAAGGTATTTTTAATGTTTTGTTTGAGAAATGTGTGAAAACAAGACAAAAAAAAAAAAAAACAGGAAAAAGGAGCTAAGTATTGAAGAAATGCTGAAAATCTGCGTTATGTCACCGTTTTGGCCATATATTGAGCATCCGGACTCAGTTTTCGACGAGCCACCTGTCAAAACGACCGCAAGACAAAAATCTACAACAAAATGGGGGAAGCCGCCGGCTTGGTTAAAGGGAAGCTGCTGGCTTGGCCAAGGAAGCCGCCAGCTTCAGGTCAAAAAGTCAATTTTTTCCGGGAAAGTTTTTCTTGGCCTCCAAGCTCTGATCTGAAGTGAAGTCGCCGACTTGACATCCGAAGCTGCTGGCTTGGGCCTAAAATGCATTTTATTGAGTGTAACGATCAAGTTTTGAGTGGAGAAAAAGTCACTGTCAAGGGAAGCCCCCCGGCTTCGTACGAAGCCGCCGGCTTGGCACGATTTTTGAGGTCTGTAAATATAAGCCGAATTTTACAGTTTTCAATGTACCTTTTCATTATATCACTCTCAAATTTGAAATTCATTATTTTAAGGTTTAGTTTAGGTTTTACTTTCAATGTAAAGTTCAAGTTAATGCAGTTTTTCTTACTCCTCTTTATTGCTTTGTAAGGTATAATCCTATTTACTTTATCGCATCTTTTCAATTATGTCTTTATTTATTTTTAACTGATCTGTTCATCTTCTAGTATGAACTAAATGTTCATAGTGATTAATTGGACGAAGATTGTGAAAATATGGGAAAACAGATGAAGCCGCCGGTTGAGCTACTCCAACCCGCCGACTTCATGCTTCAGTCCGTACAGTTTATGGTATTTTCCAAATCTGTATGTTAATGTTTCTGTAATAATTATTTAAACTTTTTTGAATATGCTATGTTTTAATAAGCTTGTTTGTCATGCTTAAGGATTAAATACCTTGATTTTAGGATTAATTAGCATTTAATTCAACGATCTATTATTCGATTCATGCTACTTGTTTAGATCTAGTCAATCAAAGATGTTAATTTGGATTGCATGCAACTAAGTAAAACAACATGGTTAGTGTTAAATCTGTTGATTTTGAATTTCACTTATATAATAAAGTTTAATATTGTTAGGCTTAGTCGAAGATCCTCTGTTTAGATGTGTTTGATTAATGATTGCATGAGAACTGGGTAATGATTAGCTTTCAGCTAGTAACTTGAGTTGATCTACTTGATGTTTAATAGTTTATATAATTTGTCCATCTATTTGCATGTTAATCCTCATCATAAGATTAATATATATCATGTAATGGAATTGAACACTAAGAATTGAGATGTTAGCCTTGAACATCACTTGTCTAGCATATGCTTTAAGTCCTACCTATTGAATGATATGCGATACTTAGCTTAACCTTTAGGGATAACAATTGGTCTATGATTATTGTCTTGCTATTTATCAATATAAGTCATGAAATATCAATTATATTTCCCTTATGATTTACACGTCCTTATAATCACTTCTCTTTTATATTATTTATTTAATTTAAATCTTTATTCTATCTTTCATAATAGTTTATTAAAAGTTATTAAGAACATACCTTCAATTGTCTCTTCCCTAAGAGATAATAATTCAAACTTAAATAACAACTCTTATCTGCTTCCAGGCTCTCTTGGGACGATAACCTAAAATACTACATCTGACCGGGTCTTGTTGCGGGTTAGGATGTTAAAAGTAAAATAAAGGTTTTATAAATTTAAAAGTTGAAAAGAAAATTAAGCACTACTGCACACACTTTCGGGGAGCGCGGTAAAAACAAAAATTGGATATATTTTAGTTATTGATATTTCCTGAAAACAAGTGATGACGGTCCTCCTTTAGGTTATGC
The DNA here is from genome assembly GCF_046630445.1 of Rutidosis leptorrhynchoides. Taxonomy (NCBI): domain Eukaryota; kingdom Viridiplantae; phylum Streptophyta; class Magnoliopsida; order Asterales; family Asteraceae; genus Rutidosis; species Rutidosis leptorrhynchoides. The sequence goes on from NC_092337.1 coordinate 298,043,910, forward strand.
TTGTTGGGATTCCGATTTAAAGGCTCCTGCTTGAACCTAGACGTTGATGGTCAATTAAGTATTGGAAGATTCATTAACCCGATTTATATTTGATTATTTGTTGTTAAGCGATAAAAGTTTTTATATAAAATATTTATATATATGTAATATTAAAATTTATATTTATATTTACTATCATAATTTTAATAATAAATTAAAATTTAGCATATTTATAACGACCCGCCAAAATTGCTTTTGACACGGTATGTTATCTCTGGTCCCATTGCGAGGTATTGACATCTATATGATACACGGTGATGATTTTGAATGCAACGTCTTTTCAAAATATTCCATGAATGACTCCATGTAATGTCTTTTTCAATTAGCAAATACACAGCGGAAGCACTTTTAATACCTAAGAATAAACATGCTAAAAAGTGTCAACCAAAAGGTTGGTGAGTTCATAGGTTTATCATAAATAATGATTTCAGTAATAGTGATAGACCACAAGATTTTTATTTCCATAAATATCCTTACACCGCAGTGTAATAAAAAGTATTCTATAAGTTGTGGGCACCCGGTAACAAGCCTTAACAATAATAATAAGCACCCCCTGATATAAATAACGTGCACCGAATAAAGTGCGATAATAACCTCGAAGTACTAAACACCCGCCGCCACTAGCTCTACTGTCTAGTGCAGCATCCCGGGTGGGGATGTTACACCCGATAGAACTACCTTTAGGATTCGTGCATACCAGTTCATAAACCAATAGTTAAAGTTACTAAGCTAGGGGATTTTTGATTCAAACCCACGTAGAATTAGTATTAGTACTTGTGCCTATTTCGTAAAACTTTTATAAAACATCACATGTATTCTCAGCCCAAAAATATATATAAAAAAGGAGTAATGAAACTCACGATATGATATTTTGTAGAAAAATATGCATACGACGGAACTGAATAAATGCAGGGTTGGCCTCGGATTCATGAACATATATCAAGTATATATATTAACACATATAATTGTAATCGAACAAGTTATATATTAATATTAGTAATATATATATATATTATTTCAATTATTATATATATATATATATATATATATATATATATATATATATATATATATATATATATATATATATATATATATATATATATATATATATATATATGATGACCCGGAAATTTCCGACCAAATTTAAACTTGATTTTTATATGTTTCTGACACGATAAGCAAAGCTTGTTAAGTTAAATCTCAAGGATTTTTACTATGTTCATACATTCATTTAACCTCGACCAAATCCCGACGATTCACGAACCATTTTTGGATATGAATATGTATATATATGTATATATTATAACTTGAGAATATTAACAAAGTATTAAACGTATAATACTTTACATGAACGTATTTGTTTCAAAATATATTTATCGGTGGAATTAGAAGATAATATCAAATGATTGAATTATCAGATACATTGAATGATGATTACGAGTCTCTATTGAGAGGTCTACTTTGATTTAGGAAACCTTTCCATTTTAACGATATTCAGAAAATAATGATAAAGTAATTTTCAAGTAAGGACAATGTGTCCATTAACGAGAGTTAGTCAAGCGGTTAGTGAAGATTCGTGTTTAATTTTCAAAAGCATGCTTTGCAGTGATTGACTCGTGTCCCTTGGCAACTTAATTAATTAGTTTTCATAATATTAAGAACATTATTTGATATAATAACTTCTATTATTAAAACGAGTTTAAAGTATAAACGTTACGTGTTATAATATTTTCTAAACCAATTTAAAACGAACCTTGAAATATAGTTAGTTTTGAAAAACTAAATATTATATAGATATTTCTAATATATATAAATTTATATTTCCAAATTAATATATATAAATATTTTACAAGATGATAAAATATACTATTATTTAGTCGTATAATGATTGATTTAAAATAATATGTTTGATAATCATCGAGCCATTGATTTATAGAAGCAAATGACCATAACACTAGTATATATAAGTTACAATTTTTATAAAATAATTTATCAATGATTAAGTCTAATTTTTGATAAAGGTACAAGTCACGAGATGTAAAGTACAGGTTTTCTAAGCGTACAAAACTTCGTTTAAAAAATCGGAACCGAGTCATAGACCATTTTCCAACGTACGTATCAATGGGACAAATTTTTTAATTTAACTACGCACGTAAATATAATATAATATATAATAAATTATATAAATTAAATAAATAAATAAATACATAAATATATATTTAAACTGTCAGCACCAAAAATTTAGTGCATATGAGCTGTAAAAGAGAGCCATGCGATCGCATGGCATCTGCTCACAATACCCATGCGATCGCATGGTGAGGAGGGAGTGGCCAAGTCCATAAATACTCGAACGTTTTCTCATTCTGATTCAGTTTTCATACCACTCAATCTCTCTATATATATATATATATATTTATAATTATTAATATTATTATTATTATTATTATTATTATTATTATTATTATTATTATTATTATTATTATTATTAATCTTATTATTATTAGTATTAGTATTATTAGGAGCGATATTAGTAGTATTATACATAAAATACTACGACGAGGTTCTACCCGCGTGTTTTCAAAATGAATTTTTCGAGTAGGATAGAGCTAAGGAAATATTGGGTTATGGCTATGGAGGTTATGAGTATGGATCAGGGGTATGCTCATAAGATCAATCTAGTGTTTATTATCTCCATCGCGTCTACGTACTTTCCTGCAATATTGAATCTAAATATTGATACGTGAGCACTCATAACTTAACTTTTATATATTATTAGTGCATCCCTGACTAGTGCTCGAGTATATAGGATTATGCATTCTTGTACATTTAATATTTTCGTTAAATAGTTGACGATAGATTATGAAATAGTTACATATGCGATTGAGATAAGGTATATGATATGCATGTCGTTGGAAAGCTAGCGAAAAATTAAGAACTTTTCATTTAGATATCGAATGTTTCGATGAACGGAGTAGAAGTTATAGTCAATTGAATTTTTGTATTATTATTAAAAATGATTATTATTATCGTCGTTATTATCATCGTTATAATTATTATTATTATTATTATTATTATTATTATTATTATTATTATTATTATTATTATTATTATTATTTATGTTATCATTATAATTATTAGTATTATCATTAATATTATTATAATACTTATTAATACCATTATCTTTAAAACTAATATTAGTATCATCTAATTATTATGATTGCTATTATTATCATTATTATGAATGCGATATAAAAGAGGATTAAAAGCTATTAAACAAATCGATTAGGAAATAATTAGTATGAGTATCATGATGAAATTAAAATATGGTAAGATATTAATTTAGATAAAAATATCATTTTTCATTATTTTTATCATTATTTTATTATTAAGAGTATTATTAATATTAAAACTATCATTTTTACTAAACCTATTATTGTTAATAAAAATATCATTGCTATTGTAAAATATCACTTTTATTATCATTTTAGTATTATTATTAATAAAAATTATCATTTTGAATAGAATTATTATTTTTATAAAATATTATTATTATTATAATTAATATCAAAAAGTATCGTTAATATCAATATTATCAGGTTTACAATTATCATTTTATCATAATTAATATCATCTTTAGTAAATATAAATATTGTTATTATTTTTATTAATAGAATAATAATATTTATTATTATTACAAAATAATATAACTTTTACTTACTATTGCTATCATCAATATTATTTTAACAAATCAATATGTGATACAAAGATATTTTTACTACATGTAATACAATTACATTAATAATACCTATCACTATAGTTTTACGATATTAATTGAACTTCATAAATTATATTACTTAAGATATATAAAAGTATATTTTTTTAGCATAGATAAATTTTAATATAAATTTTTTAAAATAAATTTTTATTTATAAATGACTTGTATTATTTTTACACTAATAAAAACTGATAAATGTATTTAAATATATAAAATGACTATTTAAGTTATATAATAAACATGAATAAGATTTTGTAAATCATCTTGGGTCAAATTAACTTTTGTTGATTTTTGCATATCGATCTCGAGCATTAGGATTGTGGTACACTATGACCTGACCTAAATTGTTAGACAGTTATTGACCAACATATAAATATATATATATATATATATATACTTAATATAGATTCGTGAATCCAAGGCCAACCTTGCATTGTTCAATGTCGTCATATGTATTTTTACTACAAAATACAGTATTGTGAGTTTCATTTACTCCCTTTTTAAATGCTTTTGCAATATATATTTTTGGGACTGAGAATACATGCGCTATTTTTATAAATGTTTGATGAAATAGACACAAGTAATCGAAACTACATTCTATGGTTGAATAATCGAAATCGAATATGCCCCTTTTAGTCTGGTAATCTAAGAATTAGGGAACAGACACCCTAATTGACTTGAATCCTAAAGATAGATCTATTGGGCCCAACAAGCCCCATTCAAAGTACCGGATGCTTTAGTACTTCAAAATTTATCATGTCCGAAGGGAGTCCCGGAATGATGGGGATATTCTATATGCATCTTGTGAATGTCGATTACCAGGTGTTCAATCCATATGAATGATTTTTGTCTCTATGTATGGGACGTATATTTATGAGAAATGGAAATTGAAAATCTTGTGGTCTATTAAAATTATAGAAATGATCGATTATGATAAACTAATGAACTCACCAACCTTTTGGTTGACACTTTAAAGCATGTTTATTCTCAGGTATTAAGGAAATCTTCCGTTGTACATTTGTTCATTTTAAAGATATTATTTGAAGTCATTCATGGCATATTTCAAAAGACATTGCATTCAAGTAGTTGAGTTCTATATAGATTATTATTAAGTGAATGACAAATTAGATCATTTATAGTTGGATATAATGAAATGGTATGCATGCCTGTCAACTTTCGATGTAATGAAAGTTTGTCTTTTAAAACGAATGCAATGTTTGTAAAATATATCATATAGAGGTAAAATACCTCGCAATGTAAACATATGTTATTGAATTCTTTCTTATGGATTAGGACGGGTCTTTACATGTGGTATCAGAGCGGTGGTCTTAGCGAACCAGGTCTACATTAGTGTGTCTAACTGATAGTCGTTAGGATGCATTAGTGAGTCTGGACTTCGACCGTGTCTGCATGTCAAAAGTTTTGCTTATCATTTTTGCCGGAAAATTGCATGCTTATCATTATTAGTCTAGACACATCTTATTGCATTGATTGCATAAATAGTGTATAGAAAAAATTCATATCTTAGCGTATCTGCTAATTCATATCTTAGCGTATCTGTTACAGTAAACTTTGACTGACATATTCCGTAAATTTCTCCGTAATCTATGAAATCTTTTGCTCTATATATATAGATATTCTATGTAATTAGAATACCACCCGATAGCAGGAAAATCATTTCATAACGAAAAATTCTTTATTCAACCGTACAAAATGGAATTCATCATTAGTTCAAGTCCCTCAGATTCCGAAATGGAATCCCACTCAAGCTCCGAAAGTAGTGTGACAGGAATGGATCAACCAATCAGCCATCATCTATTCTGGATGAATTGGGAATGGGTTCGTAGCCTCCTCAATCATTGGAGACAAGAAGAAGGTGATCCCTTCCATCCACCACATTGCCCTCTTGGTGAAGAACCTGAAGCACTTACCGGCGAACCTGTCCGAAACACCATTTTCTCTCTCATTTCCAGAGTATCTCATCACGATTATATACTACATCAAATTATAGATTTTATTTATCCGCCCGTTCGAACTGACAATCACCCCTGTGTAATAGAAGAAGTCAACGAGCTTCGCGCTCGGGTAGTGGCTTTGGAGAATATGGTGCAAAGGTTACAAACACCAGCAGCAGCACCAGTAGCATAACCAGTACCACCATCATCAACACCAACAGTACCATTACCACCCCCAATAACAACCGCGTCGTAAACCTCAACTTTACAATCTGTCCCACGAGCACCAATGTCATATGCTTTGTAGATACCAAGGAATACCAACAACAACAAACGATGAAGTATTAATTCATAACTTCATTGAAGAAATACTCCGCAACGATTATGTAATCTCTAAAGTCTTAGAGATTACATATTCTAGCCCTAACCATAACTCAGATGAGTGAACCGAAATGATAGAAGGAAGAGTAGAAACCCTGATAGAATGGTGCGCAATTTACAAGCTAGACTTGTTTTACCAACATCATCAACAGTACCGTCAACATCTTCAGAAATCAGAAGCACCTCTAACATCACAAGCTTCGCCAATTCAAGACTCACCGTGGATATCATTATAAATCAACAACTAGTATGTCATCTCAATGAGTTATGAAGTATTAACTCATTTCCACTGAAAGATTTATATGTATATCTTATATATATAAATTTTTAATCCATAATAAATCTTTCCGTACTAAGCTATTATGTGTGACTCTTAACTACTCTGTTAATTCATATTACTAATATGCAATAATGTACGTCCTTCGTCCGCAACATAACCATCGTTAACTGCAATCTCTGTTTCAATCCAATGAATCCCATTTCATAATAAATCAAGTGTATTACTCAAATATATGTTTGATTTTACACTTTCATCATCGATGTACTCGAAACTTTTCAGACAATATCATTCGTACCTTGCAAAGTTCACAAGAATTCTACAAACACCAACATCATGCATCAACAAATAATGAAGTATTAATTCATAATTTCAATTTCATTGAATAAATACTCCGTAAAAGTTATGTAATTTCTAAAGTCTTTAGAGATTATTCAATTCTAGTTTCAACCGTAAATCAAATGAGTTTAATTTAATATTAACTCATTAAATCTATGTTACATCTGAAGAAAATATACACATATATATTTTCATAAAGACTGTAATACAAATTCTTTTGTACAAAATATTAGTTGTGAAATTTTTTTTTAACGGGTAGGTAATACCCGAGAGATATATATAAATTCACAATTACTATGTTACATTCTTCGAATCTAATTAAGCAAATCATCAACTATACTCTCTACTTTCACAACAATATACATTCTTGTATAGAAATCAAGACAACCATACTCATTCAAATTTAAATACATATTCTAATTTTTGAAATCTCAGAATTCAATTCGAGATATAATCGAAATCATCACTCTTAGATTCCTACAAAGCTATACTTTAACTTCAAAACTGTGTTAGAGCATCATATGTATATTAACGATTACAAATGGTGTTCAAACACTTCAAAATTCCTGAAGACACTTCAAATAATGAGCAATCGAGATGATGATCCAACCACATGTTACCCACAGTCTTGCACCTGAAGAATTCTTGAAACCAAAGTCATAGTTTAACACGTATCCATGTCAAACCCTTTGGCATTTATTAGCAAAAATAACTTTGCGATTCCTTTTCAAATTAGTCAGTTTTGTCACAGCTCCAGCAAGTCAACTTCGACTTTTCAGTTGAAACAGTCTTATTATAACCTTGATATAGACGTTGCCCTTTCATCATCGTTACAGGGGAACCTTTTATATTTCACCACATTAGCAATAAACTTACCAACAACTTCACTAATCTTTGACTTTCATCATATTTATCGAAACACCATCATTTACTCATCCGCATCTTATAATAAGAATTGCCATGCCAATTACTGGGAATCAGCAATCAGTATTTTAAAATCTTGCAGCATGTCTATGCCAACAGTTATATGTGTACATATATCGTCTACCTCCTAAACTTATATACTTCGAATGTGAAGTTTCTGAAAAACACCCCAATCTACGAATTAGTTCTCCGAATTTTTGAAAAAGTTGAATGAAGCAGCAGAAACTGTAGACAACCGTAACAGTTAAAAGTTTGATGATAAAGAATAGTGTGTTGGTAAAGCTCATAAAAAGAGAAGGTTTGGAACTGGAAAACGGATTGAGCAAACCATGAAGGAGGCTGTGGACAAATCACAACGACTAAATCTGCCTTCAAAGAATTCAAACAATTCAGTTTCTGCTGAAGTCTTTAGCAAATACCTTACTCCTGACTCTAAACCTTTACTGAAAATCTTCATCATCATCCATCGATGTTAGAAATTTTAAGATAATATCTTTCATTATAAATATATTCGATAATTATGAAGATATCTTCATAACTATTGTTATCCAAAATTATTTATCTCTTTGCGCTATCTGTGTTACATCATAAAAGAAACTATTTTAGTTTCTAATTTTGAAACCTTCGAGTTTAAAATATGAATGTTTTTGAAGTAGTGTTAGGAACTGAAGCATGAGTTAGTATAATATAATGACACTTGATCAACGTGATTATATTACAGTAAGTCACACTGAGTTTTTAAATGGAACGTGATGATTCGCAGATCCTAACATCATCATGTGCCAGGTTACACAACTCTTGTACTCTAATTAAACTCTAAATATATCAAGAAAATATTTTTCTTGATGATTCGGCCTTTTCCGAGGTATTCTGGTAATTTAACAAATCATGATCGTGCCATTACAATTCCCTTCTTAGAAAATTAACTATGTTCATTTCAAAATCCATACCTATGAATTCTGGACCATTATTCGCTTGACTTGAAGTCGGGAAGAGGAGACAAAAGTATAGAACTCTTGAATATAAAAGAAAATATAAAGCTCGACAACAACACATAAATTATAAACCGTGCATATCAATACGTATTGCCACGTAAAGGCACGGGAGAATTAAAATTACTATAACCCCAAGGTAATAGTAAAAATAAATAAAATCCTCCGGTGGTAGATGAAAGAGAAGAATGACAGATATTAAAGTTAGGAGTATATCGAGAATCAGCACTGGATGGAGCATATTGGCGAATACTTTAAAATATGAGTTGAGGGAGAAAGAATAGAAGGTGTGAGTTGTAAGGAAATGAAGGAGGTGGATTTATAGTGAAATATCCGACAGAGAAATCAAGATGGATTATCGCATTAAGTTGAAGGGGATCATAATTTCCTTAACCGCCGATGAATCAAATCCGATATAGAATACAAAGATTTTCTTTAATCCGGAAATCAACCGTGATGACGTCAAAGGATAAGGCAAATCTTTATTTTCTCATTTCACACTTTTACGATAGCTTCACTCATACGCTTTGAGAAATCGAATTATTTTATCCGTATCATGATAAAATTCTATGTATCAGCTTATATTCGTCATAATAACATTCTTACTGTTAGTCATGACAACCTCGATCAAATTTCGGGGACGAAATTTCTTTAGCGGGTAGGTACTGTGACGACCCGGAAATTTCCGACCAAATTTAAACTTGATCTTTATATGTTTCTGACACGATAAGCAAAGTTTATTAAGTTAAATCTCAAGGATTTTAACTATGTTCATACATTCATTTAACCTCGACCAAATCCCGACGATTCACGAACCATTTTTGGATATGAATATGTGTATATATGTATATATTATAACTTGAGAGTATTAACAAAGTATTAAACGTATAATACTTTACATGAACGTATTTGTTTCAAAATATATTTATCTATGGAATTAGAAGATAATATCAAATGATTGAATTATCAGATACATTGAATGATGATTACGAGTCTCTATTGAGAGGTCCACTTGGATTTAGGAAACCTTTCCATTTTAACGATATTCAGAAAATAATGATAAAGTGATTTTCAAGTAAGGACAATGTGTCCATTAACGAGCGTTAGTCAAGCGGTTAGTGAAGATTCTTGTTTAATTTTCAAAAGCATGCTTTGCAGTGATTGACTGGTGTCCCTTGGCAACTTAATTATTTAGTTTTCATAATATTAAGAACATTATTTGATATAATAACTTCTATTATTGAAACGAGTTTAAAGATAAACGTTACGTGTTATAATATTTTCTAAACCAATTTAAAACGAACCTTGAAATATAGTTAGTTTTGAAAAACTAAATATTATATAGATATTTCTAATATATATAAATTTATTTTTCCAAATGAATATATATAAATATTTTACAAGGTGATAAAATATAATATTATTTAGTCGTATAACGATTGATTTAAAATAATATGTTTGATAATCATCGAGCCATTGATTTATAGAAGCAAATGACCACAACACTAGTATATATAAGTTACAATTTTTATAAAATAATTTATCAATGATTAAGTCTAATTTTTGATAAAGGTACACGTCACGAAATGTAAAGTACTGGTTTTCTAAGCGTACGAAACTTCGTTTGAAAAACTGGAACCGAGTCATAGACCATTTTCCAACGTACGTCTCAATGGTATAGATTTTTCAATTTAACTATGCACGTAAATATAATATAATATATAATAAATTTTATATATATATATATATATATATATATATATATATATATATATATATATATATATATATATATATATATATATTATAAATTGTCGGCACCAAAAATTTAGTGCATATGAGCTTTAAAAGAGAGCCATGTGATCGCATGGCATCTCCTCACAATACCCATGCGATCGCATGGTGAGGAGGGAGTGGCCAAGTCCATTAGTACTCGAACGTTTTCTCATTCTGATTCAGTTTTCATACCAATCAATCTATATATATATATATATATATATATATATATATATATATATATATATATATATATATATATATATATATATATATATATATATTAATATTATTAATATTATTATTATTATTATTATTATTATTATTATTATTATTATTATTATTATTATTATTATTATTATTATTATTATTATTATTATTATTATTATTATAATTATTATTATTATTATTATTATTACTATTAGTATTATTAGGAGCGATATTAGTAGTATTATACATAAAATACTACGACGAGGTTCTACCCGCGTGTTTTCAAAATGAATTTTTTGATTAGGATATAGCTAAGGAAATATTGGGTTATGGCTATGGAGGTTATGAGTATGGATCAGGGGTATGCTCGTAAGATCAATCTAGTGTTTATCATTTCCGTCGCATCTACGTACTTTCCTGCAATATTGAATCTCAATATTGATACGTGAGCACTCATAACTTAACTTTTATATATTATTAGTGTATCCCTGACTAGTGCTCGAGTATATAGGATTATGCATGCTTATACATTTAATATTTTAGTTAAATAGTTGACGATAGATTATGAACTAGTTACATATGCGATTGAGATAAGGTATATGATATGCATGTCATTGGAAAGCTAGAGAAAAATTAAGAACTTTTCATTTAGATATCGAATGTTTTGATGAACAGATTAGAAGTTATAGTCAATTGAATTTTTGTATTATTATTAAAAATGATTATTATTATCGTCGTTATTATCGTCGTTATAATTATTATTATTATTATTATTGTTATTATTATTATTATTATTATTATTATTTATATTATCATTATAATTATTAGTATTATCATTAATATTATTATAATACTTATTAGTACCATTATATTTAAAACTAATATTAGTATCATCTAATTATTATAATTGCTATTATTATCATTATTATGAATGCGATATAAAACAGGATTAAAAGCTATTAAACAAATCGATTAGAAAATAATGAGTATGAGTATCATGATGAAATTAAAATATGGTAAGATATTAATTTAGATAAATAATATCATTTTTCATTATTTTTTTCATTATTTTATTATTAAAAGTATTATTAATATTAAAACTATCATTTTTACTAAACCAATTATTGTTAATAGAAATATCATTGCTATTGTAAAATATCACTTTTATTATCATTTTAGTATTATTATTAATAAAAATTATCATTTTGAATAGAATTATTAGTTTTATAAAATATTATTATTATTATAGTTAATATTAAAAAGTATCGTTATTATCAATATTATCAGGTTTAGAATTATTATTTTATCATAATTAATATCATTTTTAGTAAATATAAATATTGTTATTATTTTTATTAGTAGAATAATAATAATTATTATTATTTCAAAATAATACAACTTTTACTTATTATTGCTATCATCAATATTATTTTAACAAATCAATATGTGATACAAAGATATTTTACTACATGTAATACAATTACATTAATAATACCTATCACTATAGTTTTACGATATTAATTGAACTTCATAAATTATATTACTTAAGATATATAAAATTATATTTTTTTAGCATAGATAAATTTTAATATAAATTTTTTAAAATAAATTTTTATTTATAAATGACTTGTATTATTTTTACTCTAATAAAAACTGATAAATGTATTTAAATATATAAAATGACTATTTAAGTTATATAATAAACATGAATAAGATTTTGTAAATCATCTTGGGTCAAATTAACTTTTGTTGACTTTTGCATATCGATCTCGAACATTAGGATTGTGGTACACTATGACATGACCTAAATTGTTAGACAATTATTGACCAACATATAAATATATATATATACTTAATATAGGTTCGTGAATCCGAGGCCATCCTTGCATTGTTCAATGTCGTCATATGTATTTTTACTACAAAATACAGTATTGTGAGTTTCATTTACTCCCTTTTTAAATGCTTTTGCAATATATATTTTTGGGACTGAGAATACATGCGCTGTTTTTATAAATGTTTGACGAAATAAACACAAGTAATCGAAACTACATTCTATGGATGAATGATCGAAATCGAATATGCCCTTTTTAGTCTGGTAATCTACGAATTAGGGAACAGATACCCTAATTGATGCGAATCCTAAAGATAGATCTATTGGGCCCAACAAGCCCCATTCAAAGTATCGGTTGCTTTAGTACATCGAAATTTATCATGTCCGAAGGGAGTCCCGGAATGATGGGGATATTCTATACGCATCTTGTGAATGTCGATTACCAGGTGTGTAGTGACCCGAACTTTTCCGAACCTTTCTATGATTTTATGTTTAATGAAAACTATATTTACATGATTAAATGTTTCCAACATGTTAAGCAATCAAACTTGTTAAGACTTGATTAATTGAAATAGGTTTCATATAGACAATTGACCACCCAAGTTGACTGGTGATTCACGAACGTTAAAACTTGTAAAAACTATATGATGACATATATATGGTTATATATATAGTTAACATAATTTTATTATAAGTATGTATCTCATTAGATATTTTAACAATGAGTTATATACATAAAAATGAGACTATTAAATTAAGAAACTCGAAAACGATATATATAACGATTATCGTTATAACAACGTCTTACTAGGTACATATGAATTCATATTAAGATATTGATACACTTGGTTAATTATGTTAAATGATAAGTAAATATATCATTAAGTGTATTAACAATGAAATACATATGTAAAAATAAGACTACTAACTTAATGATTTCGAAACGAGACATATATGTAACGATTATCGTTGTAACGACATTTAACTGTATATATATCATACTAAGATATATTATATATCATAATATCATGATAATATAACAATTTAAAATCTCATTTGATATAATAAACAATGGGTTAACAACATTTAACAAGATCGTTAACCTAAAGGTTTCAAAACAACATTTACATGTAACGACTAACGATGACTTAACGACTCAGTTAAAATGTATATACATGTAGTGTTTTAATATGTATTCATACACTTTTGAAAGACTTCAAGACACTTATAAAAATACTTCTACTTAACAAAAATGCTTACAATTACATCCTCGTTCAGTTTCATCAACAATTCTACTCGTATGCACCCGTATTCGTACTCGTACAATACACAGCTTTTAGATGCATGTACTATTGGTATATACACTCCAATGATCAGCTCTTAGCAGCCCATGTGAGTCACCTAACACATGTGGGAACCATCATTTGGTAACTAGCATGAAATATCTCATAAAATTTCAAAAATATGAGTAATCATTCATGACTTATTTACATGAAAACAAAATTACATATCCTTTATATCTAATCCATACACCAACGACCAAAAACACCTACAAACACTTTCATTCTTCAATTTTCTTCATCTAATTGATCTCTCTCAAGTTCTATCTTCAAGTTCTAAGTGTTCTTCATAAATTCCAAAAGTTCTAGTTTCATAAAATCAAGAATACTTCCAAGATTGTAAGTTTACTTCCAAGTTTTCTAAATCCATTCCAAGTAATCATCCAAGATCAAGAAACCTTTGTTACTTACAGTAGGTTATCTTTCTAATTCAAGGTAATAATCATATTCAAACTTTAATTCAATTTCTATAACTATAACAATCTTATTTCGAGTGGAAATCTTACTTGAAATTGTTTTCGTGTCATGATTCTACTTCAAGAACTTTCAAGCCATCCAAGGATCCTTTGAAGCTAGATCTATTTTTCTCATTTACAGTAGGTTTATCCAAGGAACTTGAGGTAGTAATGATGTTCATAACATCATTCAATTCATACATATAAAGCTATCTTATTCGAAGGTTTAAACTTGTAATCACTAGAACATAGTTTAGTTAATTCTAAACTTGTTCGCAAATAAAAGTTAATCCTTCTAACTTGACTTTTAAAATCAACTAAACACATGTTCTATATCTATATTATATGCTAACTTAATGATTTAAAACCTGAAAACACGAAAAACACCGTAAAACCGGATTTACGCCGTCGTAGTAACACCCGGGCTGTTTTGGGTTAGTTAATTAAAAACTATGATAAACTTTGATTTAAAAGTTGTTATTCTGGGAAAATGATTTTTATTATGAACATGAAACTATATCCAAAAATTATGGTTAAACTCAAAGTGAAAGTATGTTTTCTAAAATGGTCATCTAGACGTCGTTCTTTCGACTGAAATGACTACCTTTACAAAAACGACTTGTAACTTATTTTTCCGACTATAAACCTATACTTTTTCTATTTGGATTCATAAAATAGAGTTCAATATGAAACCATAGCAATTTAATTCACTCAAAACGGATTTAAAATGAAGAAGTTATGGGTAAAACAAGATTGGATAATTTTTCTCATTTTAGCTACGTGAAAATTGGTAACAAATCTATTCCAACCATAACTTAATCAACTTGTATTGTATATTATGTAATCTTGAGATAACATAGACACGTATACAATGTTTCGACCTATCATGTCGACACGTCTATATATATTTCGGAACAACTATAGACACTCTATATGTGAATGTTGGAGTTAGCTATACAGGGTTGAGGTTGATTCCAAAATATATATAGTTTGAGTTGTGATCAATACTGAGATACGTATACACTAGGTCATGGATTGATTCAAGATAATATTTATCGATTTATTTCTGTACATCTAACTGTGGACAACTAGTTGTAGGTTACTAACGAGGACAGCTAACTTAATAAACTTAAAACATCAAAATATATTAAAAGTGTTGTAAATATATTTTGAACATACTTTGATATATATGTACATATTTGTTATAGGTTCGTGAATCGATCCGTGGCCAAGTCTTATTTCCGAGGAAGGAAATATCTGTGAAAGTGAGTTATAGTCCCACTTTTAAAATCTAATATTTTTGGGATGAGAATACATGCAGGTTTTATAAATGATTTACAAAATAGACACAAGTACGTGAAACTACATTCTATGGCTGAATTATCAAAATCGAATATGCCCCTTTTTATTAAGTCTGGTAATCTAAGAATTAGGGAACAGACACCCTAGTTGACGCGAATCCTAAAGATAGATCTATTGGGCCCAACGAGCCCCATCCAAAGTACCGGATGCTTTAGTACTTTGAAATTTATATCATGTCCGATGGAGGATCCCGGAATGATGGGGATATTCTTATATATGCATCTTGTTAATGTCGGTTACCAGGTGTTCACCATATGAATGATTTTTATCTCTATGTATGGGATGTGTATTGAAATATGAAATCTTGTGGTCTATTGTTACGATTTGATATATATAGGTTAAACCTATAACTCACCAACATTTTTGTTGGCGTTTAAAGCATGTTTATTCTCAGGTGAATACTAAGAGCTTCCGCTATTGCATACTAAAATAAGGACAAGATTTGGAGTCCATGTTTGTATGATATTGTGTAAAAACTGCATTCAAGAAACTGATTTCGATGTAACATATTTGTATTGTAAACCATTATGTAATGGTCGTGTGTAAACAGGATATTTTAGATTATCATTATTTGATAATCTACGTAAAGCTTTTTAAACCTTTATTTATGAAATAAAGGTTATGGTTTGTTTTAAAAATGAATGCAGTCTTTGAAAAACGTCTCATATAGAGGTCAAAACCTCACAACGAAATCAATTAATATGGAACGTTTTTAATCAATAAGAACGGGACATTTCAAGGTGTTCAATCCATATGAATGATTTTTGTCTCTATGTATGGGACGTATATTTATGAGAAATGGAAATTGAAAATCTTGTGGTCTATTAAAATTATGGAAATGATCGATTATGATAAACTAATGAACTCATCAACCTTTTAGTTGACACTTTAAAGCATGTTTATTCTCAGGTATTAAGGAAATCTTCCGCTGTGCATTTGCTCATTTTAAAGATATTATTTGGAGTCATTCATGGCATATTTCAAAAGATGTTGCATTCAAGTCGTTGAGTTCTATAGAGATTATTATTAAGTGAATGAAAAATTAGATCATTTATAGTTGAATATTATGAAATGGTATGCATGCCTGTCAACTTTCGATTTAATGAAAGTTTGTCTTTTAAAACGAATGCAATGTTTGTAAAATGTATCATATAGAGGTCAAATACCTCGCAATGTAATCATATGTTATTGTATTCGTTCTTATGGATTAGGACGGGTCTTTACAATATATATAGTGGTAGGATCAAGAGGGAAGTAACCAATCGGGGAGAAGCGGGGGAAAGCAAAAACTATTTTTTTCGTTTTTTAAAAAAACTTTGTACACGAACATTATAGATGGGATGAAAATATGAACATTTAGTAGAGACACTTTGTGATAAATGTTTTTATTTTGGTAGGAAAATGCTCGAAGAAGTAATATATAACAATTATCATGTTTTTCGAGCGTATGTTGAGGTTTTAGCTATTGGGGTTTAGATATTAGATTTTAGATATTAGGGTTTATAGGGTTTAGATATTAGGGTTTAGAAATTTAGGGTTTAGGGTTTACATTTAGGGTTTAGATTTAGGATTTAGATTGAGTTTTTAACACGAACGGTTTAGAGTTTAGGGTTTAGAGTTTAGGGTTTAGGGTTTAGGGTTTGGTGTTTTGAGTTTATAGAATAAACCCAAAACACCAAACCCTAAACCCTAAACCCTAAACACTAAACTCTAAATCGGGCTAAATTTTACTTCACAAAACATGGAAAAAAACGTTCATATTCTTCACGAACAATATTATCTTGAATGTTATTTTTATCGATAATTTTCCCGCCTAAATAATAACATTCATCACGAAGTGTCCCTTCTAAATGTTCATATTTTTGTGTGATCTTGATGCCGGAAAAAAATAATTCCCAAAAAAACGAAAAATTTTTTTTTGCTTCCCCCCGTTTCCCCCCGATTGGTTACTTCTCCATTGATCATGCCCCTATATATATATATATATATATATATATATATATATATATATATATATATATATATATATATATATATATATATATATATATATATATATATATATATATATATATATATATATATATATATATATATGTTTTATATAATTATTTATTTGATAAAATAATATTAATAATGATAATGAATAAAGAGTTCTATTATTTTGTAATAATAATAATAATGATAATAATGTTAGAACCCAGAGAAGGAGTAAAATGTATTTCCTTAGCCTTATGAAGGATCCTTTATACGAGGGCTATACGATTAGCTAAGCTTAGCCACTGTTATGTAGAGATTTTCAAGAGAGCCGTGGAAAGTCAATCTTGACTGATTGACTTTCTCTCTCAATCTTAATGGTTAATCTTCACATTCATTGATATTCATTTGTCAAGGGTCCTATCAATTGGTATTAGAGCCATACATTCAATGAACCGAATGGTGATCCTATGAATATTGATGAATGTTTTCCCTCCACATTCAAACCTTCAAAAACCAAACACATACATCTTCAACCAAACCTTCAAATCTTCATCATCTTCATCATGAAGATATGAAGATCTTCAAAAAAATTTCGAAAAATTTTCGAAAATTTTTTCGATACCGAATCTCACACATACACAACTAAATGAGATTCATTACATACCGAATCTCATTTACCGAATCTCACATCTATCCAAATCACAATAAAATTTACACCAACACTTATTCCAATCCATATCACAAACAAATTGACATACACATTTTGAGATCATTTCATTAACCTTACATCATTCAGATCTAGAAAATCAAAATTACAAATACAGATTCATATATTCAGCTGTCCGTGTTCATATTCATAGCTCAAAAAATTCAAATCATCAATTGATGAATATCAACATGAATTGGATACATAAACATGATCTCTACATTAAATCTAATCTTCGTGCATCATCACTTCAGAGAAACATCAACAGATTCGATGATTTCGATCACATGTTCTTCATAAAGCAAAAATGATGGTGTTTTAGACTCTAGAGTAATCTAGTACGAAATTGAGAAAAGTGTAAGTGTACAGTTGTTTATTTTCATCTCGTGAAGGTGTATGAAGAATCTCAGATCTCAATTCGAAGTATCAAACTCGAATTTTTGAGTCAAAGGTTCGAAATCAAAAGTCAACCGTTTATTCAACAATCAAATTTGAAGATTCTACCATGTTTTAGTTTATGATGTTGACTTTTGAGTGTTCCTTGAAGCTTTTGGATCATCTCTCATTTACAGATCGAGGCCTAACAACTTCTTAATCGCTTTAATCGATTTAAAGTTCATGATAAAGAAACCGGCATGCTTATCATCGATTCTTAATTTTAAGTGATGTTTTGGACTATGAATCTTCAAAGATGCTATTAGTCGCTGATTTAGGATGCTAATACAGCTGATTACACGCTTTAATTCATTCGATTTATCAATATTCAAATTCACAGCATGATGGACTTGATGAACAGATTCGGTATATTGAAAAAGTTGTTACAGGACTCGGTAATACTGATTAAATTAGCTTCGGTATTGCCTTTCTCTGCTTCAATTTGGTATAAGCTTAAAAGGATGATGATTAATATTCGGTATTCCTTGATGATGATGATGATGATGATTCAGTATGGTAACTCTCGGTATCTTCTTCGGTATGTTTAATGAATTAGATTCGGTTACCGAGTCAGACTTGGTGAACTGAATACCACACTTTCCAGTCTCTTTCAATGTATTTGGACATGTTTATTTGGAGGAATTAGACTGGATTATGGTGTATTTTGGTAATGGGCTTACCGAATCTACTTAGCCCAACAGTTATGAGCTTGAGTCCATTTACCGAATTTGGTGTATATTTGTCAAGTTTAGTCCCTGACAGGTTTGACACTTTTGCAAGGACAGTCCTTATACCGAATCTGAGACCTAAATTAACATTTTCAGTCCCTAAAAGGTTTCAGAATTTTTCAAGCACAGTCCTTTACCGAATCTGGCTACAAAATCGACATTTTTGGCCCCTCACTTTTGACAGAATTTTCAGGCCTAGTCCTTTACCGAGTCTTGACCTCCAAAGCATATTTTTCCAATATTTTTGAGGCTCAGATTGAAAGGACCCGTTCATATACATTATAAAAGATTCACAATAATTGATTACATTACGAGGTATTTGACCTCTATATGATACATTTTACAAACATTGCAATCGTTTTTAAAAGACAAACTTTCTTTACATCGAAAATTGACAGGCATGCATACCATTTCATAATATCCACTATCCAACTATAAATTGATTTAATAATAATCTTTGATGAACTCAATGACTCGAATGCAACGTTCTTCGAAATATGCTATGAAAGACTCCAAGTAATATCTTTAAAATGAGAAAATGCACAGCGGAAGATTTCTTTAACACCTGAGAATAAACATGCTTTAAAGTGTCAATCAAAAGGTTGGTGAGTTCATTAGTTTATCATAATCATTTATTTCCATCATTTTAATAAACCACAAGAATTTCATTTCCAGTTCTCATAAATATACGTCCCATGCATAGAGACAAAAATAATCATTCATATGGTGAACACCGTGTAACCGACATTAACTAGATACATATAAGAATATCCCCTATCATTCCGGGGTCCTCCTTCGGACATGATATAAATTTTGAAGTACTAAAGCATCCGGTACTTTGGATGGGGTTTGTTAGGCCCAATAGATCTATCTTTAGGATTCGCGTCAATTAGGGTGTCTGTTCCCTAATTCTTAGATTACCAGACTTTAATAAAAATCGGCATATTCGATTTCGATAATTCAACCATAGAATGTAGTTTCAATTACTTGTGTCTATTTCGTCAAACATTTATAAAAGCGTATGTATTCTCAGTCCCAAAAATATAAAGGGTAAAAAGGCAAATAAAACTCACCATACTGTATTTCGTAGTAAAAATACATATAACGTCATTGAACAAGGGCAAGATTGGCCTCGGATTCACGAACCTAAATTAATTATATATATTTATGTGTTGGTCAATATTTGTCTAACAAATTAGGTCAAGTCATAGTGTACCACAATCCTAATGCTCGAGACTAACATGCAAAAGTCAACAAAAGTAAATTTGACTCAAAATAATTTCCAAAAATCTATACATGATTAATATATAGTTTAAATATCGTCGTTTTATATTTTAAAATATTTTTAAAAGATTTATTAGAGTAAATAATATAATTTATTTATTAATAAATAAAATTTTATATTAAATTTATATAATAAAATATACTTTTATATATATTAAGTAATAAAATTTATAGGGTTCATTTAATATCATAAAGATAATATGATAGGTATTATTAAAGTAAGTTATTACACGTAGTAAAATATGTTTGTATCACATATGAAAGAACCCGTCCTAATCCATCCAGATGAAGTCCATATTGATTACAAACGATTCACAATAGTTAATTACATCACGAGGTACTTGACCTCTATATGATACATTTTACAAACATTGCATTCGTTTTTAAAAGACAAACTTTCATTTACATCGACAGTTAACAGCATGCATACCATTTTATAATATATCCATCTATAATTGAATTAATAATAATCTTGATGAACTCAACGACTCGAATGCAACGTCTTTTGAAATATGTAATGAATGACTCCAAGTAATATCTCTAAAATGAGCAAATGCACAGCGGAAGATTTCTTTCGTACCTGAGAATAAACATGCTTTAAAGTGTCAACCAAAAAGGTTGGTGAGTTCATTAGTTTAACATAAATAATCATATCATAATTTTAATAGACCACAAGATTTCATATTTCCATTTCTCATAAACATACGTCCCATGCATAGAGACAAAAATATCATTCATATGGGTTGAACACCTGGTAACCGACATTCACAATATGCATATAAGAGTATCCCCATCATTCCGGGATCCTCCTTCGGACATGATATAAATTTCGAAGTACTAAAGCATCCGGTACTTTGGATGGGGCTTGTTGGGCCCGATAGATATATCTTTAGAGTTCGCGTCAATTAGGGTGTCTGTTCCCTAATTCTTAGATTACCAGACTTAATAAAAAGGGGCATATTCGATTTCGATCATTCAACCATATAATGTAGTTTCGATTACTTGTGTCTATTTTGTAAAACATTTATAAAAGCGCATGCATTCTCAGTCCCAAAAATATATATTGCAAAAGCATTTAAAAAGGGAGTAAATGAAACTCACCTAATGTATTTTGTAGTAAAAATACATATGACTATATTGAACAATGCATGATTGGCCTCGGATTCACGAACCTATATCATTTGTATAATCATTAATACATATAGTCGTAATCAAATAAATATATATATTATTATTAGTGATGTAATTATTTAATAATTTGTAGCTTTCATTATTTATATATAAGTATTCATTTTATATATATAATTGTTAATATAGTTAAGTTATGTGAATTAAGTACATTTATATATATATAATCTTTACTTATAACCTTATTAATGTTATTAAAACCTTTATTTTCATAATCAATTTTATTTTAATAACTAACCTAGATATTACTTGTTAATATAAATAATGCTAGTTTTAAATGATAATAACTTAATAAATAAATAAAAATAATAAAGTTATTAGTAGTGTTCATAATAATAATATTATTGATAGTAATGCTTATTATTATCTTAAGAACTAAACGGTGTTATATCTATACGTACCTATATATAGCTATTTATTTGCAATATGGACATTCATAGTTATATCCCAATCAATATAAATCTTATATTTATCGAGATACTTATCCTATTCAAGAACATACGAGTATCCATAGTTTCCAAGTTCAGTTTATATACGTAAATACTTGTTAATAATCATAATCATAATCATAATAATAAATGTTAATAATAATAATAATAATAATAATAATAATAATAATAATAATACATATCATAATAATAATAATTAGTATTTCACAATAATAATAATAATAATAATAATAATAATAATAATAATAATAATCATAATAATAATAATAATAATATTAAAGTTTAAGGAATATACCCTCTTCATGAAATTTTTATAAAAAGAATGCTGCAACTGGAATCGAACCCGAGACCTCCCGTTCCCTCACCAACATGCTAAACCATCCCTCTATCCCTCGATTCTCTAAATTATACCCCCTTCTAATTTACTTAAACCAATATCTGTTTTATCTTCTTCCTCTCCTTCTAAGCTCAATCGATTCCAAACCAAATTAACACACATCAAATGAGTTACCAAATTAACTTAGGTTTTAAGATTAGAAACAGAAACATTTTAGAATGAGTTAAAAGAATTTAGCAAACAAAAAAAAAATTAAAAAGACAGCATCAGCTGCTGTTCGTCGATTAGAAAAAAAAAAATTGGGTTTGAAATTTAAAACGTTTTAGATAAAAATTCCTAAATAACATAAGTTCTAAATCATTATAAGAATCTGTCTTGATCATCAATTGAACCTATAACATCAAAACAATTATGAATTTCCTCATGAACACAAGGTTTGACTTTTTGTATAAATAGCTTTGACTCGAAAATTCGTTCACAATTTAGTAAATTGAGACCTGATAATTTTCATACACTTTCATTAGATGATTTGCAAGATATCTGCACTTTTACATTTCTTCGATTTGCTCAGAATCACTTCATAGGTTATATGGGTTCGGTTTATAAAAAAAACGAAGAATTGTTTTTGTTTGTTTTAAACATCAGTTTGATTTTTCAATAGCAACAGGAGATTTATATGTACAAACTGAACGATTAATCCAGCACAAAATCTTCAAGATTGTTTTGTATTGTGGAAAGGTGTCGACAGAAATACACGGGCATAAGGAAAAGCGAAAAAGAAGGAGAGAAAAAAAATAATTAAAGCAGATTTGTGATATCTCTTTTTTTTTAACGTGAGGTATCTGTTTTTAAATATTATTTTTACTATTAATAATTAATAATTGATAAATATCCTACTCATAATAATATTGTTACTTTTAAAAATAAAGATAATAATAATTATTGGTGATAATAATAGTTGATAATATTGTTAATAATAATAATAATATTAGTAATAATAATAATAATAATACTACTATTAATAATAGTAATACTTATAACATTAATGTAATAAGTTTCATATTATAACTTTTAATGATACTAATACTAGTAATAACATAACAATTCTAATTAAACTAGTAATTACATATATAAATATTACAATTTATTAGTTATGTATTATCATATAATATATAATAATAACATACATTTAATATTTAATATATATATATATATATATATTATTATATATATATATATATATATATATATATATATATATATATATATATATATATATATATATATATATATATATATATATATATATATATATATATCAATACATACAGTCAATAATTATGTACTCTAATCATTTGTATATATACATATATATATATATATCTAGATACTTCAACTACTACACCTTTAATTATGTTTTAAATATCTAATAGATAAATATATTAATTTTTATGTATTGAAAAAATAATCTCAGAGTATAACATTATACATTAAATACTTTGCTAACGTTGATAAATTATATTCAAAATCATTTATATTCAATATACTCTATATATTTATAATAACAGTTTTAGTTGTTTTAAATTATCTTTAATAAATAAATAAATAAATAAATAGTTAAAAAATTTTATTAATATATCTAATTTATTATTCATAGTTATTTACATATATAATCATTTATATATATACATTTGGGTTTACAATTCCAAGGTTCGTGAATCGTCGGTAATAGTCAAGGTCACTTGATTTCATAAAACTGTTCAAAAATTTCGAGACTTAATATTACAGACTTTGCTTATCGTATCGAAATCAAATAAGATTCAAGTTTAAATTTGGTCGGAAATTCCCGGGTCATCACAGTACCTACCCGTTAAAGAAATTTCATCCCGAAATTTAAGTGAGGTGGTCATGGTTAACAATAAGAATGTTTTCATGACGAATATGAGTTGATAAATAGAGTTTTATCATCATTGAGTAATATGGATAAAATGATTCGATTAATTGAAGCGTATGAATGAAGCTATCACAAAAGATTAAAATGAGGAAAATAAGATTCGCCTTAACTTTTGACGTAGTCGGGGTTGAATTTATAAAATAAGGTGCGTCTTAGCTTTTGACGTTGATTTGGTTGAATTCCGAAATTCAAGGGATTTAAAGAAAATCTTCAAAATCTTAGAGATTTGATTCTCCTGTGAATAAGGAAATTTAGATTTCTATAATTAAATGCGGTAATCTGCCTCGATTCTGAAAGGACCCGTCCTAATCCATCCGGATGAAGTCCGTATCGATTATAAACGATTCACAATAGTTGATTACATCGCGAGGTACTTGACCTCTATATGCTGCATTTTACAAACATTGCATTCGTTTTTGAAAAGACAATATTTCATTACACCGAAAGTTGATGGCATGCATACCATTTCATAATATATCTAACTATAATTGACTTAATAATAATCTTGATGAACTCAATGACTCGAATGCAAAGTCTTTTGAAATATATCATGAATGACTTCAAGTAATATCTCTAAAATGAGCAAATGCACAGCGGAAGATTTCTTTCGTACCTGAGAATAAACATACTTTCAAGTGTCAACCAAAAGGTTGGTGAGTTCATTAGTTTATCATAAATAATCATTTCATAATTTTAATAGACCACAAGATTTTGTATTTCCATTTCTCATAAACATACGTCCCATACATAGAGACAAAAATATCATTCATATGGATTGAACACCTGGTAACCGACATTCATAATATGCATATAAGAATATCCCCATCATTCCGGGATCCTCCTTCGGACATGATATAAATTTCGAAGTACTAAAGCATCCGGTACTTTGGATGGGGCTTGTTGGGCCCGATAGATCTATCTTTAGAGTTCGCGTCAATTAGGGTGTCTGTTCCCTAATTCTTAGATTACCAGACTTAATAAAAAGGGGCATATTCGATTTCGATCATTCAACCATATAATGTAGTTTCAATTACTTGTGTCTATTTCGTAAAACATTTATAAAAGCGCTGCATTCTCAGTCCTAAAAATATATATTGCAAAAGCATTTAAAAAGGGATTAATGAAACTCACCATACTGTATTTTGTAGTAAAAATACATATGTTTTCATTGAACAATTATAGGGTTGGCCTCGGATTCACGAACCTATATCATTTATATATATTAACACATATGATTTTAATCGAACAAATTTATATTATTAGTGATATACTTGTTATTTTAAATAACTTATAGGTTATATGTTTTAAATACAGTGTTATGTACTAATTTGTTATTTGGTAAAATAATACTATAACTAGTAATTAAAAGTTGCAATCTCTTTATAATGTTAAAAATAATGATATCAATAATGTCAAAATAATATTAAAATTGATAATTTTTATAAAAATATAGTTTTAGTAAAGATAATAATTTTAACAATAATGATAACAGAATAACAAGTTGTATTATTTTTACAATAAAAATTATAATTTTGATAATAACTCTCATTACTAGTAATACTTGATAGTAACTAATGTTAATAATAAAAATAATAATAATGATAATAATAGTTATAATATTGATAATAATAATAATAACAATAATAATAATAATAATAATAATAATAATAATAATAATAATAATAATAATAATAATAATAATAATGATAATGAGTGATAAGTAAACTACCTCATAGCTTTTCTAACAAAAAGGAAAATGCCACAGGCCGGGCTTGAACCCATGACCTCTTGTTCCAACCAAACACACATAACCATCCCTCTAATCATTTTATCTGTTTAAATTCCCAAATTAATCTATATAATCCTTATCCCCTCTACTTGGCCTAATTTTCTTTCGGCCCAACAGTTATACGGCCCAACAATAGCAGTAGCCTGGTTAACTTATGGAAGTCCAATAGCAGCTGTTGTTTAAATAAAAAAAATATGCAGCAGGCTAGGATTGAACTCAGGACCTCCTGTTTAGAAAACATCCACCATACCAACGAGCTATTCTATACTTCCTGAATTGATTAACTCATTAAATTTCTTTATCTCATATCAGTATGCTGTCTTCTTCATCAAACAATACCCATTTAACATCATCATCTAATATCGATATCATCTTCATGATTATAGCATCTCAGCTCATCATAATCATCCTCATCATCTTATCAACATCTTTCTTTCATCACTATTCATCATTATCAAAACCAAATTACTTCATCATTATCATCGTGGATCGACATCATCTGCACCTTCATTATTCGATTATCATCCTTGTAATCATCATTGTAGTTCCTCGCCATTTTCACTACTATCATCGTAACCAACAGAAAAATTTATCATCTTCATTTCACTGTTGTAAAACGTTATCATCATAATCATATATCATCATCAACATATAGTTATCATTAACTATAATCTATCTCGCCATCTTCGTTAATCATAATATAATTTTTATGATTTCATCATCATCATTAACTTTAATTGTCCTAATCATCATCTAAATCATATCATCGTCATCATCAAAATCATTATCTTATTCGTTTCCTAAATATCATCATTTTCATACACCAATATTATCACGTGATCATCATCACTCTTAAATATGTTAACAAAAGTGGAATGGGTCTAGGCCCAACTCGTAAGTCCAATTAATTAAGAACCGGTTCAAATAATAAGAAATCTAACAGACTCTCAATCCAAAACGAATTGAAGTGTGGTTTTAAAACGAAAAACAGAAGGCAGGTGTCGACTAGCTTTATCATACATCCACTCACTTGTCAACTTGTAATATAATAAAGTGTAGCAAAACTTTACAGCTCATATATAAAGAAAAAAGTTTACAGTGAAAATGAACAAGAACCCAAAGTGAAAACTTGAATATCATGAGTATAGGAATAAGTGGGTTCGTTTAAGAAGATTGAAGACAGCTCATCGAGTTTTAATTTTAAGGGGTCGGCCAACAAAAAGAAAGAAAAGAACGAGTTTAATATCCTACCACTATCCCTTGTCTCTTTAATCATAACATACCTTCTTTTCTTTATTCCATTTAGTTCGACCGACACAGATACATTAGGCATATATTTATATTGGATCGTGGATTGTGGGTTTTATTTGGTTGGTATATGTCGACCACAAAGAAAAAGGATTCGGTGAAATCATCTTTTTTTTATAATCAATCTTCATCATCTTTTATCCCAAATTATTTCCTTCCCTTCATTCAACCCGAAACAGTAATAAAAATAAGAGTGAAGAAACACGATGTAGCAGATACCTGTATCATCAAGTAAACAAGAGTGTGCAAGCTGCAACAAGAAAATATAGTCGTAGCAAAGGAGACAGAATCAGGTATATTGCAGTAGAGTAGCAAGTTGCAGGTTTTGTTTGATGATGTTCATAGTTGTTTACTAGGGTGATTTTATGTAGGTTTCATGAGAAAAATCAAGAAAGAAAGGAAAAGGTGGTGTGTGGTATTTGTTGTTGAATCGAAACAAGAGGAAGAGAAAAATATGTCGAGCATGGAATTGTGGTTGTTTGAGTTCGATGTGGTGGTGACGGATTAGAGTGTGGTGAGGTTCAAGAAAAAGACTCAATTTATGATGCCAGAAAGAAAGAAATAGATAGATAGTTTTAATTTGATTTTTCTGTCTTTTCACTCGATTTACGTTAGCAAGGGATTACATAGAGGTTAGCAGGTATTATTACAGCTAATCTGTCTCAATGGAACTTGTTTTGCAGCTTGATTTTGTTCGACAATCAAATATTCTGTCAGAAGATAAAGTTAAAAAAAAATTCTCCTTTTAGTGCTCTTGTTTGTTATTGAATGAATTGGAATCAATTTGTACGTCCTAAAGCATTTTGTTTACAGTATGATTACGATGTGCAACTGAATTGGTTCTCAAAAATAGTACTTATGATCTTTATATAATTGTTATTAATAAATAAATAATTCTAATTATATTAATAATAATCCAATTACTAAAAATAATAATTTTTAAAAAAATACACATAATCAATAATAATAATATTAATAATAATAAAAAAATGATAATAATATTATTTATAATACTAATAATAACATTAGTTACAATAATGTTAATATTATTGATGTTAACAATAATACATATCCAATTTCATATATTTATATATTAATATTAATATTATTATAATTATAATTCCAAATATTTATATTAATATTAATAGTAATATTAATACTGAAAGTAATGATAATAATATTATCATAACATTTATATTTTAACTTGTAATTATGTACATATAAATAAATATTAAGAATTTCTACATATAATAATTTATAACTTATTACAATATTCATATAATAATCATGTATAGAATTTATATCTAATTATTTATATATACATATCTATTGTTCGTGAATCGTCGGAAGCAGTCGAAGGGTAATTGCATATAGGAACATAGTTTCAAAATTTCCAAGACTCAATATTACAAACTTTGCTTATTGTATCGAAAACATATAAAGATTAAAGTTTAAATTTGGTCAGAAATTCCCGGGTCATCACAGTACCTACCCGTTAAAGAAATTTTGTCCCGAAATTTGATCGAGGTTGTCATGGCTAACTTTAAAAATGTTTTCAGACGAATATGAGTTGATAAATAGAGTTTTATCATCATTGAGTAATATAGATAAAACAATTTGATTACGCGGAGAGTATAAGTGAAGCTATTGCAAAAGAGTGAAATGAGTAACTGTAGAATTATTTTAACTGATATCGTAATTATGATTGATTTTCGGAATTCAAGGGATTCAAAGAAAATCTTCGAAATTTAAATGATTTGATTCTTCGGCGATTTAGGAAATTAGGATCTTCTTTGGTTAAATGCGATAATCTGTTTCGATTGCTCCGTTGGATATTTCACTATAAATCCACCCTCTTCGTTTCCTTACAATTCACACCTTTTATTCTTTCTTTCCCAAATCATATTTCTACAACATTCGTCAATATGCTCCATCCCGTTCTGATTCTTGATATACTTTTAACTTTCATTTCTGTCATTTTTCCCTTTCATCTGCTGCCAGAAGAATCCATTCACTTCTTATTATTTCCTTGGGATTATAATGTTTTTAATTCTCCCGTGTCTTTACGTTGCAATACGTATTGATATACACGGTTTGTAATTTATGTGTTATTATCGAGTTTTATATTTTCTTTATATTCAAGAGTTCTATACTTTTGTCTCCTCTTCCCGACTTCAAGTCAAGCGAATAATGGTCCGGATTCGTAGGTATGGATTTTGAAATAAACATAGTTAATCTTCTAAGACAGAAATCGTAATTGCACGACCTTGATTTGGTAAATTACCAGAATATCCGAAAGATAGAACTATCAAGAATATATGTTCTTGATATGTTTAGAGATTAGATAGAATGTAAGAGTCGTGTAACATGGCACATGATGATGGTACTGTGAATCATCACATTCCATTAGAAACTCAGCATGAATTACTGTAATATAATCACGTTGATCAAGTGTCATTATATTATACTAACTCATGCATCAGTTCCCAACATTACTTCAAAATCATTCATATTTTAAACTCGAAAGCTTCAGAATTTAGAAACTAAAATAGTTTCTTTTTATGATGTAACATAGATAGCACAAAGAGATAACTAATTTCGGATAAGAAGTGTTATGAAAATATCCTCAGAAATATCGTAGATATTTATGATGATATTTTAGAATTTCTAAGTTCGAAGATTGATGAAGAAAATTTTCCGCAAGATTTTAACATGACTTCGGAGTAAGATATTCTCTAAAGATTTCATTGGATCCAGAATTACCTGGATTCTTTAAATATAGGGTTTGGTCCTTGTATTTGTCCTTGGTCTCCTTCACGGTTAGCTCATTCCGTTTTTCAATACCAAATTTTCTATCGAGCATTCCCAACACTCCATTCTTTATCATCAAACTCTTGGCCATTTAGGCCATCTACAATTTTACTATTTCCTCTGCATTTAATGCAGCCATATTTGAATTATCGGTTGTCAATCCGAGGTGGTTTCAAATGAATTGTGTTTTTAGATGATTAAACGCTGATGGTAATATGGTAGAATATAAAAGGTTCCCCGGTAACGATAAAAGAGCACACATATATATCAAAGTTATAATAAGGCTGTTTCGAACGAAAAGTCGAAGTTGACTTGCTGGAGCTGTGACAAAATTGGCTAATTTGGAAAGAGATTGAAAAGTTATTTTCGTTAATAATAACGCTAAAGGGATTAGCACAGCTACGCGTTAAACATTTTCTCAGTTTCCGAGAGTTTTCAGGTGCATATCTATATGTATCAATCTTTTCTTTCGTAGATGAAGTGCGGTTGGTTCATCCTCTCGATTGAGGTGTTTTCAAAAATCATGAAAGGTTTGAACGCAGATTGTAATCGTCAAGATACAAATAAGGTTTAAGATGAAAATCAAGTGGCAGACTTGAAGTATTGTTTAGTTTTATATGTTATAATCAATATTTTAATTCATTTTAATTGTCCACTGTTAGTAGTCCTCAGTTGATTAGTCCACAGTTAACTAGGAACAGTTAGCTAGGATTTTGTTAGCGTGGATTCTTAACAAAATTTCTCATAGTTAACTTGTTTGTTTCTAACAAAATTTTATCTCGTCAAATGTTTTCTTCATTATGCCACTTGTTGGATTCTGATAGGTCAAAATCCAATTATGAAAGTTGAATGGATATGGTTATTCTGTGGTGATCGGATTCATATATCTGTGGATGTAAGTAGGATAGGAAATGACTATTGAATCAGATGGAAAGAATGTACAGTGTAACTTATTAATGTGAAATCTAAATATTCTTCGGGTATTACCTACCCATTAAATTATTTTTACCATTAACAGTTTGTACGAAAGAATTTTTAATTATAATCTTTATGAAAATATACTTGTATATATATATTTTCTCCAGATGCAATCATGGATTTAATGAGTTAATATGATATTAAACTCATTTGATTTACCATTAGAACGAGAATATATAATCTCTAAAGCATTAAGGATTATATAATCGCTATGTTGAACGAAGATAAATAATGTAGAATGATATGTAGAACGATGATTATACTCGAGTTACAGAATGAGATGTTGAGGCATGGATTGTCGATGGTACTGGTGCTGTTATTGATGGTACTATAGATACTGGTGATGTTGCTGAAGCTGGTACATTTTGCACCATACTCTCCAAATTGATCACTCGAGCGCAAAGTTCGTTGACTTCTTCCATTATTTCGGAGTGATTGTCGGTTGGAACGAGCGGATGAATAAGGTTTAGAATTTGAGATAGTATTTAATCGTGACGAGATACTCTGGAAATGAGAGAGAAAATGGTGTTCCGAATAGGTTCGCCGGTAAGTGCTTCAGGTTCATCGCCAAGAGGTGATTTCGATTAATGGAAAGGATCACCTTCTTCTTGTCTTCATTGATTAAGTCGACTACGAACTCATCAGATAAATTGGGGATGAATGATTGGTTGATTCATTCTAGCGACGCATGCTTTCGGAGCTCAGGTGAACATCCATGTCGGAATAACTGTCGGAATAACTATCGGAATAGCTATCAGAATCTGAGGGACTCGAACTGGTTGAGGGATTCATCTCGTATGATCAGATGAAGGATTTTCGATAAGAAATAGATTTTAGGATTTAGATTAGTATCCTGCAATACATAATTTACATATGCATATAAAATACTGAAATCTCATAAATTACGGAGGGCTCTAAGGAATCTGTCAGGCAAGGTCTACAGTAACAGATATGTCAAGATATGAATTATCAGATACGCTAAGATATGAATTTTGTCTATACACGATTCATGCAATCAATGCAGTAAGATGTGTCTAGACTAAGAATGTTAAGCAGATAATTTCTGACACGAAATGATAAGCAAAACTTTTGACATGCAGACACGGTCAAAGTCCGGACTCACTAATGCATCTAAACAACTATCAGTTAGACACACTAATGCAAGACCTGGTTCGCTAAGACCACCGCTCTGATACCAACTGAAAGGACCCGTCCTAATCCATCCGGACGAAGTTCGTATCGATTATAAACGATTCACAATAGTTGATTACATCGCGAGGTACTTGACCTCTATATGCTGCATTTTACAAACATTGCATTCGTTTTTGAAAAGACAATATTTCATTACACCGAAAGTTGACGGCATGCATACCATTTCATAATATATCTAACTATAATTGACTTAATAATAATCTTGATGAACTCAATGACTCGAATGCAACGTCTTTTGAAATATATGATGAATGACTTCAAGTAATATCTCTAAAATGAGCAAATGCACAGCGGAAGATTTCTTTCGTACCTGAGAATAAACATACTTTCAAGTTTCAACCAAAAGGTTGGTGAGTTCATTAGTTTATCATAAATAATCATTTCATAATTTTAATAGACCACAAGATTTCGTATTTCCATTTCTCATAAACATACGTCCCATACATAGAGACAAAAATATCATTCATATGGATTGAACACCTGGTAACCGACATTCACAATATGCATATAAGAATATCCCCATCATTCCGGGATCCTCCTTTGGACATGATATAAATTTCGAAGTACTAAAGCATCCGGTACTTTGGATGGGGCTTGTTGGGCCCGATAGATCTATCTTTAGAGTTCGCGTCAATTAGGGTGTCTGTTCCCTAATTCTTAGATTACCAGACTTAATAAAAAGGGGCATATTCAATTTCGATCATTCAACCATATAATGTAGTTTCAATTACTTGTGTCTATTTCATAAAACATTTATAAAAGCGCATGCATTCTCAGTCCCAAAAATATATATTGCAAAAGCATTTAAAAAGGGATTAATGAAACTCACCATACTGTATTTTGTAGTAAAAATACATATGTCGTCATTGAACAATTATAGGGTTGGCCTCGGATTCACGAACCTATATCATTTATATATATTAACACATATGATTTTAATCGAACAAATTTATATTATTAGTGATATACTTGTTATTTTAAATAACTTATAGGTTATATGTTTTAAATACAGTGTTATGTACTAATTTGTTATTTGGTAAAATAATACTATAACTAGTAATTAAAAGTTGCAATCTCTTTATAATGTTAAAAATAATGATATCAATAATGTCAAAATAATATTAAAATTGATAATTTTTATAAAAATATAGTTTTAGTAAAGATAATAATTTTAACAATAATGATAACAGAATAACAAGTTGTATTATTTTTACAATAAAAATTATAATTTTGATAATAACTCTCATTACTAGTAATACTTGATAGTAACTAATGTTAATAATAAAAATAATATTAATGATAATAATAGTTATAATATTGATAATAATAATAATAACAATAATAATAATAATAATAATAATAATAATAATAATGATAATGAATGATAAGTAAACTACCTCATACCTTTTCTAACAAAAAGGAAAATGCCACAGGCCGGGCTTGAACCCATGACCTCTTGTTCCAACCAAACACACATAACCATCCCTCTAATCGTTTTATCTGTTTAAATTCCCAGATTAATCTATATAATCCTTATCCCCTCTACTTGGCCTAATTTTCTTTCGGCCCAACAGTTATACAGTCCAACAATAGCAGTAGCCTGGTTAACTTATGGAAGTCCAATAGCAGTTGTTGTTTAAATAAAAAAAATATGCAGCAGGCTAGGATTGAACTCAGGACCTCCTGTTTAGAAAACATCCACCATACCAACGAGCTGTTCTATACTTCCTGAATTGATTAACTCATTAAATTTCTTTATCTCATATCAGTATACTGTCTTCTTC
Organism: Rutidosis leptorrhynchoides; assembly: GCF_046630445.1. Classification (NCBI taxonomy): domain Eukaryota; kingdom Viridiplantae; phylum Streptophyta; class Magnoliopsida; order Asterales; family Asteraceae; genus Rutidosis; species Rutidosis leptorrhynchoides. The sequence continues at coordinate 298,078,512 of NC_092337.1, forward strand.
ATCAAACAATACCCATTTAACATCATCATCTAATATCGATATCATCTTCATGATTATAGCATCTCAGCTCATCATAATCATCCTCATCATCTTATCAACATCTTTCTTTCATCACTATACATCATTATCAAAACCAAATTACTTCATCATTATCATCGTGGATCGACATCATCTGCACCTTCATTATTCGGTTATCATCCTTGTAATCATCATTGTCGTTCCTCTCCATTTTCACTACTATCATCATAACCAACAGAAAAATTTATCATCTTCATTTCACTGTTGTAAAACGTTATCATCATAATCATATATCATCATCAACATATAGTTATCATTAACTATAATCTATCTCGCCATCTTCGTTAATCATAATATAATTTTTATGATTTCATTATCATCATTAACTTTAATTGTCCTAATCATCATCTAAATCATATCATCGTCATCATCAAAATCATTATCTTATTCGTTTCCTAAATATCATCATTTTCATACACCAATATTATCACGTGATCATCATCACTCTTAAATATGTTAACAGAAGCGGAATGGGTCTAGGCCCAACTCGTAAGTCCAATTAATTAAGAACCGGTTCAAATATTAAGAAATCTAACAGGCTCTCGATCCAAAATGAATTGAAGTGTGGTTTTAAAACGAAAAACAGAAGGCAGGTGTCGACTAGCTTTATCATACATCCACTCACTTGTCAACTTGTAATATAATAAAGTGTAGCAAAACTTTACAGCTCATATATAAAGAAAAAAGTTTACAGTGAAAATGAACAAGAACCCAAAGTGAAAACTTGAATATCATGAGTATAGGAATAAGTGGGTTCGTTTAAGAAGATTGAAGACAGCTCATCGAGTTTTAATTTTAAGGGGTCGGCCAACAAAAAGAAAGAAAAGAACGAGTTTAATATCCTACCACTATCCCTTGTCTCTTTAATCATAACATACCTTCTTTTCTTTATTCCATTTAGTTCGACCGACACAGATACATTAGGCATATATTTATATTGGATCGTGGATTGTGGGTTTTATTTGGTTGGTATATGTCGACCACAAAGAAAAAGGATTCGGTGAAATCATCTTTTATTTATAATCAATCTTCATCATCTTTTATCCCAAATTATTTCCTTCCCTTCATTCAACCCGAAACAGTAATAAAAATAAGAGTGAAGAAACACGATGTAGCAAATACCTGTATCATCAAGTAAACAAGAGTGTGCAAGCTGCAACAAGAAAATATAGTCGTAGCGAAGGAGACAGAATCTGGTATATTGCAGTAGAGTAGCGAGTTGCAGGTTTTGTTTGATGATGTTCATAGTTGTTTACTAGGGTGATTTTATGTAGGTTTCATGAGAAAGATCAAGAAAGAAAGGAAAAGGTGGTGTGTGGTATTTGTTGTTGAATCGAAACAAGAGGAAGAGAAAAATATGTCGAGCATGGGATTGTGGTTGTTTGAGTTCGATGTGGTGGTGACGGATTAGAGTGTGGTGAGGTTCAAGAAAAAGACTCAATTTATGATGCCAGAAAGAAAGATACAGATAGATAGTTTTAATTTGATTTTTCTGTCTTTTCACTCGATTTACGTTAGCAAGGGATTACATAGAGGTTAGCAGGTATTATTACAGCTAATCTGTCTCAATGGAACTTGTTTTGTAGCTTGATTTCATTCGACAATCAAATATTCTGTTAGAAGATAAAGTTAAAAAAAAATTCTCCTTTTAGTGCTCTTGTTTGTTATTGAATGAATTGGAATCAATTTGTACGTCCTAAAGCATTTTGTTTACAGTATGATTACGATGTGCAACTGAATTGGTTCTCAAAAATAGTACTTATGATCTTTATATAATTGTTATTAATAAATAAATAATTCTAATTATATTAATAATAATCCAATTACTAAAAATAATAATTTTTAAAAAAATACACATAATCAATAATAATAATATTAATAATAATAAAAAAATGATAATAATATTATTTATAATACTAATAATAACATTAGTTACAATAATGTTAATATTATTGATGTTAACAATAATACATATCCAATTTCATATATTTATATATTAATATTAATATTATTATAATTATAATTCTAAATATTTATATTAATATTAATAGTAATATTAATACTGAAAGTAATGATAATAATATTATCATAACATTTATATTTTAACTTGTAATTATGTACATATAAATAAATATTAAGAATTTCTACATATAATAATTTATAACTTATTACAATATTCATATAATAATCATGTATAGAATTTATATCTAATTATTTATATATACATATCTATTGTTCGTGAATCGTCGGAAGCAGTCGAAGGGTAATTGCATATAGGAACATAGTTTCAAAATTTCCAAGACTCAATATTACAAACTTTGCTTATTGTATCGAAAACATATAAAGATTAAAGTTTAAATTTGGTCAGAAATTCCCGGGTCATCACAGATTCCTCTGTCTGATATTTTCACTATAAATTTTACCTTTTCCGTTCATTAATTTTCACCACTTCAATACTCAATTCCCAAATTCAAAAGATCGTGAAAATCCTTAATCCAGTTCTGATCCTTGTCCTTATCCTGATTATCTCAACAATCATTCTCCTTTTCCAACTTCTACCGGAGGAATCCGTTTATTTCTACTATGCTTTAGGGATTATTGTATTTATAATCCTCCTGTTTCTTTATATTGCTATACGCACTGATATCCACGGTTTGTAATTTCGGTGTTGTTGTTGGGATTTATATTTTCTCTTATATTTTGGAGCTTTTTGCCTTTTTATTATCCTCCCGACCTCTTGTAAAGCGAGTAACAGTCCAGAATTCGTAAGTATGGAATTTCGAATAAGCATCGTGTTCTAAATAAGAACTAATGTATTAGCACGATTTGATTTATCAAATTACCAGAATCATTGAGAATAGAACTATCAAGAATATACTTTCTTGATATGTTCAGAAGTTAAGCATAATGAAAAAGTTATGTAACATGACACATGATGACGTTATAATCTGTGAATCATCATGTTCCATTTAGAAACTCATCATGACTTACTGTAATATAATCACGTTGATCAAGTGTCATTATATTATACTAACTCATGCATCAGTTCCCAACATTACTTCAATAACATTCATATTTTAAGCTCGAAAGTTTACAGAATATAGAAACTAACAGTTTCTATATGATGTAATACTGATAGCACGAAGAGATTAATGATTTCAGATAAAAATAGTTATAAAAATATCTCCAGAAATATGGAGGATATTTATAATGAAAGATACGATAATATCTCAGAATATCTAAGATCAGCGGATGATAGAAACTACTGTCTGCAAGGGTTTAGAGTAAGGAGCAAGATATTCACTAACGACTTTAGAAGACATTGAATCATTTGGATTCTTTGAAGTCAAACTTATTCTTTGTGATTTGTCCACGGCTTTCTTCATAGTTTCGCATAATCTGCTTTTCAGTACTAAATTTTCTATTGAATGTTTCCAATATAATGATACACAGGAAGCACGAAGAGGTATATAATTTTGGACGAGAATATTTTTGAAAATATCCTCAGAAATATCGAAGATATTTATGATGATATTTTGGAATTTCTAAGTTCGATGGTTGATGGAGAAAGATTTTCCGCAAGATTCTAACATGACTTCGGAGCAAGATTTTCTCTAAAGATTTCATCGGATTCAGAATTACCTGAATTCTTTGAATATAGGGTTGGTCCTTGTATTTGTCCTTGGTCTCTTTCATGGTTAGCTCAATCTGTTTTTCAGTTCCAACTTTTCGGAGCTTTTCCAACATACTATTCTTTATCATCAAACTTCCGATGATTAAGGTCGTTTACGGCTGTCTATGGTTTCTGCTGCTTCATTCAACTTTTTCAACATTCATAGTATTGATTTGTAGGCTGAGTGCTGTTCAGAATTTCAGAATGAAAGACCATAATTCTAAAAGATAAATGTTATACATATAACTGTTGTTGTAGACAGGCTGTGCGTTTTCAAAGTACTGATTGCCGATTCCTCTACGTTTACTGTTACTATATCTGAATCATTGGTTATCATTCCGAAGTAGTTTTAAGAGAATTGTGTTTTTAGATGATTAAACGCTGATGGTAACATGGTGGAATATGAAAGGTTCCCCAGTAACAATAAAGAGTACGCATATATATCAAGGTTATAATGAGGTTGTTTCGGACGAAGAGTCGGAGTTGACTTGTTGGAGCTGTGACAAAATTGGCTATCTCGAACAGCAGATGCAAAGTTATTTTAGGTAATAATAACACTAAAGGAATTAGCACAGCTACGTGTTAAACGTTGACTCAGTTTCTGAGAGTTTTCAGGTGCATAACTATACACATCAATCTTTCTTTCTGTAGATGAAGTGTGGTTGGTTCATCCTCTCGGTTGAGATGTTTTCAAGAATCATGAAAGGTTTGAACGCAGATTGTAATCGTCAAGATACAAATGAGGTTTAAGATGAAATCAAGTGGCAACTTGAAGAAATGTTTAGTTTCATATGTTATATTCAATATTTTAATTCATTTTTATTGTCCAATGTTATTAGTCCATAGTCGATAGTCCACAGTTGACAGTCCAATAATTCATATATAATTTAATATATAATATTCGAATTAATTAATACGTATCGTGACCCGTGTACATGTCTCAGACTCGATCACAACTCAAAGTATATATATTATTATAGAATCAACCTCAACCCTGTATAGAGAACTCGATCATTACTGCATATAGAGTGTCTATGGTGATTCCAAATAATATATATAGATGCGTCGATATGATATGTCAAAACCTTGTATACGTGTCCCGATATTTAAAGTGCGTAAAATAAATAACAGAAATAAATGACGATAAATAAAGTGCGTAAAGTAAATAACAGAAATTAAATGACGTTAAATAACGTTGCGAGAATTAAAATTGCGATAAAATAAATTGCGATAATTAAATTGCGATAAATAAAATGTAATCAGTTAGCTGGGATCAGTTAGCTAGGAACAGTTAGCGTGGATTCTTAACAAAATTTTCTCATAGTTAATTTGTTTGTTTCTAACAAGTTTTATTATTGTCCAATGTTTTCTTCATTATGCCACTTGTTAGATTCTGATAAATCAAAATCCAAATAGGAAATTGAATGAAAATGGTTATTCTGTGGTGAACGGATTCGTATATCGGTAGATATAAGTAGGATAGTAAATGACCGTTGAATCAGATTCGAAGAATGTACAGTGTAACTTATTAATGTGGAATCTAAATATTCCTCGGGTATTACCTACCCGTTAAAATATTTTCACCATTAACAGTTTGTACAATAAAACTTTTAATTACCATCTTTATGAAAACATATATATATATATATATATATATATTTTCTTCAGATGTAATCATGGATTTAATGAGTCAATGTGATATTAAACTCATCAAATTTACGGGTAGAACTATAGTACATAATCTCTAAACATTAGGGATTATATAATCGCCATGAAGGACGAAGATAGTTTATGTAGAACGATTCGTAGAATGATGATTATGCTTGAGGTATAGACTGTGAGGTTGAGACGTGTGATGATGTTGTTGTGGTTGGTACTGGTTATGCTGCTGGTGCTGCTGATGGTGATACTATTGATGTCGGTGCTACAAGTGTTGTTGGTGCTGAGGTTGGTGATGATGTTGGTGTAGTAAGTATAGCTTGTAGATCATGCACCATTCTTGTCAGGGTTTCTATTCTACCCTCTATCATTTCTATCCATCCACTCATCTGATTTGATAGATCTTGATTATCAATTCGAAGTTCCCTAACTTCTTCTAACATTCCCCTTCGATTGGTATTCGGAAGTAGAGGTTGAATATTTTCTGAAATTGCAGAAATGCGACCTTCGAGGTGGAAAACTTTAGCAAGAAGGGTAAATACAGTGTTGCGCATAGGTTCACCTGTGAGTACATCGTTTTCTCCAATGTTAGGAGGTAAGTTTGGTTCGCGGTAGGGCTCGCCTTCTTCATTTCTCCATCGAGTGAGTAAGTCTCGTACCCACCCCCATCTCCTCCAAAAAGAAAAATAATTAAATGGTTGAGACACTTCTTGTTCATTGACTTCGGAGTCTGCTTCAATATACATCTCGAAATCGCTTCCGGAACTAATGGAATCTAAGCTAGGTGTAGGATTCATCTCTCACGATCAGTTAAAGGGTTTTGATATAAAATGATTTTCGAATATCGAATGATATTCTAATTATATATATAGAATATCTATACATACTTCCAAAGATTCCGTGAATTACGGAGAAAATTAAGGAAACGTGTCAGATAAAGTCTACAGTGACAGATACGCTAAGATATGGATTAGTAGATATGGTAAGATATGAATTTTGTCTATACACTATTCATGCAATCAATGCAGCAAGACGTGTCTAGACTAAGAATCATAAGCAGATAATTTTCGACACCAAATGATAAGCAAAACTTTTTGACATGCAGACCAGGTTCAAGTCCAGACTTATTAATATAACCTAACAACTACTAAGTCGAAGTCCAGACTCACTAATACATCCTAACAACTCCTAGTTAGACACACTAATGCAAGACTTGGTTCGCTAAGACCACCGCTCTGATACCAACTGTGAAAGAACCCGTCCTAATCCATCCGGACGAAGTCCATATTGATTACAAACAATTCACAATAGTTGATTACATCGCGAGGTACTTGACCTCTATATGATACATTTTACAAACATTGCATTCGTTTTTAAAAGACAAACTTTCATTTACATCGACAGTTAACAGCATGCATACCATTTTATAATATATCCATCTATAATTGACTTAATAATAATCTTGATGAACTCAATGACTCGAATGCAACGTCTTTTGAAATATGTAATGAATGACTCCAAGTAATATCTCTAAAATGAGCAAATGCACAGCGGAAGATTTCTTTCGTACCTGAGAATAAACATGCTTTAAAGTGTCAACCAAAAAGGTTAGTGAGTTCATTAGTTTAACATAAATAATCATATCATAATTTTAATAGACCACAAGATTTCATATTTCCATTTCTCATAAACATACGTCCCATGCATAGAGACAAAAATATCATTCATATGGGTTGAACACCTGGTAACCGACATTCACAATATGCATATAAGAATATCCCCATCATTTTGGGATCCTCCTTCGGACATGATATATATTTTGAAGTACTAAAGCATCCGGTAATTTGGATGGGGCTTGTTGGGCCCGATAGATCTATATTTAGAGTTCGCGTTAATTAGGGTGTCTGTTCCCTAATTCTTAGATTACCAGACTTAATAAAAAGGGGCATATTCGATTTCGATCATTCAACCATATAATGTAGTTTCGATTACTTGTGTCTATTTCGTAAAACATTTATAAAAGCGCATGTATTCTCAGTCCCAAAAATATATATTGCAAAAGCATTTAAAAAGGGAGCAAATGAAACTCACCTAATGTATTTTGTAGTAAAAATACATATGACTATATTGAACAATGCAGGATTGGCCTCGGATTCACGAACCTATATCATTTGTATAATCATTAATACATATAGTCGTAATCAAATAAATATATATATTATTATTAGTGATGTAATTATTTAATAATTTGTAGTTTTCATTATTTATATATAAGTATTCATTTTATATATATAATTGTTAATATAGTTAAGTTATGTGTATTAAGTACATTTATATATATATAATCTTTACTTATAACCTTATTAATGTTATTAAAACCTTTATTTTCATAATCAATTTTATTTTAATAACTAACCTAGATATTACTTGTTAATATAAATAATGCTAGTTTTAAATAATAATAACTTAATAAATAAATAAAAATAATAAAGTTATTACTAGTATTCATAATAATAATATTATTGATAGTAATGCTTATTATTATCTTAAGAACTAAACGGTGTTATATCTATACGTACCTATATATAGCTATTTATTTGCAATATGCACAATCATAGTTATATCCCAATCAATATAAATCTTATATTTATCGAGATACTTATCCTATTCAAGAACATACGAGTATCCATAGTTTCCAAGTTCAGTTTATATACGTAAATACTTGTTAATAATCATAATCATAATCATAAAAATAAATGTTAATAATAATAATAATAATAATAATAATAATAATAATAATAATAATAATAATAATAATAATACATATCATAATAATAACAATCATAATAATAATAATTAGTATTTCACAATAATAATAATAATAATAATAATAATAATAATAATAATAATAATAATAATAATAATAATAATAATAATAATAATAATAATAAAAAAATTAAAGTTTAAGGAATATACCCTCTTCATGAAATTTTTATAAAAAGAATGCTCCAACTGGAATCAAACCCGAGACCTCCCGTTCCCTCACCAACATGCTACACCATCCCTCCATCCCTCGATTCTCTGAATTATACCCCCTTCTAATTTACTTAAACCAATATCTGTTTTATCTTCTTCCTCTCCTTCTAAGCTCAATCGATTCCAAACCAAATTAACACACATCAAATGAGTTACCAAATTAACTTAGGTTTTAAGATTAGAAACAGAAACATTTTAGAATGAGTTAAAAGAATTTAGCAAAAAAAAAAAAAAAAGACAGCATCAGCTGCTGTACGTGGATTAGAAAAAAAAAATTGGGTTTGAAATTTAAAACGTTTTAGATAAAAATTCCTAAATAACATAAGTTCTAAATCGTTATAAGAATCTGTCTTGATCATCAATTGAACCTATAACATCAAAACAATTATGAATTTCCTCATGAACACAAGGTTTGACTTTTTGTATAAATAGCTTTGACTCGAAAATTCGTTCACAATTTAGTAAATTGAGACCTAATAATATTCATACACTTTCATTAGATGATTTGCAAGATATCTGCACTTTTACATTTCTTCGATTTGCTCCGAATCACTTCATAGGTTATATGGGTTCGGTTTATAAAAAAAAATGAAGAATTGTTTTTGTTTGTTTTAAACATCAGTTTGATTTTTCAATAGCAACAGGAGATTTATATGTACAAACTGAACGATTAATCCAGCACAAAATCTTCAAGATTGTTTTGTATTGTGGAAAGGTGTCGACAGAAATACACGGGCAGAAGGAAAAACGAAAAAGGAGAGAAAAAAAATAATTAAAGCAGATTTGTGATATCTCTTTTTTTTAACGTGAGGTATCTGTTTTTATATATTATTTTTACTATTAATAATTAATAATTGATAAATATCCTACTCATAATAATATTGTTACTTTTAAAAATAAAGATAATAATAATTATTGGTGATAATAATAGTTGATAATATTGTTAATAATAATAATAATATTAGTAATAATAATAATAATACTACTATTAATAATAGTAATACTTATAACATTAATGTAACAAGTTTCATATTATAACTTTTAATGATACTAATACTAGTAATAACATAACAATTCTAATTAAACTAGTAATTACATATATAAATATTACAATTTATTAGTTATGTATTATCATATAATATATAATAATAACATACATTTAATATTTAATATATATATATATATATATATATATATATATATATATATATATATATACAGTCAATAATTATGCACTCCAATCATTTGTATATATACATATATATATCTAGATACTTCAACTACTACACCTTTAATTATGTTTTAAATATCTAATAGATAAATATATTAATTTTTATGTATTGAACAAATAATCTCAGAGTATATAACTATACATTAAATACTTTGCTAACGTTGATAAATTATATTCAAAATCATTTATATTCAATATACTCTATATATTTATAATAACAGTTTTAGTTGTGTTAAATTATTTTTAATAAATAAATAAATAGTTAAAAAAATTTATTAATATATCTAATTTATTATTCATAGTTATATACATATATAATCATATATATATATATATATACATTTGGGTTTACAATTCCAAGGTTCATGAATCGTCGGTAATAGTCAAGGTCACTTGATTTCATAAAACAGTTCAAAAATTTCGAGACTTAATATTACAGACTTTGCTTATCGTATCGAAATCAAATAAGATTCAAGTTTAAATTTGGTAGGAAATTCCCGGGTCATCACAACATATTTATTTGATAAAATAATATCTATAATGATAGTAAGTAAAAATGTATTATTTTGTAATAATAATTATTATTATAAAAATATCAATATTTATAATTACTAAGATGACATTATGAAAAAACGATAATTCTAATTATGATAACTTTAATATTTACGATAATTTTTAATATTATCTTTAAAATAATAATTCTTTTTAAAATAATAATAATAATGATATTTTATAGTAACAATGACATTTCTATTAAAATGATAATTTTTGTTAAAATGATAGTTTTAATACTAACGATACTTTTGATAATAATAGTAATGATAAAAATAATAAGAACGATAATTTTATCTAAATCAATATCTTATAATATTTTAATTTCATCATGATACTCGTACTCATTATTTCCTAATCATTTCATTTAATAGCTTTTAATCGTCTTTTATATCGTGTTCATAATAATGATAATAATAGTAATCAAAATAATTAGGTGTTACAAATATTTATTTTAATTACACTAATATTAATAATGATAGTTACTATAACATTATTAAATAATACTAATAATTATCTTAATGATAATATAGTAATAATAATAATAACAATAACAATAACCATTTTTAAATAATCATATATATATTAATAATGATAATAATAATAATAATACTAATATTAATAATAATAATAATAATAATAATAATAATAATAATAATAATAATAATAATAATAATAATAATAATAATAATAATAATAATTGGATAATAATAATACTAATTATAACTTTAACGATAATAACGATAGTAATAATAAAAAAATAACAATTTTTAATGATAAATCCCTTTTACTGATAAAGATAATAATAATCATAATAATAAGATAAAACTAGAACGACGATAAAAACGACGATAATAATAATCACTTTTAATAAAAATATCGAAAATTCAATTGATTATAACTTCTAATCCGTTCATCGAAACCATTCGTTATCTAAAGGAAAAGTTCTTAATTTTTCGCTAGCTTTCCAAGGACATGCATATCTTATACCTTATCTCAACCGCAAGTGTAACTAATTCAAGATTCAACCTAACCTGTCTAAGGGCAATATCGAAAGTACAAGCATGCATAATCCTAAATACTCGAGCACTAGTCAAGGATACACTATTAGTATGTAAAAGTTAAATTACGAGTACTCACGTATCAATATTGAGATTCAATATTGCAGGAAAGGTACGTAGACGCAACGGAAATGATAAACACTATATTGACCTCACGAGCATACCCATGAACCATACTCAATCACCTCCATAGCTATAACCCATAATTTCCTTAATCCTATCCTACTCGAAAAAAAATTTCGAAACCACTCGGACAGCACTCCGTCGTAATATTTTATGTATACTAATAATATCTTGAAATAATACGGAGTAAATATATATATGTAAATCGATTGAGAGAGTTTAGAGAAAAATATTTTCAAGTTTCTATGAAATAATGAAACCTATTGAATTCTATTTATAATAGATTTTTGAATTATTAAAGTATGAATTATTAAAGTGAATTATTAAAGTATGAATTATTAAAGTGAATTATTAAAGTATAAATTATTAAAGTGAATTATTAAAGTATGAATTATTAAAGTGAATTATTAAAGTTAAAGTAAAGTATAAATAAAGTAAAAGTAAAGTTTAAGTATAGTAAAAGTATAAAACTATGTACGTATAATACGCGTATAAATATATATAATATTAATTTAAATCGTTATATATATTTAATAAAATAAAATATAAATATCGTTATCTTTATCATACTAGTTAAGTAATGAGTTGTCAAAAGTGGTTCTAGATGTTTATAAAAGTTATATACGTTTTAATAATAAAGTTCTTTTTAAACTGAAAACGTTTTTGTACGTTTGAAACTAAATAGATCAATCGAGTCTTTATGAGATTCAATCTTCCACTATCCTTTGTCTAGTTCTCAATGATTGACAATTTGTTCTTATTTATAAATCACTTTACCATTTTTCGAATATTGTTAAAATGGAAAGATTTCTCAAATCAACGTGGGCCTTTCAACAGAGACTTGTAATCATAATTCAATATATCTGATAATTCAATCATTTGATCTTATCTTCTAATTCCGTTGATAAACATTTTGAAACAGTTACAATCATATAAAGTATTTAATCTAATATTTTGTTTACGTTTCAAGTTATAATATATATACACATATACATATATAATCATATTCGTTTAATGGTTCGTGAATCGTTGGAACTTGGTCGAGGTTGAATGAATGTATGAACATAGTTTAAAATTCTTGAAATTTAACTTAACAAATATTGCTTATCGTGTCGAAAACATATAAAGATTAAAGTTTAAATTTGGTTGGAAATTTCCGGGTTGTCACAGTACCTACCCGTTAAAGAAATTTCGTCCCTAAATTTGAGTGGAAAGGTCGTGAATGATAATAAGTATGTTTTCATGATGCATACGGGCTGAAAATTAGAGTTTTATCATCAGCGAATAATTTGGATAAACAATCCATTTATATGAAGAGTACGAATGAAGCTAACATAGAAGAGTGAAATGAGTAAGTGTAGATTCATCTTATCATTTGACGTAGATATGATTGATTCCCAGATTTCAAGGGATTTGAAGAAAATCTTCTTAATAAGATTTGACTCTCCGGTAATCAAGGGAATTAGGATCCACTTTAAATGCGATCGTCCATTTTAATTATTCTGTCGGAGATTTTCTTATAAATTCACCTTGATGTGTGAAATTGCGTCTATTATTTATAATGGGAAAAACCGGTTTAAAGATTTACTACACACTAACGGGCAGTGTACCCGATCGTGCAATAGTATAAAGTTGGTAAATTCAAGATCGTTCCAAGGACAGTTTAGACGTGAAAATTAAGATTGTAACTAATGAATTAAACTAAGTTAAATCTTGAAAATTGAATTACGAGATAATTTGTTTGGTTGGCTATTTAACGATTAGCCAAAATCAAATATAGCTTTAATTAATAACAAGATTGAACAATATTTTTGGTGTTTTTAGTTTTAAGCTTTAAAGCAAACAAACGAGTAAAATAAGATAGTTGTAAACAATTAAAAAAAAACGAATTCTTGTCTAGACCTTTTTCACCTAGTATTAGATGCATTTAGATTAAGCCCCAGTTATTATCTAACTTATGTGAATTATCTAGTCGGTTCACCTAGAATTCCCCAGTGCAAACACTTCAATTAAGATTACATGACACGGAATTCCCCGTAGCCTAAGACCTCCTAATTGTGACTAAACAGTTCAACTGAGATGAAGACTCAAATCACAATCACACCAACTCTCGTTGCGCATAATTCACCCCTATTTCATCTAGCCTTTTGAATTCAATTTACTCTCGTCTCCGATAAGCAAACAATCAATTAAGACAAACCAATTGTAAATTAATGCACTAAATTAATGAACTCTCGTCCTATCAAACAAGTACACAACCAATTGAATCGAAGAGTCTAGCTTCAATAAGAATGGTTCTTTAATTCAAACATCAGATCATCATAAATTAATCAACAACTGATAAGTAGCATCCAATACATAGGTTATTAAATCTAGACAAACATTAAAGAACTTAGCCAATAATCTTGGTAACAATAAAAATCACAAATAAAGTAATAGAGAAATTCATTGTTTATGACAAGAGATTAACCTAATAAATGATTGAATCCTGAAAGATAAACGAATCGAGACTTGTTTCCGGAATGATTGTACCTTAGATTGACCTTGGAAATCCCCAAAAATCACCTAAGTTCGACAAAAAGCTGCTGGAATTCGTCTGGATACGATAATGATCAATTAGGGTAATTTTCGGGCTTTAAATAGGTGAAATTCTGAACCCGGTTAAGATCTTGCGCGGCGCGCCCTTACTCGCGCGGCGCGCCATTTCCTCGCGCGGCGCGCCAAATAACTGATGAGCTGAAATCTGCCTTTTAAAAATGCTCGAACTGTATTTTATGTGTAATGGCGCGGCGCGCCACCTTTTGGAGCGGCGCTCCATATCACTTTTGCTGAAATGAGCTGAAAAACTTAATACAAACACCAAAACTTGAATCGGACCAAACCCTTTCACTCGTTTATATCGAAAATCACCCAAAACCATCAAATAACTTCAAAATTAACCTCCTTGGTCTTGGAACTCAAACTTTTCACAACTTTCACCGAAATAATTCCAAATCGTATCCAAAAGGACCAAAATGTACCCGATATCGCTAAGGAAAATGCGTATAAAATATGCGATATCAAACAACCCCACACTAGAGTTTTGCTTGTCCTCAAGCAAATAAACTCGATAATAATCTTCTACCATATAATAATGTCTTCAAACATGTATGTAGAACCAAACGAACGAGAAACCAAACAAGCAACTCTCGTGGGCACGATTTGGAATAAATAACAACCATGGTTCCCACTTGCATTCCCCAAATGTAACTTCCCAACCGCAAACAATATGAATGAATATAGTAACCAAAATAATCTCGATAACGTACCGTAATGATGAAATAGAGAATCTCGAATGATAACATAAGTCTTCAATGAAACCGGGAATCAAGTGGGAACCGAGCACCAGAGATATAACAATCGAACATGTGTGCCAAGAGAACGCACGAGCTACCCCGCAATTGGTCAAGCCAAGCCTCCCACAGTACCTAACATCGCGAGATGTCGGTAGAAAATAATGTGCTTAGGAGGATACACATTACGTCCGGATATCATCGACAATTATGAGGTAATCATCTAATCCGTTAAGTCAATCATAAAGATTGAAGTTCATCAGGCTTAAAAGCTGATATCTTACCTTTCTGGAGGTTATCCACTGAGAATCTAATCAATCACTGACATTTTGTGTATCATGGTGCGCTTCCCATTTGGCTAGCAAATCTCCCTCATTGAGATAAGCTTCGACTACCAGTTTCCCTGTTTGACGTTGAGGCCTGGTAGATTTCCAGTCGATTTTAGCAATGACTTTTCAAGACTTTTCGTCACCCTACAACTGGTCTGGACTACAACTTCTGAAATGAATCAGCAAGTGTGTCGTTCGGGAGACTTGACTCCCTTAAGGATGGAATGGATACATCCTATGTGGTTATGTTAGGTGGTCGGGCGCATCATTGTCCTTGTTAGGAGAAACAATGAAGACCGCCCGGTTTTAAGTTTTTTTGATCTAGCGCATGGCCCGGTTTTGACCACACGATCCAATCACCGTTCATACGGTTGACACTCGTTTTTGTACAAGTGACCTACGTATGAACTGTTATGTTCATGTAGGATTTCACATTCAAAATAATGAACATGTTTTGAAAGTTCAAGACTTTCTCCTCTAACAGTACCTCATCGTGAAATGATGGGTAATGAAATGGCACGCTTAAGAGGTATACGTACCAAGTAGAACGATCGGAAGACTTTACTTCCTTAATGAGTGGATCTGAGTCACTCAGAAGTGCCAATCTGTTTCAATTGACACTGGTTTTGAAACAACTTTCGGAAGACTTTACTCCTGATAACTACCGAAAACCTTCGGGTTCCATAGCTTTTGGCTATGGGTTGTGTTGTCTAAGCAAACACAAGCACGTAGCTATTACTCCTAAAAAGGACAGCACTGGTGAAGCTCAAGGCTCCTCTTCCCACAGTATCACATCATTAAATGATGCAATAATAAAATGATATAGTTTCGGAAGTCTGCTATACCAAGTAACCAAAAGTTTTTGATCTGGCACGTGATTCGGTCACAATCACGCTATGCAATCACCGCTCTCTCACGGTTTACACCCGTTTTGGTACAGGTGACCTACTATTGAGTTCTTTGAACTAGTAGGATTTCATGTTCAATGGAAATGAACATGTGGAACACTTTTGGCTTCTCCAAATTCACAAAATAAAAATACCAAGCCAAATCTTAAACAAGGGTTTTGGTCGAATTTTTAACTATTTTTCTATTTTTTTTTTCTTTTTCGCTAACTAATTTTTTCATTTTTTTTTTATTTTGTAGATTTTTCAAAATTTTTTTTTTTTTACAACCAAAACCCCGTGAAACGTCAAGTCTTTTAGATATCAAAACCAAAATAATGATGATTCTATTAACAACCAACCCGAGAGATTTTACATCCCCCACCCCACACTTGAGATCAAGTAATGTCCCTATTACTTGAGATAAAAAAAATGGATTATAATCGAAAGGGTAAGAAAAATAAAAACTTATCGAGCTTAACCACTAATCGTGGAATGACAGTGAAAGATGGCGCTGAACTGACTGCCAGCATAAGAACATCGTCCATTCCCGATCCTCACACCAATAGCATCACTCAAGTAGTTTTGCTGAACTTAATGCCAGACTTGAAAATAAATTTGTTTCACGAACATACCTAAGAAAAGAAAAACACACGAACTACATAAATGGGACAAGGTGGCACCACCCGGTACCGAAACGCCTTGTCCCTAAATAAATCCACAGTACATAAGCAAAATAAAAAAAAATTATCCAAGTACAAACCAACGAAACGGAAATAGTTTAAAACAAATTACAACATAACCACGCGCAACAATCAATCACTTCCTGGCCAAAAATCTCTGGTAGGGTCCCAGTTCACACCATACGTATCCTAACAAGCTTGGTATGGGTCATATGAAGGATCCGGTCTCGGAGGAGTAACAGACGTATAATCGGGAATGGTAGTTCGCGTCGGAATATACGCCTCCGGGTTATGACGCATCTGACGCTGAATTTGTCGCTAATGGATCTCCCACTGATTATGGGCCCTAATTCCCCTAACATCGTACTCAACCCTGTCAACACGCTCTCCCAAATGACCCAACTCTGTTCCAAACTGTCCTAGTGTTGTGTTAATCGACCCATAATTTTGTTGGTGCCAAGTCATCAAATCCTCATTATGCCTACGCTGCTCTGCCAACATCCGCTGATTATGCTCCACCTGAGCATCATATGCTAACCTGCTGTCCCTGTACTCTAAATGAAGACCGTCCACACTGTTCACCAAAGAATTCCAACTCTCTTCACCCATTGACCACGTACCCTGTACGTTCGCACCACTCGAGCCCCCAGCCTCATACGTGGATCGACTAGCTCCACGTCCACGTCCTCGACCTGCACCGTCACCTGGATGTTGCTGTTGCTCTTCATCAGACCACAAAAACCATCCTGCTGGACCACGATGGATAAACTCAGCCTTAGTGAAAAACAGAATATTGGTGGGCATCGCCTCAACTCCCACCACATCACATCGACTCGTCGGGACCGAAAACGCCCGAGCTACCCTAGTAACAAAATGCCCACCTAACAATGGGCGTTCCGTGCGGTTGTCCATTCCAATTTCCTGCAACCATACCCCTAACATACATGGGACATCGATCGGCTCCCTCAATTTAATTTGTTGTAGGATCCAAAGATCCCTTCGCTGAATTTTGTTTGCGTTTCTCCTTGCCATAAACATAGTAGCTATCATCTTAAAAATTATTCGATCCTCAGGAAGTCTAAGCATCGACTGAACACTTCGACTCGAACTAAACGGACCAGCACTAGCAGTTGCCACAGTCGGCCAATAATCACTTTCACTGAAAACTTGCTCCCCAAACACTCTGCAATTCATCAAATACCACCTCAAATCATTATCAGTCAACTCAGGATATAGATCTAATGCCCGAGCCAGCTCAATCTTAGACATACGACGCTCTAACCCGCCAAGCCTAAACGATAAGAAATCTGCCTCGGTCGGAGAGACTCGAGGTCGACAACTAACAGTTGAGAAAAACTCTATAGTTATCTCCTCATAAATATCCTCATTAATCTCAAATAACCTTTCATAAGGCCTCAACTCATTGCCCGCATAGACTACCCACAAGTAATGACGCAACTCCCGAACAATATTAGGACCCGATGATGAAAGATGCATCCAATCTAAATAATAAGTTCGCTCAATCGGACGAGCGCTATTTGTGGTGAACCTTTCCTCCAAATCCTCATTATTCGAGATATGAGATAACCATAATTCAGGATTATTCGGTGGTTGCCTTGGTTGTTCCTGGGATCCTCTTGATCTCTACATTCATGAAACAAATAAAAAAAAAAACAAAACAACAAACTCAAAAGTTAATGTTGAAGGTTTTTCGTATGCCCGAGAGACATATTGAATTAACGTGGCTAATATGTTTTGATCCAAGTCGGGTCATACCCAATAACAAGCTTACCAACACATTATTCATATTTGATCTTAACGATTGGATCATTGATCAAATACGCGACACTTGAATTTTAAAGAAAATCATTTTCTGAAAGATTACTTGATGTGTATATATAAATTATGGAATAATTTATATAACAAGAGTTTAAATTATTTATTGGTTAAATAATTGATTTTGTTATGTTACATTTTATAAAGTTTGGTTTTATAAAATAAATGTAGATAACATATATATACATATGGAAGTATTATGTAGAGTTTTATAAAATGTATTTTTTTTATAAAACTTATTTAATAATACTTGAAAGGGAAGTGGCATAGGGAATGAGATACACATGCTTTAGACTTGGAATCTTTCACCCATACTTTCTCAATTCCATATGTAAGCATCTTGACTCTTGTAGGAACACACACATGCAATTATACTTGAAAAAACTGCACAAAAACACTCCCATTCAGCTGCTGTGAGCCGTGGGGTTTGGAGAGGGAGAAAAGGTTCTTCATTTGGTTTTTGCAAGCTCATTCAAGTGTCAAACAAAATCCTAACTAATAGCAAGGGTGTTGGTGCATAGTTTGGGGTATAACTACTTGAGGTTTCATTGTTTTGGAGCTCCATTCATCATCATCTTCATCATCATCTATCAACAAGCTAGGAGAAGGTATAAACACTTTTCTTACTTGTAGTTTGTAAGTATGTTTCACAACTTGATCCTAATTGGGATTTAACTTTAATTGGTTAAAGGTATACAAGTTCTAAAATGGTAATTAACATGCTTCCGCTTTGATTTGAATCCAAATATAGTTTAAGTGTTTTGAACTTGTTAAATCCCAACAATGGTATCTAGAGCCGAGGTTGTTGAAATATGCTTCGAGATGGTTATTATACTCACTTTATATTTTGCATTTTATGTACATGCATGATAGTAAAATGCAAAAATTAAAGTTTTGGGTGGGTTTAATGCTTTGGCCGAAATATTGGGGACCCAAAATGGGTTTTGGATCTTCCACTTTGGTCATATTTTGGTTGCATGTTGAGTTCACAATCAAGCCTTGACCTTGTGTTTGTTTGGTTGCATGTTTGGTTGAATTACTCTATTCATTTGGTATGTAATATTAATTCATTCATGTGGTTGTAATATTCATTCAATATGGTTTGTAATTTTATTATTTTGGTTATGTAATTTATTTTATATTTGGTATGTAAAATAGATTAGGTTGTATTTTCATTTTCTAGAAAAATGTATTAGGATATATTTTTTGTAAAAATGAAGATACAAGATGAAGACTTGGAAGATGCATTTGGATGCAAGATTAAGTGGGAGATTTTGAAATCTCCTACTTAGTGTTATAACCCTTAACCGGTGACATTTGTTTTCGGCTAAACAAATGTCTACCAAATCGGCTTGATTGTGAACACATTTGTTTGCATGCGTGGTTGTTTTATTTCTTGTATGATTGTGGATTGTGTATGTTACTACTACAAGTTATCACACAAGTTAACAACAAGCATAACTACAATTTAATTGGTTAAAGTATTAACGACATGCAAAACGTCAATTTAATTGGTTAAATTAAAAACGGCTAAAAGGACATTAATAATCGGTTATTAAGAACATGATAAGGATCATATATATAAAATGGTTTATATCAAGTAATTGGCTAAAATTACTAGACTTGAAAATGGATTTCAAATAAACCATACACTAAATGCATGTTAGTGTATGGCATATATGTTTTCTCAAACTAGAAATTATGAAACTTAAAATCCCTTTAACAACAAGACAAACAAGTTAAATGCCATCCTTTTGTGCAAACACTTAAAAATATTAGGTAACTCTTAATGGGATAAAGGTCACCTAACCGTTATGAGCAAACTAATATGATTGAGGTGAATTTCGCACACTTGTGGGATAAAGGTCACCTAACCACTAGTATGTTGAATTTACACGTTAGCACAAGTAGGACGACTTGATTTGGGAATCATGAACTTAGGGTCACCGAAGCATGATGAACAAATAGGCGTTGATGGGATAATATGCCATACAAAAGGATTGCATGATCCCATAACTTAGAAGTTGCAAAAGGATTGCAATTGTCATATAATGACTACCTAGCTAAATCAAATAACGGGATAAAGGTCACCTAACCGAAATTTGGTTTACCGTTGGATTCTAGAATTTAATAAATATCAATTGGATTTAAAGGGTATTGATTGATTAAATTAAAATTAATACTTAAACAACTTTGTTAAATTTTGTAGATGGCCGCCAATAACAACAACAACATTCCAAACGCACCTATCAACTTTAACAACCTATCGTTGAGGTCAATCCTCGAAAAGGAAAAACTCAACCATACAAACTTCATGGATTGGTTCCGCAATCTAAGAATAGTCCTCAAACTTGAGGACAGGGCGTATGTGTTGGAAGACCCCATTCCCGATCAACCGGACGAGGATGATACGGAAGCCATGGCTTATTGGGAGAAATATTGCACCGATTCGTTGCAAGTTTCTTGCCTCATGCTTGGGACTATGATACCCGAACTCCAAAAGGATTTTGAGCATCATGGTGCATATGACATGATCACACAATTGAAGGAGATGTTCCTTCAACAAGCTCGTGTCGAGCGCTTTGAAACGGTCCGAGCGCTTCATGCATGTCGGATGGACGACACCCAATCCGTTTCATCTTATGTCCTTAAGATGAAAAGCCTCATTGATCGAGCAAACCGTCTAAATTGCAACGTGTCTAATGAATTAGCCACGGACCTTATCCTTGACTCATTGTCAAAGAGGTTTGACACATTCGTGTTAAACTATAACATGAATGGTTGGGATAAAAGCATTGGCGAATTACATGCCATGCTTAAGACGGCAGAAGCAAGCATGGGAAAAAGGGCTTCACCCGTGTTTACGATCAATGAAGGCGGGTCCAAAAACCATAACACTTCTAAGCCAAAGGCGGCTAAGAGGAAAGGACCCGCCTACCAAGGCAAGGGCAAGGGAAAGGGGAAGATGGTTAACCCAACCAACAACAAGAAGCAAAAGGTTGCCGGTAAAGCTAACACCAAGGAAGATCCGTGCTTCGGTTGCGGTGAAATGGGTCACTGGAAACGAAACTGCCCGGTCTACCTTAAGGAGTTGAAGGAAAAGAGGGATGCAGGGTAAACCTCAGGTAATGTATATATGGTATACATTGAGCTTAGTATTACTTCTTCTAATACATGGGTATTAGACACAGGATGTGGAACTCATATTTGCAATTCTTTGCAGGGGTTCAAAAGAAGTGATCGAGAAGCGGGAACGACAAGTCTCTTCATGGGAAATGGAGCAAGGGTGCAAGTAAAAGCTCAAGGAGACTTTGTTTTAAAGCTACCAAGTGGATTGGAGCTTATTTTGAAAAATGTTTTGTATGCACCCGATTTATCTCGAAACATTATTTCTGTATCCCGTTTGAAACAATGTGGTTTTAATCTTAATTTCATTAATGATGATATCCATGTTTCTTTAGATAATGTGTTCTATTTTAAGGCTTCGCCTTCGAATGGTATTTATGAATTGGTTCATAATGACACTTCAAGCAGTAGCTCAATGTTCCATACGAACACCAAGAAACTCAAAAGGGATTTGAGTGATTCCTACTTATGGCATTGTCGCCTTGGTCACATAAACAAGAACCGAATACATACACTTCAAAAGAATGGACTTTTGAAATCAAATGAACTAGACTCGTTTGATGTATGTGAGTCTTGCTTACAAGGCAAAATGACTAAAGCACCTTTCAAAGGGACCTATGAAAGGGCTAAGGACTTATTGGGATTAATACACTCGGATGTATGTGGACCCTTTAAGCCCATAACTACGAATGGTGAAAGATACTTCGTTACTTTCATTGATGACTTCAGTCGTTTCAGATATGTCTACTTATTAAGACATAAGGACGAAACTTTTGAGGCATTCAAGGAATATCAAAACGAAGTACAAAATCAACTCAATAAGACAATCAAGGTACTTCGTACCGATAGAGGAGGTGAATACCTAAGTGATGCTTTCCAAGATCATCTTAGAAGTTATGGGATTATCTCGCAACTTAATCCACCCGGGACACCACAACTTAACAGAGTTTCCGAAAGGAGGAACCGAACCCTAATGGATATGGTTCGATCTATGATGGCTAGAAGCTCGATACCTCTATCATTTTGGGGTTATTGTCTATGCTCTGCGGCTCGTATTTTAAATATGGCCCCAACCAAGAAAGTGGAACGAACACCTCATGAGATGTGGTTTGGAAAACCTCCATCTCTATCATACTTAAAGGTATGGGGATGTGAAGCTTATCCTAAGCATTACGTCCCTAATAAGTTGAATGCTCGATCCACGAAGTGTATCTTCATAGGATACCCCAAGGATGATATGGGATACTATTTCTATGATTCAACCGAGCAAAATGTATTTGTTGCTCGAAAGGCTGAATTCCTTGAAACTAAGTTCCTAATGGAAGGAAATAGTGAAAGGAAGATAGATCTTGAAGAGGTTCAAGATCAAGTAGATGATACACAATTGGCTGAGACTAGCACGCAACATGAAAATGTTGAGAGTGATCAGATGGATGATCAAAATACACAAGACGTTTGCAAATCTAGTAGGATTAGTAATCCTCCTGAGAGATATGGGTTTCTCATGGATGGTTGCTATGTGGTTGATTTGGATGAACCAACAAACTACGAAGATGCTTTGTCGAGGACTAATAAGGATAAATGGCAGGAAGCCATGAACGCTGAGATGCAATCCATGTATGACAACCAAGTTTGGGAACTGGTTGTACAACCTACTGGCTCAAGGCTAGTTGATTGTAAATGGCTTTTCAAAATGAAAACCGACATACATGGAAACTTGGATACATATAAAGCTAGACTTGTAGCAAAAGGTTTCACTCAAACTCAAGGGGTTGACTATGATGAAACTTTTTCGCCTGTGGCAATGCTAAAGTCTATTAGGATATTACTTGCCATTGCTGCTCATTATGATTATGAAATATGGCAAATGGATGTCAAGACCGCTTTCCTAAATGGAAATCTTGAGGAAGATGTCTATATGGTTCAGCCTGAAGGTTTTGTTGATCCGAAATATCCTAAAAAGGTATGCAAGTTAAAGAAGTCAATCTACGGATTGAAACAAGCATCTAGAATGTGGAATCATCGATTTAATGAGGAGGCCAAGAAATTTGGCTTCATTAAAAATGGTGATGAAGCTTGTGTATACAAGAAAGCTAGTGGGAGCACTATCATGTTCCTTGTACTATATGTGGATGATATATTGTTATTTGGAAATGATATTCCGGCAATGCAAGGTGTTAAAACTTGGCTAAGTAAATGCTTCTCCATTAAGGATCTTGGAGAAGCACAATACATTTTGGGGATTGGGATCTACAGGAATAGATCCAAGAAACTGATAGGTTTGAATCAAAGTGCATACATTGAAAAGGTCTTGAAAAGGTTCAAGATGGAGAACTCTAAGAAAGGTTTGGTACCTATTCAAAGAGGAACGCCTCTCAGTTCATCTCAGTGTCCTACCACGAAAGATGAACAAGAGAGAATGAAGAAGGTCCCTTATGCATCTGCTATTGGGTCAATCATGTATGCAATGATATGCACTAGACCGGATGTGTCATGCGCTCTTAGCCTGACAAGTAGATACCAGAATAACCCAGGAAACAGTCATTGGATTGCTGTTAAAAGTATATTGAAATACCTTAGGAGGACTAAGGATATGTTTCTTATATACGGGTCTGGTGAGGAGGAACTAGCTGTAAAAGGTTACGTGGACGCGAGTTTCCAAACTGATCGAGATGATTCTCGATCACAATCCGGTTATGTCTTCACGTTAAATGGAGGTGCAGTCTCTTGGAAGAGTTCAAAACAGGATGTTGTTGCATTATCCACTACAGAGTCGGAGTACATCGCCGTATCATTGGCAGCTCAGGAAGCTGCATGGATGAAGAAATTCATCGACGACTTAGGAGTAGTCCCTTCCATTCAGGACCCTCTTAAGATCTTTTGCGACAACGAGGGTGCGATTGCTCAAATCAAAGAACCTCGTGCTCACCAAAAGACCCGTCACATTGAGCGGAGATTCAACTACATAAGGGATGAAGTTGAAAAGGAAAAGATATGTATTCGCAAAGTTCACACAGATCTTAATATAGCGGATCCTCTCACGAAGCTCTTACATGGACCAAAACATGCAGGACATGTTTGTGCATTAGGGCTTCAATATTCTAGTGATTGGTCATGATCTATTTTAAGTATTGTAATGGAACGAAATTGTTCAAACTCATTAATATAATTATGGTATTAATTTATTTTGAGTTATGTTCTTATTTTGCATATTTTATCCATGAATAAGTAATTATTCTAAATTCCGTAGTCGATCACATTTGTGGGAACAAGTGTGAGGTTTAGACTATTATGAACTTGGATTGGTGTACATTCACGGGATGAATGTAGGGCAAGGTTGCAACCAAGGTTCATAGATATTTGTGGGATACAAATATTGGAAGACCCGCCGTCAAGATTTACTAAATGGAGCCTTTGTGGTTGATCACATGTAATCTTGAGTAAAGGCGAATATCATTGTATCCTCTGACCTGAGATACATATTGGGTTCGGATATTTACCAAGTATTGTGCCTTGAATCTTTCCTTCGCTATTCTGAAACATGGTAGTTCATAAGGAAGAGCTCAGGTATAATGCAAGGTATATATCTAGGACGTATGTAGTCAAGATGGAATTTGTCCCTCTTATTCGTTGAGATTCAGATGTTTAAGGCCTGAAAAGTTAAATCTAGAAGAGAGTGATCACTCTATATCTCTTGGATTTAACATGACATCTAGGATGAAAGGATATAATGAAAAGATTCACCTATTCATATTCGAGATGGGAACTCGAAAGGGATGATGTTATTGAATGGCACAAAGTCATAACATATTGGGGGTGATGGACGGTCGTTAGGTGGTATCCATCACTTGCATTAATTTCTTATGTCTCTCGTGCAAGTGGGAGATTGAAGGTTTTTCATATGCCCGAGAGACATATTGAATTAACGTGGCTAATATGTTTTGATCCAAGTCGGGTCATACCCAATAACAAGCTTACCAACACATTATTCGTATTTGATCTTAACGATTGGATCATTGATCAAATACGCGACACTTGAATTTTAAAGAAAATCGTTTTCTGAAAGATTACTTGATGTGTATATATAAATTATGGAATAATTTATATAACAAGAGTTTAAATTATTTATGGGTTAAATAATTGATTTTGTTATGTTACATTTTATAAAGTTTGGTTTTATAAATTAAATGTACATAACATATATATACATATGGAAGTATTATGTAGAGTTTTATAAAATGTATTTTTTTTTATAAAATTTATTTAATAATACTTGAAAGGGAAGTGGCATAGGGAATGAGATACACATGCTTTAGACTTGGAATCTTTCACCCATACTTTCTCAATTCCATATGTAAGCATCTTGACTCTTGTAGGAACACACACATGCAATTATACTTGAAAAAACTGCACAAAAACACTCCCATTCAGCTGCTGTGAGCCGTGGGGTTTGGAGAGGGAGAAAAGGTTCTTCATTTGGTTTTTGCAAGATCATTCAAGTGTCAAACAAAATCCTAACTAATAGCAAGGGTGTTGGTGCATAGTTTGGGGTATAACTACTTGAGGTTTCATTGTTTTGGAGCTCCATTCATCATCATCTTCATCATCATCTATCAACAAGCTAGGAGAAGGTATAAACACTTTTCTTACTTGTAGTTTGTAAGTATGTTTCACAACTTGATCCTAATTGGGATTTAACTTTAATTGGTTAAAGGTATACAAGTTCTAAAATGGTAATTAACATGCTTCCGCTTTGATTTGAATCCAAATATAGTTTAAGTGTTTTGAACTTGTTAAATCCCAACAAATGTTAGTCATAAAAATAGACACCAAGCACCATTCACAACCAAATCATGTTTCATGCCAATCCACTTATGAAAACAATCTCCAAGTTAACAAATAATAAAAAAAAAAAAACATGTCAAAAACTACACTCTCAACCAAACCACATTATCCCTTAAAACAAAACAACTCATGAACCATAATCATACATCAACATAACCCAAAACATGACAAACATGATTACTTATCACTCATTTAGATTCCAACAATCCAATAAACTTCATCATGTTTGCAACTTTTACCAATTCCAACAACCATGAACAAAATCTTCATCACAATTCAAAATCATATGTTTAATCCTTACTAGCATGGCATTACACATAATTAGAACAATATAGCTCAAGTCATTCAAAATAATTTGACCCGCCCATATGGACACAACCCCACACTAGCTCAAAAACACATGAACAATTCAAGAACTACCACACCTTCAAGCAAATATCCCCTTTCTCACTTACAAAATTTGGATTTGTAAACCTACAAACCCTAGGTTCATGTTAAACTTTCCAAAAACACAAAATTAATCATCAAATCAAAACATACAATGATAATCTATCAAAACCCATGACTAATTGAATCACATAACCCAAATTAAAGCAACCCCACACTAATTCATCATGATACTCAAAAATTAAACAAACAATTACACATAATAAGATGAAATTAGTTATAAAGAAATAAATTCGGACCTTGGTGGGAGCCATTCTTGAAAGATTGAAGTTAATTGAAACAAGAAATCAAAGTTTTGAGATTTAGGGTTTTAAAAATCAAAGTGTTTGTAAGTGTTAAAGAGATGTTATGAATGAAAAGAATAAAAAGAATTGGGGTAAATACAGCTACCAACCCGTTTCTAATTGTGTGGATGTAAAAATTCGGATTTGATTTTAATTAAAAGAAAAAAACAGCTGGCCGACAGGAAATGGCGCGGCACGCAGGGTATCCGCGCGGCGCTCCAAGGGTCGCGCGGCGCTCCGATTAACTGAAAAATCATGTCGAGCTTTTTTCAATATCTGGTACATCAGGTGTCTCAAAGTGGTGCGGCGCGCCATGATCTGGAGCGGCGCTCCATATGCTGGTACACCAGAATTTTGTATTTTTAAACCTTTAAATCCCATTTTCTCAACCTAAAACCACCAAACTAACCCCAACAAAAATCCAAGCATGATTATATTGCACATATTGTCAAACAAACACAAAAATATACAAACTCTACAACAATGGTTTTAACCATGATTATTACGCGTCATTAGAGGTAAAGATGAGTTTAATCTCATCGTCCACCTCTTGCGATCTATCGACATAGTGTTTTAACCGATGACCGTTAACCTTGAACTCTTCCCCTTTCAAATTTACCAAATCAACCGCCCCATGAGAATAAACCTTTCGAACAACAAAAGGTCCCGACCATTTAGATTTTAACTTCCCGGGAAACAAACGAAACCTCGAATTGAAAAGAAGCACACGATCCCCTTCCTTAAATTCTTTAGGATCCTTCAAGCGACTATCGTGCCACTTCTTCGTTCTTTCCTTATTAATCAATGAGTTCTCATACGCATCGAGCCTTAGCTCTTCTAACTCATTCAATTGACTCAACCGAAGGCGACCCGCCTCCTTAAGATCAAGATTGCTCGTTTTTAGAGCCCAATAAGCTTTGTGTTCAATCTCCACCGGGAGATGACACGCTTTGCCATAAAGTAACCGAAAAGGAGTGGTTCCGGTTGGCGTTTTGTACGCCGTTCTAAATGCCCATAAGGCATCATCTAGCTTAAACGACCACTCCTTAGGATTAGAACCAATAGTTTTCTCAAAAATCCTCTTTAAAGCTCGGTTGGTGTTTTTGACTTGCCCATTCGTTTGAGGATGGTAGGATGTCGAAATTTTATGGGTTACCCCATACCGTTTCAACACCTTTTCGAGTTGGACATTACAAAAGTGAGTTCCCCGATCACTAATTAAAGCTTTCGGGGAACCAAACCGAGAAAAGAGTTGCTTTAGGAATGAAACTACGACCCGTGCATCATTGGTGGGCAAAGCTTGTGCTTCAACCCATTTTGAAACATAATCGATAGCAACAAGAATGTAGAGCTTATTATTCGACTTCGGGAACGGGCCCATGAAATCAATCCCCCAAATATCAAAAACCTCACAAACTTGAATGACATTTTGAGGCATCTCGTCTCGTTGGGTGATTTGGCCCACCCGTTGACAAGCATCGCACGATTTACAAATCCGGTAGGCATCCTTGAAGATAGTAGGCCAATAAAACCCGGCCTCAAAAACTTTCCGCCCCGTAACTTGGGGACCATAATGCCCACCTGTCGGACCATGATGACATTGGACAAGAATGCGTTCGCATTCTTCTCCGGAAACACACCGGTGGATCATTCCATCGGAACACCGCCTAAAGAGATAAGGGTCCTCCCAAAAATAATACTTAAGGTCACTAAAGAACTTCTTACATTTATGAAGTGACCAACCCTTCTCTAAGAATCCACCAACTAGATAATTCGCAAAATCAACGAACCAAGGGTCTTCACACTCCTCCACCTTCATGAGATATTCATCGGGAAAATCATCATGAATAGAAGTCTCATCGAGAACCTCACGGGAGGGGTTCTCAAGACGTGAAAGGTGATCGGCCGCTAAATTCTCGGCACCCTTTTTATCCCGGATTTCTACATCGAATTCTTGCAAAAGCAATACCCAACGTATCAATCTCGGTTTAGCATCGGGTTTAGAGAGCAAATGCTTAAGGGCCGAGTGGTCCGTATACACAACCGTCTTTGCTAGTATGAGATACGCACAAAATTTGTCAAAAGAGAAAACAATTGCTAGGAGTTCCTTTTCGATGGTGGTATAATTTAGTTGCGCTCCTTGAAATGTCTTACTAGCATAGTAAATGGGCTGGAAATGTTTACAAACACGTTGCCCCAAGACGGATCCGATTGCAAAGTCACTAGCATCGCACATAAGTTCGAATGGCATAGACCAATCCGGACTAATAAGGATAGGTGAATTAGTGAGCTTTGCTTTAAGAAGATTGAAAGCTTTGTGTCCTTTTCAAGAAGTTTATTTAAGGGCATGGCAATTTTGGAAAAATCCTTGATAAACCGCCGGTAAAACCCGGCGTGCCCAAGAAAACTTCGAACACCTTTAACATCGGTAGGGGCTTTAAGCCCGGCGATAACATTGATTTTCGCCTTATCTACCTCAATTCCAACTTTAGAAATCTTGTGCCCGAGAACGATGCCCTCACGAACCATAAAGTGGCATTTCTCCCAGTTGAGCACAAGACTGGCTTTTTCGCACCGAATCAAAATACGCTCAAGATTAAGAAGACATGACTCGAAGGTGTCTCCGTAAACTGAAAAGTCATCCATAAACACCTCCATGCAGTCTTCGATCATATCATGGAAAATCGCCACCATACACCTTTGAAAGGTAGCAGGGGCGTTACATAAACCGAACGGCATACGCCGATAAGAGAATGTGCCATACGGGCACGTGAACGTGGTTTTCTCTTGGTCTTCGGGTGCAATAGGGATTTGGAAATATCCCGAAAAACCATCAAGAAAACAATAGAAACTTTTTCCCGCCAACCTCTCCAACATTTGATCGATGAAGGGTAGGGGAAAATGGTCCTTTCGGGTGGCATCATTTAATTTTCGATAGTCAATGCACACCCGCCATCCCGTGACAGTCCTGGTAGAAATTAATTCATTCTTTTCGTTTGTGATCACGGTCATGCCACCCTTTTTGGGCACACATTGAACCGAACTCACCCAAGGACTGTCAGAGATAGGATAAATAAGACCTGCATCAAGGAGTTTAACAATCTCCTTTTTAACCACTTCCTGTATATGTGGGTTTAGTCGCCTTTGTCGTTGCACACACGGTTTGAAGTTATCTTCCATTAAGATTTTGTGTGTACAATAAGAAGGACTAATACCCTTAATATCCTGAATTTTCCATGCAATAGCCGGTTTGTGGGCTTTTAACATGGAGACAAGTTTAGACTTTTGACTTACAGAAAGATCGGAAGCAATAATCACCGGGAGTTTAGACTCCTCCCCAAGAAAAGCATACTCTAAATTATCCGGGAGTGGTTTCAACTCTAATTCAGGAGCCTCTTCAATTGAAGTTTTGCTCCTGTATGCGTTTGCTTTCTCCAACTCCTCATGCTCTTCTTCGGTTGGCTCATAACCTTCAGCCATTAAGGTGGTCATCAAATCCACCTCATCTAACACATCCCCTTCATCACTTGCTATTTCACATTCCCCTGTTCCCTGCAATTCTGGAAACTCCTGCAAAAACTCAACATGTGTGTCCACGGTTTGCAAAAAAAAAAAAAAACAAGTGTCATCTAGGTAACCGGGGTATTTTATGTAGTGACCCGAACTTTTCCATGTTTATATATATTAATTGAGATTGATATTTACATGATTAAATGTTTCCAACATGTTAAGCAATCAAACTTGTTAAGACTTGATTAATTGAAATATGTTTCATATAGACAATTGACCACCCAAGTTGACCAGCGATTCACGAACGTTAAAACTTATAAAAACAACATGACGATATATATATATGGATATACATATGGTTAACATGAGATTATGATAAGTAAGTATCTCCATAAGTATATTAACAATGAGTTATATACATATAAACAAGACTACTAACTTAAGGATTTCGAAACGAGACATATATGTAACGATTATCGTTGTAACGACATTTAAATGTATATATATCATATTAAGATATATTAATATATCATAATATCATGATAATATAATAATTTAACATCTCATTAGATATAATAAACAATGGGTTAACAACATTAATTGAGATCGTTAACTTAAAGGTTTCAAAACAACACTTACATGTAACGACTAACGATGACTTAACGACTCAGTTAAAATGTATATACATGTAGTGTATTTAGATGTATTAAAATACTTTTGGAAGACTTAAAGACATATATCAAAACACTCATACTTAACGAAAATGGTTACAGTTACTTTCCCATTCTTTTCTTTCATTAAGAATTCTAGTCGTATTTTTACCCGTATTATACACAGCTTCAAAACGTACTTACTATGGGTATATACCAATAGGAACTAGCATGGAATTCCACTCTTGATTATGTCATGTTTGACTAATCAATTTTAACTTCTACCATGAGCTAGTCAACTAACTAGAACTCCTTTTAACCCCACTCACCACTCACCAATTACCACTCATCATTCACTCCATTTCACTTCCAATTCTCTTTCTAATTCTCTCTCAACACACACACACTATTATGAACGTATTTTTCCAGTAGTTAATCATCATCTTCATCAAAAATCACTTCAAGAATCAAGCTATAATCATCATAGGAAGAACACTTCAAGAACACTTCAAAAATCCCTTCAAGTTTACTAATTTACTTTCAAGCTTTCTAATCCATTCCAAGTAATCATCTAAGATCAAGAAACCTTTGTTATATACAGTAGGTTATCTTTCTTATTCAAGGTAATATTCATATTCAAACTTTGATTCAATTTCTATAACTATAAACTATCTTAATTCGAGTAAAAATCTTACTTGAACTTGTTTTTGTGTCATGATCCTACTTCAAGAACTTTCAAGCCATCCAAGATCCTTTGAAGCTAGATCATTTCTTGTCACTTCCAGTAGGTTTACCTACTAAAGTTGAGGTAGTAATGATGTTCATAACATCATTCGATTCATATATATAAAACTATCTTATTCGAAGGTTTAAACTCGTAATCACTAGAACATAGTTTAGTTAATTCTAAACTTGTTCGCAAACAAAAGTTAATTCTTCTAACTTGACTTTTAAAATTAACTAAACACATGTTCTATATCTATATGATATGCTAACTTAATGATTTAAAACCTGGAAACACGAAAAACACCGTAAAACCGGATTTACGCCGTCGTAGTAACACCGCGGGCTGTTTTGGGTTAGTTAATTAAAAACTATGATAAACTTTGATTTAAAAGTTGTTATTCTGAGAAAATAATTTTTATTATGAACATGAAACTATATCCAAAAATTATGGTTAAACTCAAAGTGGAAGTATGTTTTCTAAAATGGTCATCTAGACGTCGTTCTTTCGACTGAAATGACTACCTTTACAAAAACGACCTGTAACTTATTTTTCCGACAATAAACCTATACTTTTTCTGTTTAGATTCATAAAATAGAGTTCAATATGAAACCATAGCAATTTGATTCACTCAAAACGGATTTAAAATGAAGAAGTTATGGGTAAAACAAGATTGGATAATTTTTCTCATTTTAGCTACGTGAAAATTGGTAACAAATCTATTCCAACTATAACTTAATCAACTTCTATTGTATATTATGTAATCTTGAGATACCATAGACACGTATACAATGTTTCGACCTATCATGTCGACACATCTATATATATTTCGGAACAACCATAGACACTCTATATGTGAATGTTGGAGTTAGCTATACAGGGTTGAGGTTGATTCCAAAATATGTATAGTTTGAGTTGTGATCAATACTGAGATACGTATACACTGGGTCGTGGATTGATTCAAGATAATATTTATCGATTTATTTCTGTATATCTAACTGTGGACAACTAGTTGTAGGTTACTAACGAGGACAGCTGACTTAATAAACTTAAAACATCAAAATATATTAAAAGTGTTGTAAATATATTTTGAACATACTTTGATATATATGTATATATTGTTATAGGTTCGTGAATCAACCAGTGGCCAAGTATTACTTCCCGACGAAGTAAAAATCTGTGAAAGTGAGTTATAGTCCCACTTTTAAAACCTAATATTTTTGGGATGAGAATACATGCAGGTTTTATAAATGATTTACAAAATAGACACAAGTACGTGAAACTACATTCTATGGTTGAATTATCGAAATCGAATATGCCCCTTTTTATTAAGTATGGTAATCTAAGAATTAGGGAACAGACACCCTAATTGACGCGAATCCTAAAGATAGATCTATTGGGCCTAACAAACCCCATCCAAAGTACCGGATGCTTTAGTACTTCGAAATTTATATCATATCCGAAGGGTGTCCCAGAATGATGGGGATATTCTTATATATGCATCTTGTTAATGTCGGTTACCAGGTGTTCACCATATGAATGATTTTTATCTCTATATATGGGATGTGTATTGAAATATGAAATCTTGTGGTCTATTGTTACGATTTGATATATATAGGTTAAACCTATAACTCACCAACATTTTTGTTGATGTTTTAAGCATGTTTAGTCTCAGGTGATTATTAAGAGCTTTCGCTGTCGCAAACTTAAATAAGGACGAGATTTGGAGTCCTTGCTTGTATGATATTGTGTAAAAACTGCATTCAAGAAACTTATTTTGTTGTAACATATTTGTATTGTAAACCATTATGTAATGGTCGTGTGTAAACAGGATATTTTAGATTATCATTATTTGATAATCTACGTAAAGCTTTTTAAACCTTTATTGATGAAATAAAGGTTATGGTTTGTTTTAAAATGAATGCAGTCTTTGAAAAACGTCTCATATAGAGGTCAAAACCTCGCAACGAAATCAATTAATATGGAACGTTTTTAATCAATAAGAACGGGACATTTCAGTTGGTATCAGAGCGTTGGTCTTAGAGAACCAGAATTTTGCATTAGTGTGTCTTATCGAGTTTGTTAGGATGCATTAGTGAGTCTGGACTTCGACCGTGTTTACTTGAAAAATGATTGCTTAACAAATTTTGTTGGAAACTATATATTTTTAACATGTGAATATTATGTGATATATTAATCTCTTAACGCGTTTGATATTATGTGATAGATGTCTACCTCTAGAACAAGTCCCATTGACTCACCTAATAATAATGAAGAGTCAAATCTAAATTGGAATGATTCGTGGACTGATTCACAAGTTCTCGAAGAGGAACCGGAAGAAGAGTCGGAACCGGAAGAAGAATCGGAACCGGAAGAAGAATCTGAACCGGATGAAGAAATAGAACCGGTGGGGGAAATAATAAAACGGTTAAGTAAAAGAAAATCCTCAACCAACCGACCAAGTTTAATTATGGTCAATGGTGTTTCCGCCAAGGAAGCAATATATTGGGAGGATTACCAATTCTCCGATGAATCGGATTCCGACGAGAATTCTGATGATGTTATAGAAATTACCCCAACTGAATTTAAAAAGGCAAAAGAAAATAATAAGAGAAAGGGCATAAAAATAGAGAAATCTAATTCCAACCCCGATGAACTTTATATGTATCGTCAACCCCCGAAGTCCTTAAGTTGTAACTGAAATGTCCCGTTCTTATTGATTAAAAACGTTCCATATTAATTGATTTCGTTGCGAGGTTTTGACCTCTATATGAGACGTTTTTCAAAGACTGCATTCATTTTTAAACAAACCATAACTTTTATTTCATCAATAAAGGTTTAAAAAGCTTTACGTAGATTATCAAATAATGATAATCTAAAATATCCTGTTTACACACGACCATTACATAATGGTTTACAATACAAATATGTTACAACAAAATAAGTTTCTTGAATGCAGTTTTTACACAATATCATACAAGCATGGACTCCAAATCTTGTCCTTATTTAAGTATGCGACAGCGGAAGCTCTTAATAATCACCTGAGAATAAACATGCTTAAAACGTCAACAAAAATGTTGGTGAGTTATAGGTTTAACCTATATATATCAAATCGTAACAATAGACCACAAGATTTCATATTTCAATACACATCCCATACATAGAGATAAAAATCATTCATATGGTGAATACCTGGTAACCGACAATAACAAGATGCATATATAAGAATATCCCCATCATTCCGGGACACCCTTCGGATATGATATAAATTTCGAAGTACTAAAGCATCCGGTACTTTGGATGGGGTTTGTTAGGCCCAATAGATCTATCTTTAGGATTCGCGTCAATTAGGGTGTCTGTTCCCTAATTCTTAGATTACCAGACTTAATAAAAAGGGGCATATTCGATTTCGATAATTCATCCATAGAATGTAGTTTCACGTACTTGTGTCTATTTTGTAAATCATTTATAAAACCTGCATGTATTCTCATCCCAAAAATATTAGATTTTAAAAGTGGGACTATAACTCACTTTCACAGATTTTTACTTCGCCGGGAAGTAAGACTTGGCCACTGGTTGATTCACGAACCTATAACAATATATACATATATATCAAAGTATGTTCAAAATATATTTACAACACTTTTAATATATTTTGATGTTTTAAGTTTATTAAGTCAGCTGTCCTCGTTAGTAACCTACAACTAGTTGTCCACAGTTAGATGTACAGAAAAATAAATTAATAAATATTATCTTGAATCAATCCACGACCCAGTGTATACGTATCTCAGTATTGATCACAACTCAAACTATATATATTTTGGAATCAACCTCAACCCTGTATAGCTAACTCCAACATTCACATATAGAGTGTCTATGGTTGTTCCGAAATATATATAGATGTGTCGACATGATAGGTCGAAACATTGTATACGTGTCTATGGTATCTCAAGATTACATAATATACAATACAAGTTGATTAAGTTATGGTTGGAATAGATTTGTTACCAATTTTCACGTTGCTAAAATGAGAAAAATTATCCAATCTTGTTTTACCCATAACTTCTTCATTTTAAATCCGTTTTGAGTGAATCAAATTGCTATGGTTTCATATTGAACTCTATTTTATGAATCTAAACAGAAAAAGTATAGGTTTATAGTCGAAAAAATAAGTTACAAGTCGTTTTTGTAAAGGTAGTCATTTCAGTCGAAAGAACGACGTCTAGATGACCATTTTAGAAAACATACTTCCACTTTGAGTTTAACCATAATTTTTGGATATAGTTTCATGTTCATAATAAAAATCATTTTCTCAGAATAACAACTTTTAAATCAAAGTTTATCATAGTTTTTAATTAACTAACCCAAAACAGCCCGCGGTGTTACTACGACGGCGTAAATCCGGTTTTATGGTGTTTTTCGTGTTTCCAGGTTTTAAATCATTAAGTTAGCATATCATATAGATATAGAACATGTGTTTAGTTGATTTTAAAAGTCAAGTTAGAAGGATTAACTTTTGTTTGCGAACAAGTTTAGAATTAACTAAACTATGTTCTAGTGATTACAAGTTTAAACCTTCGAATAAGATAGCTTTATATGTATGAATCGAATGATGTTATGAACATCATTACTACCTTAATTTCCTTGGATAAACCTACTGGAAAAGAGAAAAATGGATCTAGCTTCAATGGATCCTTGGATGGCTCGAAGTTCTTGAAGCAGAATCATGACACGAAAACAAGTTCAAGTAAGATCATCACTTGAAATAAGATTGTTATAGTTATAGAAATTGAACCAAAGTTTGAATATGATTATTACCTTGTATTAGAATGATAACCTACTGTAAGAAACAAAGATTTCTTGAGGTTGGATGATCACCTTACAAGATTGGAAGTGAGCTAGCAAACTTGAAAGTATTCTTGATTTTATGTAACTAGAACTTGTAAAATATATGAAGAACACTTAGAACTTGAAGATAGAACTTGAGAGAGTTCAATTAGATGAAGAAAATTGAAGAATGAAAGTGTTTGTAGGTGTTTTTGGTCGTTGGTGTATGGATTAGATATAAAGGATATGTAATTTTGTTTTCATGTAAATAAGTCATGAATGATTACTCATATTTTTGTAATCTTATGAGATATTTCATGCTAGTTGCCAAATGATGGTTCCCACATGTGTTAGGTGACTCACATGGGCTGCTAAGAGCTGATCATTGGAGTGTATATACCAATAGTACATACATCTAAAAGCTGTGTATTGTACGAGTACGAATACGGGTGCATACGAGTAGAATTGTTGATGAAACTGAACGAGAATGTAATTGTAAGCATTTTTGTTAAGTAGAAGTATTTTGATAAGTGTATT
Source organism: Rutidosis leptorrhynchoides (assembly GCF_046630445.1). Lineage (NCBI taxonomy): Eukaryota > Viridiplantae > Streptophyta > Magnoliopsida > Asterales > Asteraceae > Rutidosis > Rutidosis leptorrhynchoides. The sequence goes on from NC_092337.1 coordinate 298,115,939, forward strand.
GAAGTCTTTCAAAAGTGTATAAATACATATTAAAACACTACATGTATATACATTTTAACTGAGTCGTTAAGTCATCGTTAGTCGTTACATGTAAGTGTTGTTTTGAAACCTTTAGGTTAACGATCTTGTTAAATGTTGTTAACCCAATGTTTATAATAACAAAAGAGATTTTAAATTATTATATTATCATGATATTATGATGTACGAATATCTCTTAATATGATATATATACATTAAATGTCGTTACAACGATAAACGTTACATATATGTCTCGTTTCAAAATCATTAAGTTAGTAGTCTTGTTTTTACATATGTAGTTCATTGTTAATATAATTAATGATATGTTTACTTATCATAATATCATGTTAACTATATATATAACCATATATATGTCATCATATAGTTTTTTACAAGTTTTAACGTTCGTGAATCACCGGTCAACTTGGGTGGTCAATTGTCTATATGAAACCTATTTCAATTAATCAAGTCTTAACAAGTTTGATTGCTTAACATGTTGGAAACATTTAATCATGTAAACATCAATCTCAATTAATATATATAAACATGGAAAAGTTCGGGTCACTACAGTACCTACCCGTTAAATAAATTTCGTCCCGAAATTTTAAGCTGTTGAAGGTGTTGACGAATCTTCTGGAAATAGATGCGGGTATTTCTTCTTCATCTGATCTTCACGCTCCCAGGTGAACTCGGGTCCTCTACGAGCATTCCATCGAACCTTAACAATTGGTATCTTGTTTTGCTTAAGTCTTTTAACCTCACGATCCATTATTTCGACGGGTTCTTCGATGAATTGGAGTTTTTCGTTGATTTGGATTTCATCTAACGGAATAGTGAGATCTTCTTTAGCAAAACATTTCTTCAAATTCGAGACGTGGAAAGTGTTATGTACAGCCGCGAGTTGTTGAGGTAACTCAAGTCGGTAAGCTACTGGTCCGACACGATCAATAATCTTGAATGGTCCAATATACCTTGGATTTAATTTCCCTCGTTTACCAAATCGAACAACGCCTTTCCAAGGTGAAACTTTAAGCATGACCATCTCTCCAATTTCAAATTCTATATCTTTTCTTTTAATGTCAGCGTAGCTCTTTTGTCGACTTTGGGCGGTTTTCAACCGTTGTTGAATTTGGATGATCTTCTCGGTAGTTTCTTGTATAATCTCCGGACCCGTAATCTGTCTATCCCCCACCTCACTCCAACAAATCGGAGACCTGCACTTTCTACCATAAAGTGCTTCAAACGGCGCCATCTCAATGCTTGAATGGTAGCTGTTGTTGTAGGAAAATTCTGCTAACGGTAGATGTCGATCCCAACTGTTTCCGAAATCAATAACACATGCTCGTAGCATGTCTTCAAGCGTTTGTATCGTCCTTTCGCTCTGCCCATCAGTTTGTGGATGATAGGCAGTACTCATGTCTAGACGAGTTCCTAATGCTTGCTGTAATGTCTGCCAGAATCTTGAAATAAATCTGCCATCCCTATCAGAGATAATAGAGATTGGTATTCCATGTCTGGAGACGACTTCCTTCAAATACAGTCGTGCTAACTTCTCCATCTTGTCATCTTCTCTTATTGGTAGGAAGTGTGCTGATTTGGTGAGACGATCAACTATTACCCAAATAGTATCAAAACCACTTGCAGTCCTTGGCAATTTAGTGATGAAATCCATGGTAATGTTTTCCCATTTCCATTCCGGGATTTCGGGTTGTTGAAGTAGACCTGATGGTTTCTGATGCTCAGCTTTGACCTTAGAACACGTCAAACATTCTCCTACGTATTTAGCAACATCGGCTTTCATACCCGGCCACCAAAAATGTTTCTTGAGATCCTTGTACATCTTCCCCGTTCCAGGATGTATTGAGTATCTGGTTTTATGAGCTTCTCTAAGTACCATTTCTCTCATATCTCCAAATTTTGGTACCCAAATCCTTTCAGCCCTATACCGGGTTCCGTCTTCCCGAATATTAAGATGCTTCTCCGATCCTTTGGGTATTTCATCCTTTAAATTTCCCTCTTTTAAAACTCCTTGTTGCGCCTCCTTTATTTGAGTAGTAATGTTATTATGAATCATTATATTCATAGATTTTACTCGAATGGGTTCTCTATCCTTCCTGCTCAAGGCATCGGCTACCACATTTGCCTTCCCCGGGTGGTAACGAATCTCAAAATCGTAATCATTCAATAATTCAATCCACCTACGCTGCCTCATATTCAGTTGTTTCTGATTAAATATGTGTTGAAGACTTTTGTGGTCGGTATATATAATACTTTTGACCCCATATAAGTAGTGCCTCCAAGTCTTTAATGCAAAAACAACCGCGCCTAATTCCAAATCATGCGTCGTATAATTTTGTTCGTGAATCTTCAATTGTCTAGACGCATAAGCAATCACCTTCGTTCGTTGCATTAATACACAACCGAGACCTTGCTTTGATGCGTCACAATAAATCACAAAATCATCATTCCCTTCAGGCAATGACAATATAGGTGCCGTAGTTAGCTTTTTCTTCAATAACTGAAACGCTTTCTCTTGTTCATCATTCCATTCAAATTTCTTCCCTTTATGCGTTAATGCAGTCAAGGGTTTTGCTATTCTGGAAAAGTCTTGGATGAACCTTCTGTAGTAACCAGCTAGTCCTAAAAACTGGCGTATGTGTTTCGGAGTTTTCGGGGTTTCCCACTTTTCAACAGTTTCTATCTTTGCCGGATCCACCTTAATACCTTCTTTGTTCACTATGTGACCGAGGAATTGAACTTCTTCCAACCAAAATGCACACTTTGAAAACTTAGCGTACAATTCTTCCTTCCTCAATACTTCTAACACCTTTCTCAAATGTTCACCGTGTTCTTGGTCATTCTTTGAGTAAATAAGTATGTCATCAATGAAAACAATGACAAACTTGTCAAGGTATGGTCCACACACTCGGTTCATAAGGTCCATGAACACAGCTGGTGCATTAGTTAAACCAAACGGCATGACCATAAACTCGTAATGACCGTAACGTGTTCTGAAAGCAGTCTTTGGAATATCATCTTCTTTCACCCGCATTTGATGATACCCGGAACGTAAGTCAATCTTTGAATAAACAGACGAGCCTTGTAGTTGATCAAATAAGTCGTCGATTCTCGGTAGTGGGTAGCGGTTCTTGATGGTAAGTTTGTTCAACTCTCGGTAGTCGATACACAACCTGAATGTACCATCTTTCTTCTTGACAAACAAAACAGGAGCTCCCCACGGTGATGTGCTTGGTCGAATGAAACCACGCTCTAAAAGTTCTTGTAATTGGCTTTGCAGTTCTTTCATCTAGCTGGGTGCGAGTCTGTAAGGAGCACGAGCTATTGGTGCAGCTCCTGGTACAAGATCTATTTGAAATTCAACGGATCGATGTGGGGGTAATCCCGGTAATTCTTTCGGAAATACATCGGGAAATTCTTTTGCAATGGGAACATCATTGATGCTCTTTTCTTCAGTTTGTACTTTCTCGACGTGTGCTAGAACAGCATAGCAACCTTTTCTTATTAGTTTTTGTGCCTTCAAATTACTAATAAGATGTAGCTTCGTGTTGCCCTTTTCTCCGTACACCATTAAGGGTTTTCCTTTTTCTCGTATAATGCGAATTGCATTTTTGTAACAAACGATCTCCGCTTTCACTTCTTTCAACCAGTCCATACCGATTATCACATCAAAACTCCCTAACTCTACTGGTATCAAATCAATCTTAAATGTTTCGCAAACCAGTTTAATTTCTCGATTCCGACATATATTATCTGCTGAAATTAATTTACCATTTGCTAATTCGAGTAAAAATTTACTATCCAAAGGCGTCAATGGACAACTTAATTTAGCACAAAAATCTCTACTCATATAGCTTCTATCCGCACCCGAATCAAATAAAACGTAAGCAGATTTATTGTCAATAAGAAACGTACCCGTAACAAGCTCCGGGTCTTCCTGTGCCTCTACCGCATTAATATTGAAAACTCTTCCACGGCCTTGTCCATTCGTGTTCTCCTGGTTCGGGCAATTTCTAATAATGTGGCCTGGTTTTCCACATTTATAACAAACTACATTGGCATAACTTGCTCCGACACTACTTGCTCCGCCATTACTCGTTCCGACACCATTTGTTCCTTTCGTTCTATTAACCCCTGGTCCGTAGACCTCACACTTCGCCGCGCTATGACCATTTCTTTTACACTTGTTGCAAAATTTGGTGCAGAACCCCGAGTGATACTTTTCACACCTTTGGCATAGCTGCTTCTGATTGTTGTTGTTGTTGCGGTTATTATTGTTGTTGGGATGATTGTTGTAGTTGATGTAGCTGTTGTTGTTGTTGTTGTTATTGTTGGGCCGTTTGTTGTAGTTGCGATTGATGTTGCGATTGTTGGGATAATTGTTGCGATTATTGTTGTAATTGCTGCTGTTGTTGTATTGGTGATTCTTATCACCATTTTCCTCCCACTTTCTTTTGACTTGCTTCACATTGGCCTCTTCAGCAGTCTGTTCTTTAATTCTTTCTTCAATCTGGTTCACTAGTTTGTGAGCCATTCTACATGCCTGTTGTATGGAGGCGGGCTCGTGTGAACTTATATCTTCTTGGATTCTTTCCGGTAATCCTTTCACAAACGCGTCGATCTTCTCTTCCTCATCTTCGAATGCTCCCGGACACAATAGGCACAATTCTGTGAATCGTCTTTCGTACGTGGTAATATCAAATCCTTGGGTTCGTAACCCTCTAAGTTCTGTCTTGAGCTTATTGACCTCGGTTCTGGGACGGTACATCTCGTTCATCAAGTGCTTGAATGCTGACCACGGTAGTGCGTACGCATCGTCTTGTCCCACTTGCTCTAGATAGGTATTCCACCATGTTAACGCAGAACCTGTGAAGGTATGCGTAGCGTACTTCACTTTGTCCTCTTCAGTACACTTACTTATGGCAAACACCGATTCAACCTTCTCGGTCCACCGTTTCAATCCGATCGGTCCTTCGGTTCCATCAAATTCCAAAGGTTTGCAGGCAGTGAATTCTTTGTAGGTGCATCCTACACGATTTCCTGTACTGCTAGATCCAAGGTTATTGTTGGTATGTAGCGCAGCCTGTACTGCGGCTATGTTTGAAGCTAGAAAAGTACGGAATTCCTCTTCATTCATATTCACGGTGTGTCGAGTAGTCGGTGCCATTTCCTTCAAAATAGTCAAATGGAACAAGTTAATCATACAGAATATTAAGAGTAGTTAATAGTATTTCGTAGCATAATATGAACTCATTTATAAAAGCTTTTTCTTCATATTAGCGTTTTATAAGTTTAAATTCGGGTAGTACCTACCCGTTAAGTTCATACTTAGTAGCTAATATACAATTCAACTACTACAATTCTATATGAAAAACTGATTATAATAATATTTCGCGTTCAAACTTTTATACAATATTTTACAAACTTACAATACCGCTTATTTTACATAAAGCTTGAAATATAGCACACAATAACTTTGATACAAGATAGTTGTGAAGATAATTCTAGCTAGTATACAAGTCGTTCAGCAAAGGCAATAAAGACACGTAATTCATACGTCCAGAAACAAGTCATGCATTCTGGTTTTACTAGGACTAATTCCCATCCTTGGTCTTGTGCAACATAACCGTTATGACCGTTTATAAGACAGCGTGTTGTAACGTCGTCAAAGGGACGAGGGTTACGTAATGTCCAACAGTCCCGTAATAATCTAAAAACCTCATTTCTTACTCCAATTACCGACTCCGTCACTTGTGGAAACGTTTTGTTTAATAGTTGTAGCCCGATGTTCTTGTTCTCACTTTGGTGAGAAGCGAACATTACTAATCCGTAAGCATAACATGCTTCTTTATGTTGCATGTTAGCCGCTTTTTCTAAATCACGAAGTCCAATATTCGGATATATTGAGTCAAAATAATTTCTTAACCCGTTGCGTAAAATAGCATTTGGGTTCCCCACAATATATGCGTCAAAGTAAACACATCGTAACTTATGGGTTTCCCAATGTGATATCCCCCATCTTTCAAACGAAAGTCTCTTATAAACCAAGACATTCTTGGAACGTTCTTCGAATGTCTTACAAACTGATCTCGCCTTAAATAGTTGTGCCGAAGAATTCTGGCCGACTCTAGACAAGATTTCATCAATCATGTCTCCGGGTAGGTCTCTTAAAATATTGGGTTGTCTATCCATTTTGTGTTTTTAAACTGTAAAATAGACAAGAGTTAGATTCATAAAAAAAATACTTATTAATACAAGCAATTTTTACATATATCATAAAGCATAAGAACACTATATTCCATATATTACACCACACGAATACAACTATCTTATTCCGACTCGCTTGTTTCTTCTTCTTCGGTTTTGGTTCGTTTTGCCAAGTTTCTAGGGATATATGATGTTCCCCTAATACGAGCCGTCGTTGTCCACATTGGTTTAGAAAAACCTGGTGGTTTAGAGGTTCCCGGGTCATTGTTACAACTTAAGGACTTCGGGGGTTGACGATACATATAAAGTTCATCGGGGTTGGAATTAGATTTCTCTATTTTTATGCCCTTTCCCTTATTATTTTCTTTTGCCTTTTTAAATTCAGTTGGGGTAATTTCTATAACATCATCGGAATTCTCGTCGGAATCCGATTCATCGGAGAATTGGTAATCCTCCCAATATTTTGCTTCCTTGGCGGAAACACCATTGACCATAATTAACTTTGGTCGGTTGGTTGAGGATTTTCTTTTACTTAACCGTTTTATTATTTCCCCCACCGGTTCTATTTCTTCATCCGGTTCCGATTCTTCTTCCGGTTCCGATTCTTCTTCCGGTTCCGACTCTTCTTCCGGTTCCTCTTCGGGAACTTGTGAATCAGTCCACAAATCATTCCAATTTACATTTGACTCTTCATTATTATTAGGTGAGTCAATGGGACTTGTTCTAGAGGTAGACATCTATCACATAATATCAAACACGTTAAGAGATTAATATATCACATAATATTCATATGTTAAAAATATATAGTTTCCAACAAAAATGTTAAGCAATCATTTTTAAAGAAAACACGGTCGAAGTCCAGACTCACTAATGCATCCTAACAAACTCGATAAGACACACTAATGCAAATTTTCTGGTTCTCTAAGACCAACGCTCGGATACCAACTGAAATGTCCCGTTCTTATTGATTAAAAACGTTCCATATTAATTGATTTCGTTGCGAGGTTTTGACCTCTATATGAGACGTTTTTCAAAGACTGCATTCATTTTTAAACAAACCATAACTTTTATTTCATCAATAAAGGTTTAAAAAGCTTTACGTAGATTATCAAATAATGATAATCTAAAATATCCTGTTTACACACGACCATTACATAATGGTTTACAATACAAATATGTTACAACAAAATAAGTTTCTTGAATGCAGTTTTTACACAATATCATACAAGCATGGACTCCAAATCTTGTCCTTATTTAAGTATGCGACAGCGGAAGCTCTTAATAATCACCTGAGAATAAACATGCTTAAAACGTCAACAAAAATGTTGGTGAGTTATAGGTTTAACCTATATATATCAAATCGTAACAATAGACCACAAGATTTCATATTTCAATACACATCCCATACATAGAGATAAAAATCATTCATATGGTGAATACCTGGTAACCGACAATAACAAGATGCATATATAAGAATATCCCCATCATTCCGGGACACCCTTCGGATATGATATAAATTTCGAAGTACTAAAGCATCCGGTACTTTGGATGGGGTTTGTTAGGCCCAATAGATCTATCTTTAGGATTCGCGTCAATTAGGGTGTCTGTTCCCTAATTCTTAGATTACCAGACTTAATAAAAAGGGGCATATTCGATTTCGATAATTCATCCATAGAATGTAGTTTCACGTACTTGTGTCTATTTTGTAAATCATTTATAAAACCTGCATGTATTCTCATCCCAAAAATATTAGATTTTAAAAGTGGGACTATAACTCACTTTCACAGATTTTTACTTCGCCGGGAAGTAAGACTTGGCCACTGGTTGATTCACGAACCTATAACAATATATACATATATATCAAAGTATGTTCAAAATATATTTACAACACTTTTAATATATTTTGATGTTTTAAGTTTATTAAGTCAGCTGTCCTCGTTAGTAATCTACAACTAGTTGTCCACAGTTAGATGTACAGAAAAATAAATTGATAAATATTATCTTGAATCAATCCACGACCCAGTGTATACGTATCTCAGTATTGGTCACAACTCAAACTATATATATTTTGGAATCAACCTCAACCCTGTATAGCTAACTCCAACATTCACATATAGAGTGTCTATGGTTGTTCCGAAATATATATAGATGTGTCGACATGATAGGTCGAAACATTGTATACGTGTCTATGGTATCTCAAGATTACATAATATATAATACAAGTTGATTAAGTTATGGTTGGAATAGATTTGTTACCAATTTTCACGTTGCTAAAATGAGAAAAATTATCCAATCTTGTTTTACCCATAACTCCGTTTTGAGTGAATCAAATTGCTATGGTTTCATATTGAACTCTATTTTATGAATCTAAACAGAAAAAGTATAGGTTTATAGTCGAAAAAATAAGTTACAAGTCGTTTTTGTAAAGGTAGTCATTTCAGTCGAAAGAACGACGTCTAGATGACCATTTTAGAAAACATACTTCCACTTTGAGTTTAACCATAATTTTTGGATATAGTTTCATGTTCATAATAAAAATCATTTTCTCAGAATAACAACTTTTAAATCAAAGTTTATCATAGTTTTTAATTAACTAACCCAAAACAGCCCGCGGTGTTACTACGACGGCGTAAATCCGGTTTTATGGTGTTTTTCGTGTTTCCAGGTTTTAAATCATTAAGTTAGCATATCATATAGATATAGAACATGTGTTTAGTTGATTTTAAAAGTCAAGTTAGAAGGATTAACTTTTGTTTGCGAACAAGTTTAGAATTAACTAAACTATGTTCTAGTGATTACAAGTTTAAACCTTCGAATAAGATAGCTTTATATGTATGAATCGAATGATGTTATGAACATCATTACTACCTTAATTTCCTTGGATAAACCTACTGGAAAAGAGAAAAATGGATCTAGCTTCAATGGATCCTTGGATGGCTCGAAGTTCTTGAAGCAGAATCATGACACGAAAACAAGTTCAAGTAAGATCATCACTTGAAATAAGATTGTTATAGTTATAGAAATTGAACCAAAGTTTGAATATGATTATTACCTTGTATTAGAATGATAACCTACTGTAAGAAACAAAGATTTCTTGAGGTTGGATGATCACCTTACAAGATTGGAAGTGAGCTAGCAAACTTGAAAGTATTCTTGATTTTATGTAACTAGAACTTGTAAAATATATGAAGAACACTTAGAACTTGAAGATAGAACTTGAGAGAGTTCAATTAGATGAAGAAAATTGAAGAATGAAAGTGTTTGTAGGTGTTTTTGGTCGTTGGTGTATGGATTAGATATAAAGGATATGTAATTTTGTTTTCATGTAAATAAGTCATGAATGATTACTCATATTTTTGTAATCTTATGAGATATTTCATGCTAGTTGCCAAATGATGGTTCCCACATGTGTTAGGTGACTCACATGGGCTGCTAAGAGCTGATCATTGGAGTGTATATACCAATAGTACATACATCTAAAAGCTGTGTATTGTACGAGTACGAATACGGGTGCATACGAGTAGAATTGTTGATGAAACTGAACGAGAATGTAATTGTAAGCATTTTTGTTAAGTAGAAGTATTTTGATAAGTGTATTGAAGTCTTTCAAAAGTGTATAAATACATATTAAAACACTACATGTATATACATTTTAACTGAGTCGTTAAGTCATCGTTAGTCGTTACATGTAAGTGTTGTTTTGAAACCTTTAGGTTAACGATCTTGTTAAATGTTGTTAACCCAATGTTTATAATAACAAAAGAGATTTTAAATTATTATATTATCATGATATTATGATGTACGAATATCTCTTAATATGATATATATACATTAAATGTCGTTACAACGATAAACGTTACATATATGTCTCGTTTCAAAATCATTAAGTTAGTAGTCTTGTTTTTACATATGTAGTTCATTGTTAATATAATTAATGATATGTTTACTTATCATAATATCATGTTAACTATATATATAACCATATATATGTCATCATATAGTTTTTTACAAGTTTTAACGTTCGTGAATCACCGGTCAACTTGGGTGGTCAATTGTCTATATGAAACCTATTTCAATTAATCAAGTCTTAACAAGTTTGATTGCTTAACATGTTGGAAACATTTAATCATGTAAACATCAATCTCAATTAATATATATAAACATGGAAAAGTTCGGGTCACTACAGTAACAATGACCCGGGAACCTCTAAACCATCAGGTTTTTCTAAACCAATGTGGAAAATTACGGCTCGTATTAGGGGAACATCATATATCCCTAGAAACTTAGCAAAACGAACCAAAACCGAAGAAGAAGAAACAAGCGAGTTAGAATAAGATAGTTGTATTCGTGTCGTGTAATATATGTAATATAGTGTGCTTATGCTTTATGATATATGTAAAAATTGCTTGTATTAATAAGTATTTTTTTTTATGAATCTAACTCCTGTCTATTTTACAGTATAAAAACAAAAAATGGATAGACAACCCAATATTTTAAGAGACCTACCCGGAGACATGATTGATGAAATCTTGTTTAGAGTCGGTCAGAATTCTTCGGCACAACTATTTAAGGCGAGATCAGTTTGTAAGACATTCGAAGAACGTTCCAAGAATGCCTTGGTTTATAAAAGGCTTTCGTTCGAAAGATGGGGGATATCACATTGGGAAATCCATAAGTTACGATGTGTTTACTTTGACGCATATATTGCGGGGAACCGAAATGCTATTTTACGCAATGGGTTAAGAAATTATTTTGACTCAATATATCCGAATATTGGACTTCGTGATTTAGAAAAAGCGGCTAACATGCAACATAAAGAAGCATGTTATGCTTACGGATTAGTAATGTTCGCTTCTCACCAAAGTGAGAACAAGAACATCGGGCTACAACTATTAAACAAAACGTTCCCACAAGTGACGGAGTCGGTAATTGGGGTAAGAAATGAGGTTTTTAGATTGTTACAGGACTGTTGGACATTATGTAACCCTCGTCCCTTTGACGACGTTACAACACGCTGTCTTATCAACAGCCATAACGGTTATGTTCCACAAGACCAAGGATGGGAAGTAATCCTAGTAAAACCAGAATGCATGACTTGTTTCTGGACGTATGAATTACGTGTCTTTAGTGCCTTTGCTGAACGACTTGTGTACTAACTAGAATTATCTTCACAACCATCTTGTATCAAATTTATTGTGTGCTATATTTCATGCTATATGTAAAATAAGCGGTATTGTAAGTTTGTAAAATATTGTATAAAAGTTTGAACGCGAAATATTATTATAATCAGTTTTTCATATAGAATTGTAGTAGTTGAATTGTATATTAGCTACTAAGTATGAACTTAACGGGTAGGTACTACCCGAATTTAAACTTATAAAACGCTAATATGAAGAAAAAGCTTTTATAAATGAGTTCATATTATGCTACGAAATACTATTAACTACTCTTAATATTCTGTATGATTAACTTATTCCAATTGACTATTTTGAAGGAAATGGCACCGACTACTCCACACATCGTGAATATGAATGAAGAAGAATTCCGTACTTTTCTAGCTTCAAACATAGCCGCAGTACAGGCTGCGCTACATACCAACAATAACCTTGGATCTAGCAGTACAGGAAATCGTGTAGGATGCACCTACAAAGAATTCACTGCCTGCAAACCTTTGGAATTTGATGGAACCGAAGGACCGATAGGATTGAAACGGTGGACCGAGAAGGTTGAATCGGTGTTTGCCATAAGTAAGTGTACTGAAGAGGACAAAGTGAAGTACGCTACGCATACCTTCACAGGTTCTGCGTTAACATGGTGGAATACCTATCTAGAGCAAGTGGGACAAGACGATGCGTACGCACTACCGTGGTCAGTATTCAAGCACTTGATGAACGAAAAGTACCGTCCCAGAACCGAGGTCAATAAGCTCAAGACAGAACTTAGAGGGTTACGAACCCAAGGATTTGATATTACCACGTACGAAAGATGATTCACAGAATTGTGCCTATTGTGTCCGGGAGCATTCGAAGATGAGGAAGAGAAGATCGACGCGTTTGTGAAAGGATTACCGGAAAGAATTCAAGAAGATATAAGTTCACACGAGCCCGCCTCCATACAACAGGCATGTAGAATGGCTCACAAACTAGTGAACTAGATTGAAGAAAGAATTAAAGAACAGACTGCTGAAGAGGCCAATGTGAAGCAAGTCAAAAGAAAGTGGGAGGAAAACGGTGATAAGAATCACCAATACAACAACAACAGCAATTACAACAATAATCGCAACAATTATCCCAACAATCGCAACATCAATCCCAACTACAACAAACGGCCCAACAACAACAACAACAACAACAACAACAACAGCAGCAACTACAACAATCATCCCAACAACAATAATAACCGCAACAAAAACAACAATCAGAAGCAGCTATGCCAAAGGTGTGAAAAGTATCACTCGGGGTTCTGCACCAAATTTTGCAACAAGTGTAAAAGAAATGGTCATAGCGCGGCGAAGTGTGAGGTCTACGGACCAGGGGTTAATAGAACGAAAGGAACAAATGGTGTCGGAACGAGTAATGGCGGAGCAAGTAGTGTCGGGGCAAGTTATGCCAATGTAGTTTGTTATAAATGTGGAAAACCGGGCCACATTATTAGAAATTGCCCGAACCAGGAGAACACGAATGGACAAGGCCGCGGAAGAGTTTTCAATATTAATGCGGCAGAGGCACAGGAAGACCTGGAGCTTGTTACGGGTACGTTTCTTATTGACAATAAATCTGCTTACGTTTTATTTGATTCGGGTGCAGATAGAAGCTATATGAGTAGAGATTTTTGTGCTAAATTAAGTTGTCCATTGACGCCTTTGGATAGTAAATTTTTACTCGAATTAGCAAATGGTAAATTAATTTCAGCAGATAATATATGTCGGAATCGAGAAATTAAACTGGTTAGCGAAACATTTAAGATTGATTTGATACCTGTAGAGTTAGGGAGTTTTGATGAGATAATCAGTATGGACTGGTTGAAAGAAGTGAAAGCAGAGATCGTTTGTTACAAAAATGCAATTCGCATTATACGAGAAAAATGAAAACCCTTAATGGTGTACAGAGAAAAGGGCAACACGAAGCTACATTTTATTAGTAATTTGAAGGCATAAAAACTAATAAGAAAAGGTTGCTATACTGTTCTAGCACACGTCAAAAAAGTACAAACTGAAGAAAAGAGCATCAATGATGTTCCCATTGCAAAAGAATTTCCCGATGTATTTCCGAAAGAATTACCGGGATTACCCCCACATCGATCCGTTGAATTTCAAATAGATCTTGTACCAGGAGCTGCACCAATAGCTCGTGCTCCTTACAGACTCGCACCCAGCGAGATGAAAGAACTGTAAAGCCAATTACAAGAACTTTTAGAGCGTGGTTTCATTCGACCAAGCACATCACCGTGGGGAGCTCCTGTTTTGTTTGTCAAGAAGAAAGATGGTACATTCAGGTTGTGTATCGACTACCGAGAGTTGAACAAACTTACCATCAAGAACCGCTACCCACGACCGAGAATCGACGACTTATTTGATCAACTACAAGGCTCGTCTGTTTATTCAAAGATTGACTTACGTTCCGGGTATCATCAAATGCGGGTGAAAGAAGATGATATTCCAAAGACTGCTTTCAGAACATGTTACGGTCATTACGAGTTTATGGTCATGCCATTTGGTTTAACTAATGCACCAACTGTGTTCATGGACCTTATGAACTGAGTGTGTGGACCATACCTTGACAAGTTTGTCATTGTTTTCATTGATGACATACTTATTTACTCAAAGAATGACCAAGAACACGGTGAACATTTGAGAAAGGTGTTAGTAGTATTGAGGAAGGAAGAATTGTACGCTAAATTTTCAAAGTGTGCATTTTGGTTGGAAGAAGTTCAATTCCTCGGTCACATAGTGAACAAAAAAGGTATTAAGGTGGATCCGGCAAAGATAGAAACTGTTGAAAAGTGGGAAACCCCGAAAACTCTGAAACACATACGCCAGTTTTTAGGACTAGCTGGTTACTACAGAAGGTTCATCCAAGACTTTTCCAGAATAGCAAAACCCTTGACTGCATTAACGCATAAAGGGAAGAAATTTGAATGGAAAGATGAACAAGAGAAAGCGTTTCAGTTATTGAAGAAAAAGCTAACTACGGCACCTATATTGTCATTGCCTGAAGGGAATTATGATTTTGTGATTAATTGTGACGCATCAAAGCAAGGTCTCGGTTGTGTATTAATGCAACGAACGAAGGTGATTGCTTATGCGTCTAGACAATTGAAGATTCACGAGCAAAATTATACGACGCATGATTTGGAATTAGGCGCGGTTGTTTTTGCATTAAAGACTTGGAGGTACTACTTATATGGGGTCAAAAGTATTATATATACCGACCACAAAAGTCTTTAACACATATTTAATCAGAAACAACTGAATATGAGGCAGCGTAGGTGGATTGAATTGTTGAATGATTACGACTTTGAGATTCGTTACCACCCAGGGAAGGCAAATGTGGTAGCCGATGCCTTGAGTAGGAAGGACAGAGAACTCATTCGAGTAAAATCTATGAATATAATGATTCATAATAACCTTACTACTCAAATAAAGGAGGCGCAACAAGGAGTTTTAAAAGAAGGAAATTTAAAGGATGAAATACCCAAAGGATCGGAGCAGCATCTTAATATTCGGGAAGACAGAATACGGTATAGGGCTGAAAGGATTTGGGTACCAAAATTTGGAGATATGAGAGAAATGGTACTTAGAGAAGCTCATAAAACCAGATACTCAATACATCCTGGAACGGGGAAGATGTACAAGGATCTCAAGAAACATTTTTGGTGGCCGGGTATGAAAGTCGATGTTGCTAAATACGTAGGAGAATGTTTGACGTGTTCTAAGGTCAAAGCTGAGCATCAGAAACCATCCCTTCTACTTCAACAACCCGAAATCCCAGAATGGAAATGAGAAAACATTACCATAGATTTCATCACTAAATTGCCAAGGACTGCAAGTGGTTTTGATACTATTTGGGTAATAGTTGATCGTCTCACCAAATCAGCACACTTCTTGCCAATAAGAGAAGATGACAAGATGGAGAAGTTAGCACGACTGTATTTGAAGGAAGTCGTCTCCAGACATGGAATACCAATCTCTATTATCTCTGATAGGGATGGCAGATTTATTTCAAGATTCTGGCAGACATTACAGCAAGCATTAGGAACTCGTGTAGACATGAGTACTGCCTATCATCCACAAACTGATGGGCAGAGCGAAAGGACGATACAAACGCTTGAAGACATGCTACGAGCATGTGTTATTGATTTCGGAAACAGTTGGGATCGACATCTACCGTTAGCAGAATTTTCCTACAACAACAGCTACCATTCAAGCATTGAGATGGCGTCGTTTGAAGCACTTTATGGTAGAAAGTGCAGGTCTCCGATTTGTTGGAGTGAAGTAGGGGATAGACAGATTACGGGTCCGGAGATTATACAAGAAACTACCGAGAAGATCATCCAAATTCAACAACGGTATAAAACCGCCCAAAGTCGACAAAAGAGCTACGCTGACATTCAAAGAAAAGATATAGAATTTGAAATTGGAGAGATGGTCATGCTTAAAGTTGCACCTTGGAAAGGCGTTGTTCGATTTGGTAAATGAGGGAAATTAAATCCAAGGTATATTGGACCATTCAAGATTATTGATCGTGTCGGACCAGTAGCTTACCGACTTGAGTTACCTCAACAACTCGCGGCTGTACATAACACTTTCCACGTCTCGAATTTGAAGAAATGTTTTGCTAAAGAAGATCTCACTATTCTGTTAGATGAAATCCAAATCAACGAAAAACTCCAATTCATCGAAGAACCCGTCGAAATAATGGATCGTTAGGTTAAAAGACTTAAGAAAAACAAGATACCAATTATTAAGGTTCGATGGAATGCTTGTAGAGGACCCGAGTTCACCTGGGAGCATGAAGATCAGATGAAGAAGAAATACCCGAATCTATTTCCAGAAGATTCGTCAACACCTTCAACAGCTTAAAATTTCGGGACGAAATTTATTTAACGGGTAGGTACTGTAGTGACGCGAACTTTTCCATGTTTATATATATTAATTGAGATTGATATTTACATGATTAAATGTTTCCAACATGTTAAGCAATCAAACTTGTTAAGACTTGATTAATTGAAATATGTTTCATATAGACAATTGACCACCCAAGTTGACCGGCGATTCACGAACGTTAAAACTTGTAAAAACGACATGACAATATATATATGGATATACATATGGTTAACATGAGATTATGATAAGTAAGTATCTCCATAAGTATATTAACAATGAGTTATATACATATAAACAAGACTACTAACTTAAGGATTTCGAAACGAGACATATATGTAACGATTATCGTAGTAACGACATTTAAATGTATATATATCATATTAAGATATATTAATATATCATAATATCATGATAATATAATAATTTAACATCTCATTAGATATAATAAACAATGGGTTAACAACATTAATTGAGATCGTTAACTTAAAGGTTTCAAAACAACACTTACATGTAACGACTAACGATGACTTAACGACTCAGTTAAAATGTATATACATGTAGTGTATTTAGATGTATTAAAATACTTTTGGAAGACTTAAAGACATATATCAAAACACTCATACTTAATGAAAATGGTTATAGTTACTTTCCCATTCTTTTCTTTCATCAAGAATTCTAGTCGTATTTTTACCCGTATTATACACAGCTTCAAAACGTACTTAATATGGGTATATACCAATAGGAACTAGCATGGGATTCCACTCTTGATTATGTCATGTATGACTAATCGATTTTAACTTCTATCATGAGCTAGTCAACTAACTAGAACTCCTTTTAACCCCACTCACCACTCACCAATTACCACTCATCATTCACTCCATTTCACTTCCAATTCTCTTTCTAATTCTCTCTCAACACACACACACTATTATGAACGTATTTTTCCAGTAGTTAATCATCATCTTCATCAAAAATCACTTCAAGAATCAAGCTATAATCATCATAGGAAGAACACTTCAAGAACACTTCAAGAACACTTCAAAAATCCCTTCAAGTTTACTAATTTACTTTCAAGCTTTCTAATCCATTCCAAGTAATCATCTAAGATCAAGAAACCTTTGTTATATACAGTAGGTTATCTTTCTTATTCAAGGTAATATTTATATTCAAACTTTGATTCAATTTCTATAACTATAAACTATCTTAATTCGAGTAAAAATCTTACTTGAACTTGTTTTTGTGTCATGATCCTACTTCAAGAACTTTCAAGCCATCCAAGATCCTTTGAAGCTAGATCATTTCTTGTCACTTCCAGTAGGTTTACCTACTAAACTTGAGGTAGTAATGATGTTCATAACATCATTCGATTCATATATATAAAACTATCTTATTCGAAGGTTTAAACTCGTAATCACTAGAACATAGTTTAGTTAATTCTAAACTTGTTCGCAAACAAAAGTTAATCCTTCTAACTTGACTTTAAAAATTAACTAAACACATGTTCTATATCTATATGATATGCTAACTTAATGATTTAAAACCTGGAAACACGAAAAACACTGTAAAACCGGATTTACGCCGTCGTAGTAACACCGCGGGCTGTTTTGGGTTAGTTAATTAAAAACTATGATAAACTTTGATTTAAAAGTTGTTATTCTGAGAAAATAATTTTTATTATGAACATGAAACTATATCCAAAAATTATGGTTAAACTCAAAGTGGAAGTATGTTTTCTAAAATGGTCATCTAGACGTCGTTCTTTCGACTGAAATGACTACCTTTACAAAAATGACTTGTAACTTATTTTTT
The DNA here is from genome assembly GCF_046630445.1 of Rutidosis leptorrhynchoides. Lineage (NCBI taxonomy): Eukaryota > Viridiplantae > Streptophyta > Magnoliopsida > Asterales > Asteraceae > Rutidosis > Rutidosis leptorrhynchoides. The sequence goes on from NC_092337.1 coordinate 298,134,096, forward strand.
TGACTATAAACCTATACTTTTTCTGTTTAGATTCATAAAATAGAGTTAAATATGAAACCATAGCAATTTGATTCACTCAAAACGGATTTAAAATGAAGAAGTTATGGGTAAAACAAGATTGGATAATTTTTCTCATTTTAGCTACGTGAAAATTGGTAACAAATCTATTCCAACCATAACTTAATCAACTTGTATTGTATATTATGTAATCTTGAGATACCATAGACACGTATACAATGTTTCGACCTATCATGTCGACACATCTATATATATTTCGGAACAACCATAGACACTCTATATGTGAATGTTGGAGTTAGCTATACAGGGTTGAGGTTGATTCCAAAATATGTATAGTTTGAGTTGTGATCAATACTGAGATACGTATACACTGGGTCGTGGATTGATTCAAGATAATATTTATTGATTTATTTCTGTATATCTAACTGTGGACAACTAGTTGTAGGTTACTAACGAGGACAGCTGAATTAATAAACTTAAAACATCAAAATATATTAAAAGTGTTGTAAATATATTTTGAACATACTTTGATATATATGTATATATTGTTATAGGTTCGTGAATCAACCAGTGGCCAAGTCTTACTTCCTGACGAAGTAAAAATCTGTGAAAGTGAGTTATAGTCCCACTTTTAAAATCTAATATTTTTGGGATGAGAATACATGCAGGTTTTATAAATGATTTACAAAATAGACACAAGTACGTGAAACTACATTCTATGGTTGAATTATCGAAATCGAATATGCCCCTTTTTATTAAGTCTGGTAATCTAAGAATTAGGGAACAGACACCCTAATTGACGCGAATCCTAAAGATAGATCTATTGGGCCTAACAAACCCCATCCAAAGTACCGGATGCTTTACTACTTCGAAATTTATATCATATCCGAAGGGTGTCCCGGAATGATGTGGATATTCTTATATATGCATCTTGTTAATGTCGGTTACCAGGTGTTCACCATATGAATGATTTTTAATTCTATGTATGGGATGTGTATTGAAATATGAAATCTTGTGGTCTATTGTTACGATTTGATATATATAGGTTAAACCTATAACTCACCAACATTTTTGTTGACGTTTTAAGCATGTTTATTCTCAGGTGATTATTAAGAGCTTCCGCTGTCGCATACTTAAATAAGGACGAGATTTGGAGTCCATGCTTGTATGATATTGTGTAAAAACTGCATTCAAGAAACTTATTTTGTTGTAACATATTTGTATTGTAAACCATTATGTAATGGTTGTGTGTAAACAGGATATTTTAGATTATCATTATTTGATAATCTACGTAAACCTTTTTAAACCTTTATTGATGAAATAAAGGTTATGGTTTGTTTTAAAATGAATGCAGTCTTTGAAAAACGTCTCATATAGAGGTCAAAACCTCGCAACGAAATCAATTAATATGGAACGTTTTTAATCAATAAGAACGGGACATTTCATTTTAATGCCTTATCAATAGCAAAGGACACCTTTTGGTCACCTATTCTAAGGGTCAACTGTTGGCCATAAACATCAATTAGACATCTAGCGGTATTCAAAAATGGCCTTCCCAAAATGAGTGGAATCCTTTCATCCACTTCCATGTCTAAAACTACAAAGTCGGCGGGGAAAACTAATGTCCCGGTCTTAACTAGCATGTTCTCTATAATCCCACGAGGGTATTTAATAGAGCGGTCCGCTAGTTGTATGGCCATACGAGTGGGTCTAAGTTCCCCAGGTGCTAGTTTAAGGTAAATAGAGTAGGGCATTAAATTAAAACTAGCACCCAAATCCGCCAATGCCCGCATACAAGCAAGATCCCCCAATAAACAAGGAATAGTAAAACAGCCCGGATCTTCCAACTTCTCGGGAAGTTGGTTTGTCACCACCGCTGTACATGCTGCATTTAACGTCACGGATGAAACACTTTCCATCTTCTTTCGGTTGGTAAGCAAATCCTTCATGAACCAAGCATACTTGGGCATCCCCGCAATAACATCAATGAAAGGTAAGTTGACATTCACTTTCTTGATCAACTCCATGAACTTTGATTTTTCCGCCTCTAACTTCTCTAACCTCTGTTTTCTCGGGTATGGGAGCGGTGGTTGATACTCCTTAGCTACCGGTTTAGCAGCAACCTTTACCGGTATATTTTTAACTTCCTCAATCACCTGTTCCGGCTCCTTATCCCCCTCCGGCTCTGAAAGGACCCGTTCATATACATTATAAACGATTCACAATAGTTGATTACATCGCGAGGTATTTGACCTCTATATGATACGTTTTACAAACATTGCATTCGTTTTTAAAAGACAAACTTTCTTTACATCAAAAATTGACGGGATGCATACCATTTCATATTACATCCAACCATAATTGACTTAATATTAATCTTGATGAACTCAATGACTCGAATGCAACGTCTTTCAAAGTATGTCATGAATGACTCCATGTAATATCCTTAAAATGAGCTAATGCACAGCGGAAGATTTCTTTAATACCTGAGAATAAACATGCTTTAAAGTGTCAACCAAAAGGTTGGTGAGTTCATTAGTTTATCATAATCAATCATTTCTGTAATAGTAATAGACCACAAGATTTCAGTTTCCATAAATATCCGTACACTCGCAAGTTTTTAAAAGTATTCTATAAGTTGTAGGCACCCGGTAACAAGCCTTAACGTTCATGTTTGACCCTCTGAAGTACACCAGATCAGGTGTGTTTAAAATAACCTCGAAGTACTAAAGCATCCCATAGTCAGGATGGGGTTTGTCAGACCCAATAGATCTATCTTTAAGATTCGCGCCTACCGTACATAGACAAGTAGTTCAATGTTACCAAGCTAAGGGTATATTTCTGGTTTAAACCCACATAGAATTAGTTTTAGTACTTGTGCCTATTTCGTAAAACATTTATAAATCAGCGCATGTATTCTCAGCCCAAAAATATATATAAAAAGGGAGCAAATGAAACTCACAATACTGTATTTCGTAGCAATTATGTATATGACGGCACTGAACAAGTGCAAGGTTTATCTCGGATTCACGAACGTATCAATATTGTGATTCAATATTGCAGGAAAGTACGTAGACGCAACGAAAATGATAAACGTTAGGTTGACCTCACGAGCAATACCCTCGATCAATACCCATAACCTCCATAGCTATAACCCATAATTTCCTTAGCTCTATCCCGTTTGAAAACTTATTTTGAAATCGTCCGAGTATAACTCCGTCGTACTATTTTATGTATACTAATAATATCTTGAAATAATACAAATATATATATATATATATATATATATATATATATATATATATATATATATATATATATATATATATATATATATATATATATATATATATATATATATATATATATATATATATATATATATATATATATATATATATGTATGTATGTAATTCGATTGAGAGAGTTTAGAGAAATATATTTTCAAGTTTCTATGAAATAATGAAACCTATTGAATTCTATTTATTATAGATTTTTGAATTATTAAAGTGAATTATTAAAGTATGAATTATTAAAGTGAATTATTAAAGTATGAATTATTAAAGTGAATTATTAAAGTGAATTATTAAAGTATGAATTATTAAAATGAATTATTAAAGTATGAATTATTAAAGTGAATTATTAAAGTGAATTATTAAAGTATGAATTATTAAAGTGAATTATTAAAGTGAATTATTAAAGTATGAATTATTAAAGTGTATTATTAAAGTATGAATTATTAAAGTTAAAGTAAAATAAAAGTAAAGTAAAGGTAAAGTTAAAGTATAGTAAAAGTATAAAACTATATACGTATAATACGCGTATAAATATACATAATATTAATTTAAATCGTTATATATATTTAATAAAATAAATTATAAATCTCGTTATCTTTATCATACTGGTTAAGTAATGAGTTGTCAAAAGTGGTTCTAGATATTTATAAAAGATATATACGTTTTAATAATAAAGTTCTTTTTAAACTGAAAACGTTTTTTGTACTTTTGAAACTAAATCAAATAAATATGATAATTTTGTTTTCCAAAACTAAATATATTTAAGAATCATTTTGTTAAAAGGTTAAAATATTGGAAATCGTTATACCACAAAACATTTTAGAAAAGTAGAATTATATATATTCATAATAGGTTTCAAGTTTTTAAATTACAGTCTGTTGGTGAAGCATGGGATAAAGTCCAAAGGTTAAATAAACGTATGAAATCATCTTAATGAAAAATGTCGAGTTACTTAACTTGTCGATATCCAACATCTAAGTTATTTACACTCCACGTTCTTATTTTCATATTAAATAAAATGAAAGTTAACATAGTTATCTTATCAAGGTCACGAGGAAAATATTATAAAACATGCCTTGGAAATTAAACAGGAATTTCCACTAACGCTTGTCTAGTTCCCGTTAATTGACATATTTGTTCTTATTTATTAATCGCTTTACCATTTTTCGAATGTTGTCAAAAAGAATAGATTTCTTAAATCACAGTGGACCTCATAACATAGGCCCGTAATCATATCATAATGTATCTGATAATTCAATCATTTGATATTATCTCTTAATTCTGTCGATAAATATATCGAAACAAATACGTTCATGTAAAGTATCATATATCTAATACTTTGTTAATGTTTTCAGTTAATATTATATATTATATATACATATCTATATACTCATAATTGTTCGTGAATCGTCGAACACGGTCAAAGGGTAATTGATTACATGAATGTAGTTCCAAACTTTTTGAGATTCAACATTACAAATTCTGCTTATCGTGTCGGAAACATATAAAGGTTAAATTTAAATTTGGTCGAAAATTTTCGGGTCGTCACAGTACCTACCCGTTAAAGAAATTTCGTCCCGAAATTTGATCGAGGTCGTCATGGCTAACAATAAAATGTTATTATGACGAATATAAGTTGATTCATAGGGTTTTATCATGATTGAGAAATATGGATAAAATAATTCGATTACTCGAAACGTATGAATGAAGCTATCGTAAAAGAGTGAAATGAGAAAATAGGGATTCGTCTTATCTTTTGATGTCATCACGGTTGATCTCCGGATTAAAGAAAATCTTTGTAATCTATATAGGATTTGATTCTTCGATGATTAAGGAAATTTTGATCCTCTTCGATTTAATGCGATGATTCATCTCGATTTTTCTGTCGGATATTTCACTATAAATCTACCTCCTTCGTTTTCTTTTAATTCACACCTTCTATTCTTTCTCCCTCAATTCTTACTTTAAAATTATTCGTCAATATGCTTCATCCAGTGCTGATTCTCGATATATTCCTCACTTTCATATCTGTCGTTCTTCTTTTTCATCTACCTCCGGAAGAATCTATTTACTTCTACTATACTCTTGGTTTTATAGTGTTTTTTGTTCTCCCATGTCTTTATATTGCTATATGCATCGATATATACGGTTTATAGTTTCTGGGTTGTTGTTGGGTTTTATATCTTCCCTTATATTTTGATGTCCCTGCTTCTGTCTTCTATAATCATTGTCATCCCCAATTAATGCTCTCTTTTATTTGCTGCGATTTATACCCCAATTTCTATTTCAGAGTTTTGTCCTTTCGTTTCTTCTTCTTGCGATTAAGCACCGCTTGTAATGGTCCAGAATTCGCATATATGAATTTCGGAATGAACATTGTTAATGTTCTAAGAAGAAAATTGTAATGGCACGATCTTGACTTGTCAAATTACTAGAATACCTCGGATAAGGCCGAATCATCAAGAAATATTTTCTTGATATTTTAGAGGTTAAAGAGAATACAAGAGTCGTGTAACATAGAACATGATGACGTTATAATCTGTGAATCATCACGTTCCATTTAGAAACTCAGCATGACTTACTGTAATATAATCACGTTGATCAAGTGTCATTATATTATACTAGTTCATGCTTCAGTTCCCAACACTACTTCAAAAATATTCCTATTTTAAATTCGAAAGTTTCAGAATTTAGAAACTAAAATAGTTTCTTTTATGATGTAATACAGACAGCACGAAGAGGTAAATGATTTCAGATAAGAATAATTATGGAAATATCTTCAGAAATATGGAGGATATTTATAATGAAAGATACGATGATATCGTAAAATTTCTAATATCAGAGGATGATGAAGAATGTTGTCCGTAAGGGTTTAGAGTCAGGAGCAAGGTATTCGATAATGACTTCAGCAGAAATGGAATCATTTGGATTCTTTGAAGGTAGATTTCGTCCTTGTGATTTATCCACAGCCTTCTTCATGGTTTGCTCAATCCGTATTTTTCAGTACCAAATCTTCTCTTTTTCTGAGCTTTGTTAACACACTACTCTTTATCATCAAACTTTTTACTATTAAGGTCATTTATAGTTTTTGCTGCTTCATCAGTATTTCGAGAACTAGTTCGCAGTTTAGGGTGTTTTTCAGAAACTTCACATTCAAAGTATATAAGTCCAGAAGATAGACACATATAATTGTTGGTGTAGACATGCTGCGAGATTTCAAAATACTGATTGCTAATTTCCGATGATTCGTATGGCAATTCTCGTTACAAGATACAGATGAGTAAATGATGGGGTTTTGATAAATATAAAGATTTTCGGAAAGTCAAAGATCAATGAAGTTGTTAATAAGTTTACTGCAAATGTAGCGAGATATGAAAGGTTCCCCGGTAATAATGATGAAGGGGTAATCATTATAATAAGGCTTATTCGATTGAACAATTGAAGTTGGTTTACTGGAGCTGTGACAAAACTGTCTATTTTTAGAAGGGATTGAAAAGTTATTTTAGCTAGTAAATGTCAAAAGGTCTGACATGGATACATGTTAAATTATGACTTTAGTTTCAAGAGTTTTTCAGGTACGTAACTGTGGATAACATGTGGTTGGATCATCATCTCGATTGTTCATTATTTGAAGTGTCTTCAGGTATTTCGAAGGGTTTGAACACAGATTATAATCGTTAATATACATACGATGTTCTAACACAGTTTTGAAGTTAAAGTATAGCTTTAAAAGATGTAAGAATCTAAGAGTGATGATACCGGTTATAACTTGAATTGAATTCGGCGATTTCAAAATCAGAATATGTAATTAGATTTTTGAATGAGTATGGTTGTTTTGATTTCTATAAAAGAATGTATATTGTTGTGAAAGTAGGGAGTATAATGGATGATCTGCTGAATCAGATTCGAAGAATGTAACATATTAATTGTGAATTTATATATCTCTCGGGTATTACCTACCCGTTAAAAAAAATGTCACAATTAATATTTTGTACAAAAGAATTTTATTACAGTCTTTATGGAAATATATGTGTATATTTCTTCAGATGTAATATAGATTTAATGAGTTAATATTAAATTAAACTCACTTGATTTATGGTTAAGGCTAGGATAGATAATTTATAAACTTTAGAAATTACATAATCGTCGTAGAATGTTTTCCCAATGAAGTTATGAATCAATACTTCATCGTTGTGATATTCCTTAGTATCTACTGGGTGTATGACGTCGATGCTCATGGGACAGATTGTGAAGTTGAGGTTTGCGATGCGGTTGTTGTTGGTGGTGGTAATGGTACTGTTGATGTTGTTGATGGTGGTACTTGTTATATTGCTGGTGCTGCTGCTGGTGTTTGTAACCTTTGCACCATATTCTCCAAAGCCACTACACGAGCGCGAAGCTCGTTGACTTCTTCTATTACACCTGGGTGATTGTCGGTTCGGACGAGCGGATAAATAAGATCTAGAATTTGGTGTAGTATATAATCATGACGAGATACTCTGGAAATGAGAGAAAATGGTGTTTCGAACAGGTTCGCCGGTAAGTGCTTCAGGTTCATTGCCAAGAGGGAAATTTGGTTGGTGAAAAGGATCGCATTCTTCTTGTCTCCATTGATTAAGTAGGCTACGAACCCATCGGATGAATTGGGGGATGGCTGATTGATTGATTCATTCTGGTGACGCTGCTTTCGAAGCTTAGGTAAAATTCCATATCGGAATCCGAGGGACTTGGACTAGTGGTGAGTTCCATTTCGTACGATTAGATAAAGGGTTTTCGATATGAAATGATTTTCGGATGTCGGATGATATTCTAATTATATAGAATACCTATACATAGTATGGAAAATCTAGTAGATTATGAAGGGATTTAAGGAATCGTGTCAGATAAAGTCTACAGTAACAGATACGTTAAGATATGAATTAGCAGATACGCTAAGATATGAATTAGCAGATATGCTAAGATATGAATTTATCTGTACACTACCTATCAAATAAGTGCAGGAAGTCATGTCTAGACTTATGAATGATAAGCAGGTAATTTCATAAGGATGGTAAGTAGATGATTTTCGACTAAAAATAATAAACAAAACTTTTGACATGCAGACACGGTCGAAGTCCAGACTCACTAATGCATCTTAACAACTATCAGTTAGACACACTAATGCAAGACCTGGTTTGCTAAGACCATATCTCTGATACCAACTGAAAGGACCCGTTCATATACATTATAAACGATTCACAATAGTTGATTACATCGCGAGGTATTTGACCTCTATATGATACGTTTTACAAACATTGCATTCGTTTTTAAAAGACAAACTTTCTTTACATCAAAAATTGACGGCATGCATACCATTTCATATTTCATCCAACTATAATTGACTTAATATTAATCTTGATGAACTCAACGTCTCGAATGCAACGTCTTTCAAAGTATGTCATGAATGACTCCATGTAATATCCTTAAAATGAGCTAATATACAGCGGAAGATTTCTTTAATACCTGAGAATAAACATGCTTTAAAGTGTCAACCAAAAGGTTGGTGAGTTCATTAGTTTATCATAATCAATCATTTCTGTAATAGTAATAGACCACAAGATTTCAGTTTCCATAAATATCCGTGCACTCGCAAGTGTTTAAAAGTATTCTATAAGTTGTAGGCACCCGGTAACAAGCCTTAACGTTCATGTTTTACCCTCTGAAGTACACCAGATCAGGTGTGTTTAAAATAACCTCGAAGTACTAAAGCATCCCATAGTCAGGATGGGGTTTGTCAGACCCAATAGATCTATCTTTAGGATTCGCGCCTACCGTACATAGACAAGTAGTTTAATGTTACCAAGCTAAGGGTATTTTCTGGTTTAAACCCACATAGAATTAGTTTTAGTACTTGTGCCTATTTCGTAAAACATTTATAAATCAGCGCATGTATTCTCAGCCCAAAAATATATATAAAAAGGGAGCAAATGAAACTCACAATACTGTATTTCGTAGCAATTATGTATATGACGGCACTGAACAAGTGCAAGGTTTATCTCGGATTCACGAACGTATCAATATTGTGATTCAATATTGCAGGAAAGTACGTAGACGCAACGAAAATGATAAACGTTAGGTTGACCTCACGAGCAATACCCTCGATCAATACCCATAACCTCCATAGCTATAACCCATAATTTCCTTAGCTCTATCCCGTTTGAAAACTTATTTTGAAATCGTCCGAGTATAACTCCGTCGTAGTATTTTATGTATACTAATAATATATATATATATATATATATATATATATATATATATATATATATATATATATATATATATATATATATATATATATATATATATATATATATATATATATATATATATATATATATATATATATGTAATTCGATTGAGAGAGTTTAGAGAAATATATTTTCAAGTTTCTATGAAATAATGAAACCTATTGAATTCTATTTATAATAGATTTTTGAATTATTAAAGTGAATTATTAAAGTATGAATTATTATAGTGAATTATTAAAGTATGAATTATTAAAGTATGAATTATTAAAGTGAATTATTAAAGTATGAATTATTAAAGTGAATTATTAAAGTGAATTATTAAAGTATGAATTATTAAAGTGAATTATTAAAGTGAATTATTAAAGTATGAATTATTAAAGTGAATTATTAAAGTATGAATTATTAAAGTTAAAGTAAAATAAAAGTAAAGTAAAGGTAAAGTTAAAGTATAGTAAAAGTATAAAACTATATACGTATAATACGCGTATAAATATATATAATATTAATTTAAATCGTTATATATATTTAATAAAATAAATTATAAATATCGTTATCTTTATCATACTGGTTAAGTAATGAGTTGTCAAAAGTGGTTCTAGATATTTATAAAAGATATATACGTTTTAATAATAAAGTTCTTTTTAAACTGAAAACGTTTTTTGTACTTTTGAAACTAAATCAAATAAATATGATAATTTTGTTTTCCAAAACTAAATATATTTAAGAATCATTTTGTTAAAAGGTTAAAATAATGGAAATCGTTATACCACAAAACATTTTAGAAAAGTAGAATTATATATATTCATAATAGGTTTCAAGTTTTTAAATTACAGTCTGTTGGTGAAGCATGGGATAAAGTCCAAAGGTTAAATAAACGCATGAAATCATCTTAATGAAAAATGTCGAGTTACTTAACTTGTCGATATCCAACATCTAAGTTATTTACACTCCACGTTCTTATTTTCATATTAAATAAAATGAAAGTTAACATAGATATCTTATCAAGGTCACGAGGAAAATATTATAAAACATGCCTTGGAAATTAAACAGGAATTTCCACTAACCCTTGTCTAGTTCCCGTTAATTGACATATTTGTTCTTATTTATAAATCGGTTTACCATTTTCCGAATGTTGTCAAAAAGAATAGATTTCTTAAATCACAGTGGACCTCATAACATAGGCCCGTAATCATATCATAATGTATCTGATAATTCAATCATTTGATATTATCTCTTAATTCTGTCGATAAATATATCGAAACAAATACGTTCATGTAAAGTATCATATATCTAATACTTTGTTAATGTTTTCAGTTAATATTATATATTATATATACATATCTATATACTCATAATTGTTCGTGAATCGTCGAACACGGTCAAAGGGTAATTGATTACATGAATGTAGTTCCAAACTTTTTGAGATTCAACATTACAAATTCTGCTTATCGTGTCGGAAACATATAAAGGTTAAATTTAAATTTGGTCGAAAATTTTCGGGTCGTCACAGGCTCACTATCTTTAACCAATGGAACTCACAAATCATACTCAGCAGGCTTCTTTGGTGGATCATATGCTATACCACTTCGGGTGGTGATAGCATTAACGTGCCCATTTTTCGGGTTAGCATCCGTGTTACTTGGTAACTCCCCCGGTTTTCTCTCATTTCTCTGATTAGCAAGTTGACCAATCTGTTGTTCCAAATTATGAATCGCGGCTTGTTGATTCCGGAACATCTGATCATTCTTCTCATTATTCTGAGTAACAGTAGTAACAAGCTGAGTTTGAGATATCACAAGCTTTTCGATCATAGCTTCAAGATTCGACTTTTTCTCTTCAGCTTGGGGCTTTTCAAAATACCCAGGAGCTTGTTGCTGAAATCCTCCACCCGGCGAATTCTGATAATTACTGTTACTACCTCCCTGACGAACTTGAGGATTGTAGGGAATATTAAAATTGTGGTTAAACTGAGCGCGCCCTTGAAACTGATTATTATTTTGCTAACTGATGTACGCTATCTCTTCCTTTTGACCTATCGTTAACCTCGCATCACAATCTTTAGCTAAATGTAAACCCCCACAATACTCACAACCAACCTTCATACCATGAATATCCTTATTCATCTTCTCTAAATTTCTACCAAAAGAATCCAACTTAGCACTGATAGATCCAAAATCATCATACGCACCAGTGGTCTCGGTTCTCTTAATTGAAGCTGAATGGGATGACTCATGATCTTGATGCCATTCATGAGAGTAAGCAGCTTGCTTTTCAATTATCTCTAACGCCTCTTCTTCGGTCTTATCCATTAACGTACCACCTGCTGCTTGATCAATACTCTGACGAGTTGGAATGTCACAACCTTTGTAGAAAATCTGAACCTTTTGTAAATCATTCAACCCGTGTTGCGGACACGAGCGTAACTATAACGACCCGTTCCTAATCCATCCGGACAACGTCCATATCGATTACAAACGAATTATAATAGTTGATAACATCGCGAGGTATTTGACCTCTATATGATACATTTTACAAACGTTGCATTTATTCTTAAAAAGGCAAACTATCATTACATCAAAATTGATATGCTCGTCTAACATTTTACAATATCCAAATGGCTTAATATTAGCCCTTAATGATCTTCAATGACTCGAATGCAACGTTCGTGTATCATGGCTTAAATGGTCCCAACTAGTATCCTTTATATGAGCTAATGCACAGCAGAAGACTTAATTCGTACCTGAGAATAAACATGCTTTAAAGTGTCAACCAAAAGGTTGGTGAGTTCATAAGTTTATCGTATCAACAGTTATCAAAAGTTTCAATAGACCACAAGATTTCCTAGTTATAAATATCTGTACACTCACAAGTGTATAAAAGCATTCTAAGTGGTTGAGCACTTGGTAACCATACTTAACATTTAATCACGTCGCATATTCCCTTTAATATGAAATCTTACTACACCGTACCAAGGTGTAGTCGCAAAACGAAGTACTGTGCAACCGTTGAATACTGGTCGTCCAGTCCGGTTGGGGTTGTCAGGCCCGATAGATCTATCAACAGGATTCGCGTTTACAATACCGCTGTAAATATTAGTTACCAAGCTACAGGGAAGTATGCCAGTGGTACAACTCAACGTAGAATGTGTTTTTAGTACTTGTGTCTATTTCATAAACATTTATAAAAGCTTCGCATGTATTCTCAGTCCCAAAAATATATATATATTGCAAAAGCAATTAAAAAGGGAGCAAATGAAACTCACCAATTGTATTTTGTAGTAAAAATACATATAACATCATTGATAACTTATAAGGTTTGGCCTTCGATTCACGAACCTAATTAATTATATAATTATATATATTGATTAATATCTAAATAACAATTAAAGTCAAATTATAGTGTACCAATCCTAATGCTCGAGACTAATATGTAAAAGTTAACAAAAATTCATTTGACTCAAAAATGATTTCCAAAAATTCATTCATGTTTAAATATAATTAAATATTGTTGTCAAATATTTCATAAAATTATATAATTTTTATAATTAAAACTTTATTAAAAAAAATATATACGAAATGATAAGTTAGCAATATTTTCATTAAAAATAATATTTTTAATAGAAATAATAATTTTAGTGTCAATGAAAATAAAATAATAGTTTTATTAATAATAATGATCAAAAATATTAGTTTAATAGTTTTTGATAAAAATATCAATTGTATTTAGATATAATAACAATGATAGTACTATTTTGATAATAATAATACTTATAATAACAATCTAATAATAATAATGATTTTAACGATATCGTAAATAAAATGTAAAAATGTTCATTTTTAAACAATTTGTACAAAAGTTCGATTGACTATAACTTCAAATCCATCTGTCGAATTCTTTCGACATCTGAATGAAAAGTTTATAGTTTTTCGCCACCTTTCCAAAAACATATTATTCATATACCTTATTTCAACTGCAAGAGTATCTAATTCAGATTCTATCCTAAAAATATATTTTAACAAAAATAGATATAAAAATATACACGATCCTAATTTCTCGAGCACCAGTCAGGGACACACTAAAAGTAAATAAAAGTTAAGTTTAGAGTGCTTACGTATCAATATTGAGATTCAATATTGCAGGATATTATTTAGACGCAACAGAGATGACAAACACTAGTTTGTCTCATGAGCAAAACCCCCGATCCGTACCCATAACTTTCATAGATTTGACCCATCATAATCTCCTTAATATTATCCCATTCATAAAACCAGTTTTGGAACACTTGGATAGAACCCCGTCATAGAATCTTTGTATAAATTTTGGTACAATAAATACTCTTGATCTTAAAATTAATACTAATCTTAATCTTTAATCTTAATAATAATTTTAATAATAATAATAATAATAATAATAATAATAATAATATAAATTTTATAAGTTTACAGAGTATTATTATGTGTATATATGTGTGTGTGCGATGTTTGATGAAATGAAAAATAATAGAAGGCCTTTTAAAGAAAATTTTCGTCACCTAACTACTTTATGTCGGCAAAACATTACACGATTCGTGTAAATGGGTACACGATTCGTGTAAGGTATAGTCACGAAAGTTGTAGATTTTTGAGTTACGGTCGTTTGGACACCAAGATCACCCTTTTTCGAGTCCGAATGAATTAGTTATGATTTTTCTCGTGCAAGTGCGCAGGTTTAGTGATTTCCAACATTTTAACTTGAAATCTTGTGATGAAATGTTGTAGTCTTTTGGTGCTCATTAAAAATCTTTATATTATCTTTATTTTTATTTTTATATCATTGAAAATCCCTAAAAATATTTTATAATCAAATTATATTATATCAAAAAAAAAATGTTCGTTGTTTAACTAAGTATTTTTAAATACAAAACGTTTTATATTTAGCTAAAGACTATATTTAATCATTTTGTAAAAATACATAAATATATATTTAATAAACACGCTTTATTTAAATATTCATTTTTATTAAAATCACGGACCGTTATCATTTACAATTTGTCAAAAGGTTTCAAGAAAAATTCCAACTTTTAAGATAACGTTAAGAATCTTTATTCTTATCAAAATGGTTTGATAATAATTTGACGAAAGTGGTTTCAGATATTTATAAAAATTATAATCCTTTTTAAAGAAGACGTGACATATAAATCATATTTTATAATTTCTAAAATAATAACAGATAACAATATTAAACTTAATAATTACACCTTGACATGTAGTAAAAATATATTATCTTTTACTCTCGCCGATAAATATAGTATTCTTATATCGAAACCAAATATTACATATCTAATACCTTGTTAACGTTATCAATTAATAAATATATATCATATATACACATAAAAGTTCGTAAATCGTTAGGCTTGGTCAATGGGTAACTAATCATTCAAATATAGATTTCAGACTTTCTAGACTCAACATTAAGGTTTTTGCTTATCGTGTCGGAAATATATAGAGTTTAAGGTTTAAATTTGGTCGGAAATTTCCGGGTCGTTACAGTACCCACCCGTTAAAGAAATTTCGTCCCCGAAATTTGGTAGAGGTTGTCATAATAACATATAGGAATGTTTTCATGACGAATATGAGATAATAATAGAGTTTTATCATTATTGATAGATATAGATAAAAAAATTTCGATCATGTGAAGCGTACGAGCGAAGCTATCACAAAAGAGAGTGAAATGAGTAATATGGTATCATTTTAACTGATGACGTAGTTATGATTGATTTAAAAAAAATCTTTCGTAATAAGATTTGGTTCTTCGGCGATTTAGAAACAGGATCTCCTTTGATTAAATACGGCAAATCAGCTGTGATTTCTTTGTCGGATCTTTCACTTATAAAACTACCGCCATCGTTTCCCTATTTCCATACCTCACATCTTCTTTTCTTCATCTTTTAATTCATACTTTAAGGTATTCTTTAAAATGCTTCATCCTGTTCTGATTTTTGTTATACTTCTAACTTTCATATCTTTCATTCTTCTCTTTCATCTACCGCCAGAAGAATCTATTCACTTTTATGATTTTCTTGGAATTATAATGTTTCTAATTCTCCCGTGTCTTTACGTCGCTATACGTATTGATATACACGGTTTGTAGTTTCTGGGTCGTTATTGAGTTTGATATCTTTCCTTACACTTCAATGTTCCTGCTTCTGTTTTCTATAATCATTGTCATCCATAGTTAATACTTTCTCCTGTTTGCTGCGATTTATACCTCAATTTCTATTTTGAGGCTTTGTCCCTTCGTTTCTTCTTCCCGTCCTTGAGCCAAGCGAACAATGGTCCGAAATTCGTAGGTAGGAAATTTGGAATGAACCTAGCTATTGGTTTTAGAATGAAATTGTAATGGCACGATCTTGATTCGTAAAAATTACCAGAATATTTCGGGAAATTAGAACTATTAGGGTGATGCGTTCTAATATATTTGGAGATTGAACAGAATGTAAGAGCCGTGTAACATGGCACATGATGATGGTACTGTGAATCATCACGAAACTTAACATGAGTTACTGTAATATAATGAAGTTGATCAAGTTCCATTATATTATATTAATTCACGCATCAATTCCCAACACTTCTTCAAAACATTCATATTTTAAATTTGAAGATTTCAGAATTTAGAAACTAACACAGTTTCTTTTATTTTGTAACACAGATGTTATGGAGAAATCAATGATTTCAGATAAGGATAGCTGTGAAAATGGCTTCAGAAATATTGAGGATATTTATAATGAAAGATATGATAATATCTTGGAATTTCTAATGTCGAAGGATGATGATGAAGATTGACTCGTAAGGGTTTAGATTTAGAAGCAAGGTGTTTACTACAGAATCGTCATGATTCTTTATGTACAAGTTTAGTCCTTGTAATTTGTTCAGAGTCTCCTTCACGATTTGCTCAATCCGGTTTTCAGTACCAAATTTTCTATCGAGCGTTCCTAACACTTCCTCCTTTTTCTGAGCTTTTTCAACATACTGTACTTCATCGTAAACTTTTGACTATTAAGGTTGTTTACGGTTTTTGCTGCTTCATCAGCATTTCAAGAACTACTTCATAGTCCAAGATGTTTTTCAGAAACTTCGCATTCGAAACATGTAATTCTTAGGGATAGACACGTTTGGTATAACTGGGGAATTTCTATAAGATTTTCAAAATACTGATTGCGGATTTCACCGAAGAGATAACGAACTGCTGGTATATCGGCTGATAATGTCGTGGGATATAAAAGGTTCTCTGGTAACAACGGCGGAAGGACAATGTTTAAATATCAAGGTTATAATAGGAGTAGTCTCACTGAGAAGTCGAAGTGGAGCTGTGACAAAATTAGCTTCTTGAAAAGGAATTGTAGGGCTGTTTTCGCTAATAAATAGCATAGGATTCAACACGGTATGTGTTAAACTATGAATTTGGATTCGAGGGTTTTCCGGTGTATAAATCTTTTCTTCGGTAAACAAGATGCGGCAGGTTCGACTTCTCGATCGAGATGTTTTTAAGAATCATGAAAGGATTTGAATGCGAATTGTAATTGTCGAGGTTCAAATGAGGTTTAGAATAAAATCAAGTGGCAAACTTGAAGATTAGTTTAGTTTCATATATGTTATAATCAATATTTTAATTAATTTTTACTTGTCCAAAGTTAGCAGTCTGTTAGTTCGATTGTCCAATAGTACAATAATTAAATAATATATATATATATATATATATATGTATATAATATTCGAATTAAATAATACATATCGTGACCCGTGTACCGGTCTCGGTGTCGATCACAACTCAAAGTATATATATATTTTGGAATCAACTCCGACCCCGTATAGCCATATCCCACCTTCACATATAGAGTGTCTACGGTTGTTCCAAAATATATATATAGATGGGTCAATATGATAAATCGAACCTTGTATACGTGTCCCGTTATATAAAGTGCGTAAAATAAATAAATTTATATCATGACCCATGCACCGGTGTTGTCTCAGAATTAATCCGACGTGTTGCGTACATGTGTCCCGACAGTAGTACAGTGCGAAAATTAAAATTGCGAGAATGTAAATTGCGGAAATGTAAATTGCGATAAATTAAATGTTAATCAGTTAGCTGGGAACAGTTAGCCGGAACAGTTAGCGTGAAATTCTTAATAAATTTTCAATTAGTTAAATCGTGTGTTTCTAACAATTTTAATATATCCAATGTTTTCTTCATTATGCCACTTGTTGGATTCTGATAAGTCAAAATCCGAATATGAAATGAGAATGGTTATTCTGGGATGAGCGGATACGAATACCGGTGGTTGTAAGTAGGATGATAGATAACCGTTGAATTAGATTCGAAGAATGTACAATGTAACTTATTAATGTGAATTCTAAATATTTCTCGGGTGTTACCCACCCGTTAAAATATTTTCATCATTAACAGTTGGTACGAAAGAAATTTTTAATTACATTCTTTATGAAAATATACTTGCATATATATTTTCTTCAGATGTAATAGTAGATTTAATGAGTCAATAAGATATTATACTCATTTGATTTATCGTTAACACTGGATTACATGATTTCTAAAACATTAGAGATTACATAATCACCATGTCGAACGAAGATATATGAGGTTAAACGTAAAGCGAAGGTAATCGATATAGGACGATATACCGAACGAAAATTTAGTAGATAGAACGATACGTAGAACGGTGACTATACTCATGGTATAGTTTATGACGTTGTGGTTTACGACGCGGTTGTGGCTACTGCTGATGTTTGTAACCATCGTACCATATTTTCCATAGCCGTCACACGAACGCGAAGTTTGTTAACTTATACTTGTACACCGGAATGATTGGCGATTGAAGCGAGCGGATGTATAAAATTCGGAATATGAGATGGTATATAATTATGATGAGATATCCGTAAAAAGGGGAAAAGAAATGGTTTCTCGAACAGGTTCGTCGGTAAGTGTTTCAGGTTTATCGTCAAAAGAGTAATTTAGTGGATAGAAAGGTTCCTCGATGTGAAATGATTTTCGGATGTCATATGATATTCTAACTATATAGAATATCTATATATATATCCAAAGATTTCATAGTCTTCAAAGGAATTTACGGCATATGTCAGGCAAATCTAGGATGCGCTAAAATATGAATTTCGTCTATACACCATCGATGCACTAAATGCAGTAAGACGTGTCTAGACTTAAGAATGCTAAGCAGGCAATTTCCCTAAAGATGATAAGCAGATGATTTCCGACTAAAGTGATAAGCAAAGCTTTTTGACAGGCAGACACGGTCGAAGTCCAGTCTCACTAATGCATCCTAACAACTACTAGTTAGACACACTAGTGGGTGACCTGGTTCGCTAAGACCAACGCTCTGATACCACCTATAACGACCCGTTCCTAATCCATCCGGACAACGTCCATATCGATTACAAACGAATTATAATAGTTGATAACATCGCGAGGTATTTGACCTCTATATGATACATTTTACAAACGTTGCATTTATTCTTAAAAAGGCAAACTATCATTACATCAAAATTGATATGCTCGTCTAACATTTTACAATATCCAAATGGCTTAATATTAGCCCTTAATGATCTTCAATGACTCGAATGCAACGTTCGTGTATCATGGCTTAAATGGTCCCAACTAGTATCCTTTATATGAGCTAATGCACAGCAGAAGACTTAATTCGTACCTGAGAATAAACATGCTTTAAAGTGTCAACCAAAAGGTTGGTGAGTTCATAAGTTTATCGTATCAACAGTTATCAAAAGTTTCAATAGACCACAAGATTTCATAGTTATAAATATCTGTACACTCACAAGTGTATAAAAGCATTCTAAGTGGTTGAGCACTTGGTAACCATACTTAACATTTAATCACGTCGCATATTCCCTTTAATATGAAATCTTACTACACCGTACCAAGGTGTAGTCGCAAAACGAAGTACTGTGCAACCGTTGAATACTGGTCGTCCAGTCCGGTTGGGGTTGTCAGGCCCGATAGATCTATCAACAGGATTCGCGTTTACAATACCGCTGTAAATATTAGTTACCAAGCTACAGGGAAGTATGCCAGTGGTACAACTCAACGTAGAATGTGTTTTTAGTACTTGTGTCTATTTCGTAAACATTTATAAAAGCTTCGCATGTATTCTCAGTCCCAAAAATATATATATATTGCAAAAGCAATTAAAAAGGGAGCAAATGAAACTCACCAATTGTATTTTGTAGTAAAAATACATATAACATCATTGATAACTTATAAGGTTTGGCCTTCGATTCACGAACCTAATTAATTATATAATTATATATATTGATTAATATCTAAATAACAATTAAAGTCAAATTATAGTGTACCAATCCTAATGCTCGAGACTAATATGTAAAAGTTAACAAAAATTCATTTGACTCAAAAATGATTTCCAAAAATTCATTCATGTTTAAATATAATTAAATATTGTTGTCAAATATTTCATAAAATTATATAATTTTTATAATTAAAACTTTATTAAAAAAAAAATATATACGAAATGATAAGTTAGCAATATTTTCATTAAAAATAATATTTTTAATAGAAATAATAATTTTAGTGTCAATGAAAATAAATTAATAGTTTTATTAATAATAATGATCAAAAATATTAGTTTAATAGTTTTTGATAAAAATATCAATTGTATTTAGATATAATAACAATGATAGTACTATTTTGATAATAATAATACTTATAATAACAATCTAATAATAATAATGATTTTAACGATATCGTAAATAAAATGTAAAAATGTTCATTTTTAAACAATTTGTACAAAAGTTCGATTGACTATAACTTCAAATCCATCTGTCGAATTCTTTCGACATCTGAATGAAAAGTTTATAGTTTTTCGCCACCTTTCCAAAAACATATTATTCATATACCTTATTTCAACTGCAAGAGTATCTAATTCAGATTCTATCCTAAAAATATATTTTAACAAAAATAGATATAAAAATATACACGATCCTAATTTCTCGAGCACCAGTCAGGGACACACTAAAAGTAAATAAAAGTTAAGTTTAGAGTGCTTACGTATCAATATTGAGATTCAATATTGCAGGATATTATTTAGACGCAACAGAGATGACAAACACTAGTTTGTCTCATGAGCAAAACCCCCGATCCGTACCCATAACTTTCATAGATTTGACCCATCATAATCTCCTTAATATTATCCCATTCATAAAACCAGTTTTGGAACACTTGGATAGAACCCCGTCATAGAATCTTTGTATAAATTTTGGTACAATAAATACTCTTGATCTTAAAATTAATACTAATCTTAATCTTTAATCTTAATAATAATTTTAATAATAATAATAATAATAATAATAATAATAATAATAATAATAATATAAATTTTATAAGTTTACAGAGTATTATTATGTGTATATATGTGTGTGTGCGATGTTTGATGAAATGAAAAATAATAGAAGGCCTTTTAAAGAAAATTTTCGTCACCTAACTACTTTATGTCGGCAAAACATTACACGATTCGTGTAAATGGGTACACGATTCGTGTAAGGTATAGTCACGAAAGTTGTAGATTTTTGAGTTACGGTCGTTTGGACACCAAGATCACCCTTTTTCGAGTCCGAATGAATTAGTTATGATTTTTCTCGTGCAAGTGCGCAGGTTTAGTGATTTCCAACATTTTAACTTGAAATCTTGTGATGAAATGTTGTAGTCTTTTGGTGCTCATTAAAAATCTTTATATTATCTTTATTTTTATTTTTATATCATTGAAAATCCCTAAAAATATTTTATAATCAAATTATATTATATCAAAAAAAAAATGTTCGTTGTTTAACTAAGTATTTTTAAATACAAAACGTTTTATATTTAGCTAAAGACTATATTTAATCATTTTATAAAAATACATAAATATATATTTAATAAACACGCTTTATTTAAATATTCATTTTTATTAAAATCACGGACCGTTATCATTTACAATTTGTCAAAAGGTTTCAAGAAAAATTCCAACTTTTAAGATAACGTTAAGAATCTTTATTCTTATCAAAATGGTTTGATAATAATTTGACGAAAGTGGTTTCAGATATTTATAAAAATTATAATCCTTTTTAAAGAAGACGTGACATATAAATCATATTTTATAATTTCTAAAATAATAACAGATAACTATATTAAACTTAATAATTACACCTTGACATGTAGTAAAAATATATTATCTTTTACTCTCGCCGATAAATATAGTATTCTTATATCGAAACCAAATATTACATATCTAATACCTTGTTAACGTTATCAATTAATAAATATATATCATATATACACATAAAAGTTCGTAAATCGTTAGGCTTGGTCAATGGGTAACTAATCATTCAAATATAGATTTCAGACTTTCTAGACTCAACATTAAGGTTTTTGCTTATCGTGTCGGAAATATATAGAGTTTAAGGTTTAAATTTGGTCGGAAATTTCCGGGTCGTTACAGTAACAAAGTAGCAAAACGGTCCCAAGCATCAAATAATGTCTCACTGCTCTTTTGTCTAAATTGTGAAATTTCTGCTTGAAGTCTAGCAGCTCGAGATGCAGGGAAAAACTTCGACAAAAACTTATCCTCCAAAGTCTCCCAAGAGGTAATCGTGCCCTCTGGTTGCTTATCTAACCATCTCTGAGCTTCTCCCTTAAGAGTCCAAGGGAAAAGCCTTGTCTTGATTGAAGTATCGGCAACCTCATGTAGCTTAAACAAATTGCAAACATCATTAAAATTACGAAGATGCTCGTTAGCATCCTCAGTATCCTTGCCATAAAATCGGCAATCAGAAGAAATCAAATTCAGGATCGGCCCTGTAATTTGAAAAGGCTGAGTGATGTCTGGTTGAGTAATCGAATTGCCTTGGCCCCCTCGTGTGGCCTTCAACTTTTGTGCCATAGTCTGAGGACGAGGTGGTTGTTCTTGGTCAGCCATATCTTCAGTCTCGAAAAGATCTAAGGAAATGTAAGATTCTTCTTCTTCTCTGATTTCAGGTGGTGTATCGGGCACCACAGTTTCAGAACTACTTCCCAAATTAATTATATTAGCACTTGAAGAAAAAGATGAATCCACTGTAGACTGTTGTTCGCGACTTAACGCTCTGAATAACTCTCTTTCGGGTTCTGCAAATGGTTGAAAAATCGGAGAATTAGAAGAACGCGTATGTGGCATGCACTACCTGTTACCTGCGAAATCACCACTAACAACCGATTAAACGCACCAATTCAACTTGAGAATAACGAAAAGAAATAATAATCTATAACTAAACTAAACTAAGAACAATTAGATAGCAATCTTAATCTTCGACACAACTGTCCCCGGCAGCGGCGCCAAAAACTTGATGTGTGAAATCGCGTCTATTATTTATAATGGGAAAAACCGGTTTAAAGATTTACTACACACTAACGGGCAGTGTACCCAATCGTGCAATAGTATAAAGTTGGTAAATCCAAGATCGTTCCAAGGACAGTTTAGACGTGAAAATTAAGATTGTAACTAATGAATTAAACTAAGTTAAATCTAGAAAATTGAATTACGAGATAATTTGTTTGGTTGGCTATTTAACGATTAGCCAAAATCAAAGATAGCTTTAATTAATAACAATATTGAACAATATTTTTGGTGTTTTTAGTTTTAAGCTTTAAAGCAAACAAACGAGTAAAATAAGATAGTTGTAAACAATTAAAAAAAACAAATGCTTGTCTAGACCTTTTTCACCTAGTATTGGATGCATTTAGATTAAGTCCCAGTTATTATCTAACTTATGTGAATTATCTAGTCGGTTCACCTAGAATTCCCCAGTGCAAACACTTCAATTAAGATTACACGACACGGAATTCCCCGTAGCCTAAGACCTCCTAATTGTGACTAAACAGTTCAACTGAGATGAAGACTCAAATCACAATCACACCAACTCTCGTTGCGCATAATTCACCCCTATTTCGTCTAGCCTTTTGAATTCAATTTACTCTCGTCTCCGAGTAAGCAAACAATCAATTAAGACAAACCAATTGTAAATTAATGCACTAAATTAATGAACTCTCGTCCTATCAAACAAGTACACAACCAATTGAATCGAAGAGTCTATCTTCAATAAGAATGGTTCTTTAATTCAAACATCAGATCATCATAAATTAATCAACAACTGATAAGTAGCATCCAATACATAGGTTATTAAATCTAGACAAACATTAAAGAACTTAGCCAATAATCATGGTAACAATAAAAATCACAAATAAAGTAATAGAGAAATTCATTGTTTATGACAAGAGATTAACCTAATCAATGATTGAATCCTGAAAGATAAACGAATCGAGACTTGTTTTCGGAATGATTGATACCTTAGAATGACCTTGGAAATCCCCAAAAATCACCTAAGTTCGTCAAAAAGCTGCTGGAATTTGTCTGGATACGATAATGATCAATTAAGGTAATTTTCGGGCTTTAAATAGGTGAAATTCTGAACCCGGTTAAGATCTTGCACGGCGCGCCCTTACTCGCACGGCGCGCCATTTCCTCGCACGGCGCGCCAAATAACTGATGAGCTGAAATCTGCCTTTTAAAAATGCTCGAACTGTATTTTATGTGTAATGGCGCGGCGCGCCACCTTTTGGAGCGGCGCTCCATATCACTTTTGCTGAAATGAGCTGAAAAACTTAATACAAACACCAAAACTCGAATCGGACCAAACCCTTTCACTCGTTTACATCGAAAATCACCCAAAACCATCAAATAACTTCAAAATTAACCTCCTTGGTCTTGGAACTCAAACTTTTCACAACTTTCACCGAAATAATTCCAAATCGTATCCAAAAGGAGCAAAATGTACCCGATATCGCTAAGGAAAATGCGTATAAAATATGCGATATCACACCTCCTTCGTTTCCTTACAACTCACACCTTCTATTGATGCATTTTATGCAAGTCCCTAGACATCTACCCATGTCCATTGCAGGTATAACAATTTACAGGCTACCATGATTGCTCGTTATTATCCTATCCGTGTTTGTATGTGGTTACAGGAACTGCAGGAACGAGATTTAGATGTTTGACTATGTTAGACTTAGTCAGACGTACGAGTGAAGCCTCACTAGTACGGCTGACAGGATCATACGCACGGTTGATGCTGAGCTAAGTCACAATTACAACCTAAATGAGAAGACACGAGTGAGTGATCACCCGTACGGCTGATGAAGCCAACTCGTACATGTGATGAATGAATCGTATGGGTGAGTCAACAGCAGGGGTATATAAAGTCTTATGTTCTTCATTTTAGGTTAAGCCTCTCATTTGTTACGCACACTCAGATCTAGTGAGCTCCTCGGATTCTCTCTCCGTCCAAATCACCCAGGTGGTGAATAATAGCTCTAGGTGTTGATCTAATCACACTTGATTTAGTTGTGTTTTGACTAAATTAATTAAAAAAAAAACTAACTTATTCACTAGAGGGTTTGATTCACTTATTCCGCCATTGTGTGAGTTAAATCTGTTGATTTCTAAGTTCGTAGTCATGTTTCATCACCTTCTATTCTTTCCCCCTCAACTCATATTTTAAAGTATTCATCAATATGCTCCATCCAGTTCTGATTCTCGATATACTTCTAACTTTCATATCGGTCATTCTTCTTTTTCATCTACCGCTGGAAGAATCTATTTACTTCTACTATACTCTTGGGTTTATAGTGTTTCTAGTTCTCCCGTGTCTTTATATTGCTATATGCATCGATATATATGGTTTATAATTTCTGGTTTATCGTTGGGCTTTATATGTTCCCTTATATTTCAACGTCTCTGCTTCTGTCTTCTATAATCATTATCATTCACAGTTAATGCTCTCTTTTATTTGCTGCAATTTATACCCCAATTTCTATTTCGGAGTTTTGTCCTTTTGTTTCTTCTTCTTGCGATTAAGCACCGCTTGTAATGGTCCAGAATTCACAGATATGAATTTCGGAATGAACATTGTTAATGTTCTAGGAAGGAAATTGTGATGGCACGATCTTGACTTGTCAAATTACTAGAATACCTTGGAAAAGGCCGAATCATCAAGAAATATTTTCTTGATATTTTAGAGGTTAAGTAGAATACAAGAGTCGTATAACATGGCACATGATGTTGTTATGATCTGTGAATCATCACGTTCCATTTAGAAACTCAGCATGACTTACTGTAATATAATCACATTGATCAAGTGTCATTATATTATACTAATTCATGCTTCATTTTCCCAACACTACTTCAAAATATTCCTATTTTAAACTTGAATGTTTCAGAATTTAGAAACTAAAATAGTTTCTTTTATGATGTAATACAGATAGCGCGAAGAGGTAAATGATTTCAAATAAGAAAAATTAAGAAAATATCTTCAAAAATATGGAGGATATTTATAATGAAAGATATGATGATATTTTAGAATTTCTAATATCATAGGATGATGCAGAATATTGTCCGCAGGGGTTTAGAGTCAGGAGCAAGGTATTCGTTAATGACTTCAGCAGGTACTGAATCATTTGGATCCTTTGAAGTCAGGTTAAGTCTTTGTAATTTGTCCACAGCCTCCTTCCTACTTTACTCAATCCGTTTCCCAGTTGCAAAACTTCTCTTTTTCTGCGCTTTGCCAGCACACTTCATCATTATCATCCAGCTTTTACCGTTTAAAGTCGTTTATAGTTTTTGCTGCTTCATCAACATTTTTTTTTCGAAGAACCAATTCGTAGTTCGGAGTGTTTTTCAGAAACTTCACATTCAAATTAACTCCAGAAGATAGACGTTATATATACACATATAACTGTTGGCGTAGACATGCTGCGAGGTTTCAAAATACTGATTGCTAATTCCCAATGATTCGTATGGCAATTCTCATTACAAGATGCGAATGAGTAAATGATGGGGTTTCAATGAATAATTATAATGACTTTTTGGAGAGGCTAAAGTCAAAGGGTAATGAAGTTGTTGGTACATCTGCTAATAATGTGGTGGAATGTAAAAGGTTTCCTGGTAACGATGGTGTATATCTCAAGGTTATAATAAGGTTAGTCTGACTGAAATGTCGAAGTTGACTTGCTAGAGCTGTGACAAAACTGGCTACTTTGAATAGGAGTTGCAAAGTTATTTTTGCTAATAAATGGCAAAGAATCTGACGCGGATACGTTGTTTAAACTTTTACTTTGGTTTCAAGAGTTTTTCAGGTACATAACTGTGGGTAACATGTGGTTGGATCATCATCTCGATTGCTCATCATTCGAAGTATCTTCAGAAATTTTCGAAGGGTTTGAACACATATTGTAATCATTAACATTCGAAGTATGTTCTAACACAGTTTTGAAGTCAAAATATAGCTTGTGAAAGATGTAAGGATCTAAGAGTGATGATTTTGGTCATATCTCAAGTTGAATTTTGAGATTTCAAAAATCAAAATATGTAATTAAATTTTGAATGAGTATGGTTGTTTTGATTTCTATAAAAGAATGTATATTGTTGTGAAAGTAGGAAGTATAATGGATGATTTGCTGAATCAGATTCGAAGAATGTAACATATTAATTGTGAATTTATATATCTCTCGGGTATTACCTACCCGTTAAAAAAATTTCACAATTAATATTTTGTACAAAAGAATTTTATTACAGTCTTTATGAAAATATATATATGTATATTTTCTTCAGATGTAACATAGATTTAATAAGTTAATGTTAAATTAAACTCATTTGATTTACGGTTGAAACTAGAATTGAATAATCCCAAAAGGCTTTAAAAAGTACATAACTTTTACGCAGTATTTCTTTAATGACATTGAAATTCTGAATCAATACTTCGTTATTTGTTGATGTATGATGTTCGGTTCGTGGAATTCTTGTGAATTTCGCAAAGTACGAATGGTTTTATCTGAAAAGTTTCGGGTACATCGATGATGAAAGTGTAAAATCAAATATATACTTGATTTATTATGAATTGGAATTTGTTGAATTGTGACAGAGATTGTAGTTAACGCTGGTTAAGTTACGGCCGAAGGACGTACATTATTGCATATTTGTAATATGAATTAACCGAGTAGTTAAGATTCACACACAATAGCTTAGCACGGAAAGATTTATTTCAATATATATATATATATATATATATATATATATATATATATATATATATATATATATATAATTTATTCAGATGGAATGAGTTAATTCTTCATAACTCGTTGATACAATATACACGTTATTGATTCGTAATGATGTCCACAGTGATTCTTGAACTGACGGAGTTTGTGATGTTATCTGTGTTGTGATTCAGATGTTGACTGTACTGACGATGCTGGTAACGCTGACGGTACTGTTGATGCTGTTGGTAAAGCAAGTTTAGCTTGTTAATCACACACCATTTTTGTCAGAGTTTCTACTCTTCCTTCTATCATTTTGGTTTGCTTAACTGATTTATGGTTAGGGCTAGATTAGATAATCTCTAAGACTTTAGAGATTACATAATCGCCGCGGAATGTTTCTCCAATGAAGTTATGAATTAATACTTCATCAGTTATTGTTGTTGGTACTCCTTAGTATCTATGGTGCATATGACGTTGATGCTCGTGGGACAGATTGTGAAGTTGAGGTTTACGACGCGGTTGTGGTTGGAGGTGGTAATGGTACTGTTGGTGTTGATGATGGTGGTACTAGTTATGCTGCTGATGCTACTGCTGGTGTTTGTAATCCCTGCACTATATTCTCCAAAGCCACTACCCGAGCGCGAAGCTCGTTGACTTCTTCTATAACACCAAGGGTGATTATCGGTTCGGACGAGCGGATAAATAAAATCTAAAATTTGATGTAATATATAATCGTGATGAGATACTCTGGAAATGAGCGAGAAAATGGTGTTTCGGACAGGTTTGCCGGTAAGTGCTTCAGGTTCTTCGTCAAGAGGGCAATGTGGTGGATGGAAGGGATCACCTTCTTCTTATCTCCAATGATTGAGGAGGCTACGAACCCATCCCCAATTCATCCAGAATAGGTGATGACTGATTGGTTGATCTATTCCGGTCACACTACTTCGGAGCTTGAATGGGATTCCATTTCGGAATCTGAGTGACTTGAACTAATGACGAATTCCATTTCGTACGATTGGATAAAGGATTTTTTTTTTTGATATGAAATGATTTTGGCTAACGGATGGTATTCTAATTACATAGAATATATATATATATATATATATATATATATATATATATATATATATATATATATATATATATATATATATATATATATATATATATATATATAGATCAAAAGATTTCGTAGATTACGGAGGACTTTGCGGGATATGTCAGGCAAAGTTTAAAGTAACAGATACGATAAGATATGATTTAGCAGATATGCTAAGATATGAATTTTTGTTTATACACTATTCATGCAATCAATTCAGCAAGACGTGTCTTAGACTAAAAATGATAAGCAGGTAATTTCCTGAGGATGATAAGTAGTTAATTTTCGACACAAAATGATAAGCAAAACTTTTGACATGTAGACACGGTCGAAGTCCAAACTCACTAATGCATCCTATCGACTTATCAGTTAGACACACTAATGCAGACCTGGTTCGCTAAGACCACCACTTTGATACCAACTGAAAGGACCCGTTCATATACATTATAAACGATTCACAATAGTTGATTACATTGCAAGGTATTTGACCTCTATATGATATATTTTACAAACATTGCATTCGTTTTTAAAAGAAAAACTTTCTTTACATCGAAAATTGACAGGCATGCATACCATTTCATAATATCCACTATCCAACTATAAATTGATTTAATAATAATCTTTGATGAACTCAATGACTCGAATACAACGTTCCTCGAAATATTCTATGAAAGACTCCAAGTAATATCTTTAAAATGAGCAAATGCACAGCGGAAGATTTCTTTGACACCTGAGAATAAACATGCTTTAAAGTGTCAACCAAAAGGTTGGTGAGTTCATTAGTTTATCATAATCATTTATTTCCATCATTTTAATAGACCACAAGAATTTCATTTCCAGTTCTCATAAATATACGTCCCATGCATAGAGACAAAAATAATCATTCATATGGTGAACACCTGGTAACCGACATTAACTAGATACATATAAGAATATCCCCTATCATTCCGGGATCCTCCTTCGGACATGATATAAATTTCGAAGTACTAAAGCATCCGGTACTTTGGATGGGGTTTGTTAGGCCCAATAGATCTATCTTTAGGATTCGCGTCAATTAGGGTGTCTGTTCCCTAATTCTTAGATTACCAAACTTTAATAAAAAGGGGCATATTCGATTTCGATAATTCAACCATAGAATGTAGTTTCAATTACTTGTATCTATTTCGTCAAACATTTATAAAAGCGCATGTATTCTCAGTCCCAAAAATATAAAGGGTAAAAAGGCAAATGAAACTCACCATACTGTATTTCGTAGTAAAAATACATATAACGTCATTGAACAAGTGCAAGGTTGGCCTCAGATTCACGAACCTAAATTAATTATATATATTTATGTGTTGGTCAATATTTGTCTAACAAATTAGGTTAAGTCATAGTGTACCACAATCCTAATGCTCGAGACTAATATGCAAAAGTCAACAAAAGTAAATTTGACTCAAAATAATTTTCAAAAATCTATGCATGATTAATATATAGTTTAAATATCGTCGTTTTATATTTTTAAATATTTTTAAAAGATTTATTAGAGTAAATAATATAATTTATTTATTAATAAATAAAATTTTATATTAAATTTATATAATAAAATATACTTTTATATATATTAAGTAATAAAATTTATAGGGTTCATTTAATATCATAAAGATAATATGATAGGTATTATTAAAGTAAGTTATTACACGTAGTAAAATATGTTTATATCATATATTTATTTGATAAAATAATATCTATAATGATAGTAAGTAAAAGTTGCATTATTTTATAATAATAATTATTATTATAAAAATATCAATATTTATAATTACTAAGATGACATTATGATAAAACGATAATTCTAATTATGATAACTTTAATATTTACGATAATTTTTAATATTATCTTTAAAATAATAATTCTATTTAAAATAATAATAATAATGATATTTTATAGTAACAATGACATTTCTATTAAAATGATAATTTTTGTTAAAATGATAGTTTTAATACTAACGATACTTTTAATAGAAATAGTAATGATAAAAATAATAAGAACGATAATTTTATCTAAATCAATATCTTATAATATTTTAATTTCATCATGATACTCTTACTCATTATTTCCTAATCGTTTCGTTTAATAGCTTTTAATCGTCTTTTATATCGTGTTCATAATAATGATAATAATAGTAATCAAAATAATTAGGTGTTACAAATATTTGTTTTAATTACACTAATATTAATAATGATAGTTACTATAACATTATTAACGATAATACTAATAATTATCTTAATGATAATATAGTAATAATAATAATAACAATAACAATAACCATTTTTAAATAATGATATATATTAATAATGATAATAATAATAATAATAATAATAATAATAATTGGATAATAATAATAATAATAATTATAACTTTAACGATAATAACGATAGTAATAATAAAAAAATAACAATTTTTAATGATAAATCCCTTTTATTGATAAAGATAATAATAATCATAATAATAAAATAAAACTAGAACGACGATAAAAACGACGATAATAATAATCATTTTTAATAAAAATATCGAAAATTCAATTGATTATAACTTCTAATCCTTTCATCGAAACCATTCGATATCTAAAGGTAAAGTTCTTAATTTTTCGCTATCTTTCCAAGAACATGCATATCTTATACCTTATCTCAATCGCAAGTGTAACTAATTCAAGAATCAACCTAACCTGTCTAAGGGCAATATCAAAAGTACAAGCATGCATAATCCTAAATACTCGAGCACTAGTCAGGGATACACTATTAGTATGTAAAAGTTAAATTATGAGTACTCACGTATCAATATTGAGATTCAATATTGCAGGAAAGGTACGTAGACGCAACGGAAATGATAAACACTATATTGACCTCACGAGCATACCCATGAACCATACTCAATCACCTCCATAGCTATAACCCATAATTTCCTTAATCCTATCCTACTCGAAAAACAATTTCGAAACCACTCGGACAGCACTCCGTCGTAATATTTTATGTATACTAATAATATCTTGAAATAATACGGAGTAAATATATATATGTAAATCGATTGAGAGAGTTTAGAGAAAAATATTTTCAAGTTTCTATGAAATAATGAAACCTATTGAATTCTATTTATAATAGATTTTTGAATTATTAAAGTGAATTATTAAAGTATGAATTATTAAAGTGAATTATTAAAGTATGAATTATTAAAGTGAATTATTAAAGTATGAATTATTAAAGTGAATTATTAAAGTTAAAGTAAAGTATAAATAAAGTAAAGGTAAAGTTTAAGTATAGTAAAAGTATAAAACTATGTACGTATAATACGCGTATAAATATATATAATATTAATTTAAATCGTTATATATATATTTAATAAAATAAAATATAAATATCGTTATCTTTATCATACTAGTTAAGTAATGAGTTGTCAAAAGTGGTTCTAGATGTTTATGAAAGTTATACACGTTTTAATAATAAAGTTCTTTTTAAACTGAAAACGTTTTTGTACGTTTGAAACTAAATAGATCAATCGAGTCTTTTTGAGATTCAATCTTCCACTACCCTTTGTCTAGTTCTCAATGATTGACAATTTGTTCTTATTTATAAATCACTTTACCATTTTCCGAATATTGTTAAAATGGAAAGATTTCTCAAATCAACGTGGGCCTTTCAACAGAGACTTGTAATCATAATTCAATATATCTGATAATTCAATCATTTGATCTTATCTTCTAATTCCATTGATAAACATTTTGAAACATATACAATCTTATAAAGTATTTAATCTAATATTTTGTTTACGTTTCAAGTTATAATATATATACACATATACATATATAATCATATTCGTTTAATGGTTCGTGAATCGTTGGAACTTGGTCGAGGTTGAATGAATGTATGACCATAGTTTAAAATTCTTGAAATTTAACTTAATAAATTTTGCTTATCGTGTCAGAAACATATAAAGATTAAAGTTTAAATTTGGTTGGAAATTTCCGGGTTGTCACACAGATTCACACGGCTTTTCTCATACGCGTTATTTACGATATTTTTTGGGATTTGCCGAGCTCATCAACCATTTTATACAATGACGCTCTTATTTCATACGATATTCATGCGAGCATCATTGTGGGGGAGATATGTATATGGTTGACGTGCGTGTGACTTCAATACACGTATGGTATTGGACTCGGACTTTAAAGAGACAAAATCGATGCGTTACTTATTTCACGAGTAAGCAAAGGAAAACGAAAAGAACTTCCACATCCTTGGGGGAGTATTGGAGACGTTAGGAACTTCGAAGGAGCCAACGATCAAAGCCAACTATATTGATACCGGCAATATATGAATAATTGAGGCTATCAAAGATGTGATGAGTACACAATCGATTGGCCGTATGCCTCATACATTCCGGGGGGAGTTTCTCAAGTTTTTTGAGCTTACTAATCAAATCAAGTGTTAGGGGGAGTTAAGTGATTTCAAAGAAGATCTTTCTCCATTGGGGTTTAGTCAAAAGCCAGGACTTTAGCAATTTTCTGATAATCGTGCTAAGTTAGAAGATGCTTGTTTCAAGATCGTTCTTAGTTCACGTAGGAAAGCCCAAGTACTTTGAAGGGGGAGATTCTAAGAATTCGAGGTATTCTTCATCAACATGAAGTGATGCAATGATGAATGTCTACCTTGCGTATTCCGCTGTGCAAACTCAAAGACTGTTGAAAGAACAATGACATCAAGTTTTGAAGATTTCAAGATCTTCATCAACGGCTATGCATCATTCGGGGGGGGGGGGGGGGGGTTAGTTAGCAATAGTTGATTCTTTCCTTGTAATGTTGTATGTTTTACTAGGGAGTTAGTTTTTGGAAACCCGTCTCACTCCTGGGGGAGATTGTTAGAACCCCGAGAAGGAGTAAAACGTGTATCCTTAGCCTTATGGAGGATCCTTTATACGAGGGCTATATAAAGGATCCAAGGCTCCCTAGATTAGCTAAGCTTAGCCACTGTTATGTAGAGATTTTCAAGAGAGCCGTGGAAAGTCAATCTTAACAGATTAACTTTCTCTCTCAATCTTAATGGTTAATCTTCACATTCATTGATATTCATGTGTCAAGGTCCTATCAAATAATAATAAAAATAATGATAATAATAATAATAATAATAATAATAATAATAATAATAATAATAATAATAATAATAATAATAATAATAATAAAAATAATTTTAATAAATGTAATAACAATAATAATACTATTAACAATAATGATAATGATAATAATAATAATAATAATGATACTTTTAAAATGATAATGATAATAATAATAATAATTCTAATAATAATAATAATAATGATAGTTTTAATGATAATAAAAATGATAATTTTTCTAGTCATGATAATAATAATAATAATAATAATAATAATAATACTTATATTCATGATACTTATATTAATAATAATACTTATATTACGAATAATAATTATAATAATAATAATAATTTTTATAATAATAATGATAATATTACTACCTTAAAAGAACAAGCTTCCCAAAAAAAAAATGTCGCTGGACGTGCTCGAACCCACAATCTATTGTTCCCCTAACACACTACTACCCATCGATCTATTTGTTTCTTTCTGTTTGAATTCACAGATTAAATCTATTTAACCATTACTAATCCGTTTTCATCTTCTTCTTCTAATCATCTTATTCGTCATCATCCTACATCGATTATTATTTTATGCATCATCATCACTTCACAACCTATGAACAACATCATTATCGATTTGTATCATCACCAACTGTTATCATCATGTTTATCATGTATCATGATCATCATGATCATTTAACATCACAACGTAATCGTTTTTCCTATCACTTATTCTATCATCATCATAACATCACAGTTAACATAATCATCATACTTATCATCGTTTCTTTGGTCATCATCCTAATTCACGATTATCATCTTTTTCTAATTGTCATCACCATCGCTATCATTTATCTTCATCTTCGTTTTATTTATTTCACATAAAATCATGATTATCTTCATCATAACCTTCGCATTTTTAAACAGAAACCTTACAGCCATCTTATTTGATCAACAATGGCAGTAGTAGCAGTGGAACAGGAAGCAGCAAACAATGGTGGAAGTGGTGGTTTTATGATGTATGCTTTTAACAAAGGTGGTTTAAGGTTGATCATGACCTGAAATAGAAACAGAAACAGCCTAGTTCGAGCAGCAGTTGTGATAGGAACGAAAAAAAATATGGAAGGTGGTGGTTCCGGTTTTGATAGTTTACGGAGGAGAAGAATTAGAAACAAAAATAGTAAACAGATGGTGATGGTTTTCGGTTTAAATAGAGACATAGCAGCAGTTGGGTGTTTGTTCGTGGTGGTTGTTTACAGCGGGCTGCAGCAACAGCAGTAATGAGTTGCAGGTTGGGGTCTCCGGTTGTAGACAATTAGAAAGAAGGAAAAGGAGAAACATCAAAATAAAATGATAGTGGTGATGATTTCATATTATGTGCAGTATATATATATATATATATATATATATATATATATATATATATATATATATATATATATATATATATATATATATAGAGAAAAAGTGATGGAGATTAAACAGAGAAAAGAACTCGAGCATGTGGTGTTTGTTTACTATCCATATGTATATGCTATAAATATATATATATTCATTATATAAGGTAGTGGGAGGTGATGATTGTTACTTTCATATAACTTATATATATATATATATATATATATATATATATATATATATATATATATATATATATATATATATATATATATATATATATAAGATATTTGTGATCATATAATAAGGGAAATGTGCACATAAGAAAATAATAAAATAATATTAGCAGCCAACAATTTGAATTGTTATGCCGACAGTTTTAGCACGAAGTGCCATCGTGCTCCGTTGTAAATCAGTGGCGGATAAAAGTCTTCGGAAAAATCTCAAAATTTTAAATTAAATATGTTTAATTATTTCGGTCATTAAATGTTTAAAATCATTCATAAAAAGTTGATCGATTAATAGCGCTCAATCCCAAATAAAATATATGGAGTGTTAAAACTCATCCTAAGGTATTTAAATATATTTTTAGTAATCGTAAAATTTATATAGAGTTGTAATCCCTTGAATATAATAATTTGCTTAAAATTCAACGGACCAATCAGAGCGTGACATGTGGCGCGACAATCATATGCGATTGAAAAAAATTTCAAAAAAATTTGTTTTTTTAAATTTTTTTTAATTCGTTTTTTTAAAAAATTTTAATTTTTGTTTTTTGAAAAAAAATTAATTTGTTTTTAAATTTAGCATTTCAAATCTAATCACATGTGATTGTAAAACACAATCACATGTGATTCTGCATTTCAAATCCAATCACATGTGATTGAAAAAAAAATTAAAAATTTTTTTCAAAAAAAATTCAAATTTATTTAAAAAAAAAAAAATCAACCAAAAACATACTTTAATTCGGTGATTTGATCAAGTTTGTTAGCATTTCATGATCATATCTTCAAAATTTTAGACTTTAATTCGTTGATTTTATCAAGTTTTGCTAAAAAAACTTGGTGTTTAAAGATTTTAGCACAAATTTACTGAAATTCGTCATTTTACTAAAAAAAATTTCAATCACATGCGATTCGATTTAACATGCAGAATCACATGTGATTGGGTTTTACAATCACATGTGATTTACTGCATGTCAAATTCAATAAAATGTTATTGAAAAAAAAGTTTTGATAAAAAAATTTTGAAAAAAAAAAATTTCATAAAAAAAAATTTCGAAAAAAAATTTCGAAATTTTTTTTTTTTTAAAATTTTTTTTAAAATTTCTTTCAATCACATGTGATTATCGCGCCACGTGTTGCACTCTGATTGGTCCCTTGAATCTCAACTTAAAAGTTGGTTTCATTTGAATATTCCTCAATTTATATAACTTAATTACAGACCAACGTTTATTTTTAAATTCACATAATTTTGTATTTTAATCTGTTTAATATTAATCAAATGATAAACGAGTGTTACTATATAGATACATTTTAAATAATATCTTTATTGTATATAATTATTTATATTTATTTATTTATATATACATATCTATTTACAAATAATTGTTCGTGAATCGTCGAGAACAGTCGAAGGGTAATTGAATTCATGAAAACAGTTCAAAAATTTTGAGACTCAGCTTAACAGAATTTGCTTATCGTGCCAGAAATATTAAATCATATCGAGAATTTTGATTCAAAATAAGTCAAAATTTTCCGGGTCATTACAATATTAATATAATATTAAATCTTAGTTTATTTATTCCTTCCATATTATTTTAGAATCTTAATTCCCTAAACTCTTAATCCACTTCCTAGAACATTTGAAAATGACAATACCACAACCTTCCATTTCATCACCTATGTTATCCGAGGTGGAAAGGTTGTTAGAAAACACTAGGTTAGTGGAAACTGCTCCAATTTTAAGGTTATATGACATTGATTCTTCTCTTGAGGAAGACATTAGGGAATTAATTGAAACGACCCAACCCGTCTTTAAACCCGAAATTATTTTTTTATAATAGTAAGCCATTATCACGCCACTTAAATGGTTACATGACGTCGACCATTTCATACCAAACATTTAAAAATTCAACAAGTTTAAAGTTTACATAGTAGGCACGAAGGCCCTTAATCAAATGTGTTACAAATTCGACCCATAAATGATAGTTTTAAACCAAACGACACATGAGCATGATTTGGGGCTAAACTACCCAAAACAATAGGCCGCTTTCCAAAAAGCTTCGCCTAAGCAACCAACATAGGAATATCTAGTTCCCGGCAACCTCTTTCCCTTTCTCCACACTTGTACCTAAAAAGTAAACAACTAGAGGGGTAAGCAAAGCTTAGTGAGTGCAACAATTATACATACACATATATAACCCATCTATTTGCAATCACGCCCACCAAATACCTCATACGAACTTGTAACTCAAATAGCATGTCATCATATTCATAATGCTAATAATTCGTACACGATCAACGACCCCACATTAGCATATGCTCAACACAATATATACAATATGCTAAACAATAAACAACAACACAATATGGTTAACCATAAACACTATGGTGCTACCGGCTCATGGTTCACACCACACGTAATGTTATGGCGCTACTGGCTCCGTGGTTCACGCCACTACGTATTCGAGTCATACTCCTTTATAGTGCTACCGGCTCCTTGGTTCACACTTTGACGCTACCGGCTCTTGGTTCACACCTCATTATATAGTGCTACCGGCTCGTGGTTCACATTTAGTGTGACCGACTCGTGGTTCACACCTTGATGCTACCAGCTCGTGGTGCTCGCATCAACCCAAAAACCAAGATGTTACTGGCTCGTGATTCACATCATGACACTCGTCACAAACATGTTATGGTACTACCGGTTCATTGGTTCATACCATAACATTCACAAATAAATACGCCATATATATATACGCATAATTATTCCACTCACCTTATCGCTTCGGTGATGATTAAACACTCCGCAAGCTTCAAAGTAAAGTACCTATTATATTAGATACACAATCAACAAACAAACTAGTTGGACTAGCAACCAACACTTAACTCTTGTGCATTTAATGACTTAATTGCATTAAATGACCCATTCGCACCAAACCCGCCCATTCAAAGTCAAGACTATCATTAATCACTAAAAGCTAGTGATTAAAGTCCAATAACACTAACTAACACAAATTTAGGGTATTTTCATACCCATCTTGCCCATTAGGTCAAACCTTACCCATTTGACTCATTTTAAAGTCAAGACCTACAATTTGGTCAAACTTGAACCCATTTTTAAACTTTCACTAACACATAAGTGTGTTAGTGATTTGACAACACAATTAACTCTACAAACACCAAATTACATGACTAAACCCTAGATTACGAACCTTAGGGTTTCCATACATCAAGTTTACCCAATTTCGCCCATTTAACCCTAAAATGGGTCTTACAAACTACACAAGAACAAACCCTAGCTATAAACCAAATTGAACTCAAAACTCGGAGTTAAAACTTAACAACACTACTAAAACATAGCTAGATATGTAGGGAACAACTTTAAAACATAGACTCAGGCAAGATTTGGTCTCCTTCTTCCCCAAAATGAGCTCTCTCACTCTAAAACTCTAATTCTCTCTCTAGAATTTAATTGTGTAG
Source organism: Rutidosis leptorrhynchoides (assembly GCF_046630445.1). Classification (NCBI taxonomy): domain Eukaryota; kingdom Viridiplantae; phylum Streptophyta; class Magnoliopsida; order Asterales; family Asteraceae; genus Rutidosis; species Rutidosis leptorrhynchoides. The sequence goes on from NC_092337.1 coordinate 298,173,195, forward strand.
GTGAAAGAGTGATAAATGAGATAGGGATAAGCTTGGTATCAGTTTTTATGTTCTCAAACCATCCACGCGGTGAAAAGACCAAAACAGCCCAAAAGATACCCTTAAAACGGGTCAAAATAGTTTGTTCAGCGAGCTCATCGCGTTTCGCGACAACCAGGATGCGAGAAAGGTAACCAAAATGCGAAAGGTTGGTCAGGAGGGGGGACTTTCATGGCATCGCGTTCCAATGGAGTTCATCGTGATCCGCGATGGTTCAATACGCGACATACCCTGTTTAAACGCGATAATTTACCAGCTTCGTCCTATTTCCAATGTTTAAACCATTTACAAATTACCACGGTTAAAGTTAAATGTTCACAAGGTTAAATACGCACCTTTGGACCATGTACGAGGAAAACGGGATGTTACATTAATGGATGTATACACAGAGAATTTCACACCTATAAGTATTAAGTATGAAGATCTAGATTCCGAGTTTGACGAGTTTATGAAGGTCAACATCAATGGTGAATCAGAGGATGAACTGTTTGAAATATTTACTAAGAAAGAACTTATACTGGAAACACCAATTGAAATATGTATAACTCCGATAGACTTCGTATATCCAAAAAAAAATTATTATCGGATGTGAAAAGGTTTTTAAAAACCCATTTTGGCAAGAACACGCAATATTGCCGCAAGACCTACACAATGGGAAACTATTAATTGATACTCGGGTTAATTTCAAAATTATGAACAAACAACAAATTAAATTTATCTTTACAACCCGAGGTGTTAATGATTGGTTAACGTTACTAATTCGTGGAACGTTTTCCACTGATTTTATATGCCGCCCGATAAGTGTGGGGGAAGTTAATCCCTACTAAAGAAAAATTTAAATGGGGTTGAGTCAAGCTTATGACTTAATAAATAAGCATGTTTTATGGTCAGTTGATGGCCTTCTATGTGTGATGACTCAGGAATTTCCGACCAAATTTAAACTTAATCTTTATATAATTTCGACATGATAAGCAAAGTCTATTAAAATGAGTCTCATAACGTTGGAGCAATTTTTCAGGAATGCATTCAACCTTGACTATTCCCAACGATTCACAAATATTTGTTTGTAAATAAATATGTAAATATATGTTATGTAAATGTATGTATATATAATAATTAGAAATTATAAAATATAATTTAAATTATATATGTAAAAGAAAATACAAAATAATTATGTTATAATTTAAAATGAATATATATGATTTCTATACATAATTAATATTTTATGTAAATTATAATATATATAAAATATATGAATATTAAATATTCAGAAAATTATATATATATATATATATATATATATATATATATATATATATATATATATATATATATATATATATATATATATATATATATATATATATATATATATATATATGATTCTATACAAAAATTAAGATTGTATGTATATTATAGTATGTAAAATGTATAACTATTAAATGGCATATATATAAATTGAAACATACAAATTATTGTTATTAGTATTGTTATCAAATAATATTATTAACAGATTTTTAATATTATTATTTACTATTATAAGATTTTTCTAGCATTATTTTTATCTTTATTATTAACATAAGTCCCATGATAAATAATATCATTATTAATATTAAAATAATTACTATTATTATTATTTGTATTTAATTAATTTGATATTAATATTATTATGAACATTAATATTGTTATTATTAATATCATTGTCATTAATACTATTATTATTATTATTGGTTATATTTATTATAATTATTAACAACAATATTATTAATAGGTTTATATTTATTATAAATAATAAAAACAGATATCTATATAAATACAAGTATACAAATACAACTAAATAGATAGATACATAAACATATAAAAATTACAGGTATATATACATATAAATACATATATAGATAAATAGATTTATAAAATACTGATTTATTAATAAACAGATATAGACATATATAAAAGTATATATACGAATATATATATATATATATATATATATATATATATATATATATATATATATATATATATATATATATATATATATATATAAAATATTCAGGAGATTAATTGTGTACGTAATCAGTTTCTTTCACAATTCTACTGTGATTGAATCGCCTATCTACTATTAAACTCGTACCAATTAGAATCAATTATCAGGAACAATCCAAAATTTTGTTACATGTATCAATCCCTTTATATATATTAATTTTTTTTAGTCGACTGATGAAGACATTTGTACTTATTGTCTGTAAGTGGTTAAATATCGATTTCACGAATCCATTAAGATCTAGTTAACTATTAAATCATGTACGTACCCACATATAGAGGTCACTTACTGTAATTCGCTAAATTCATACAGAAAAACTAAATAATAAGCCGATGGCCCTGTTTTCAAACCATTTTTCAAACTAAATGATTTTGTAACAAATTTCAAATTGTGTTAATGTAGTTCTGTGGGGAATTTAACACTCAATGTTTCTGCAAAAGTTGAAATTCCAATTCTTAATATTCAATTCTAATTTTGAAGTCAAAGATACAATTTCAAAAGTCAAACGTTCTTGTTCTTGGAAAAATTTGAATTCGTTTCAATGATTTTATTGAAATTGATAACTCAGAAAGTTTATATGAATAATTTAGAACTTAATTTATGTTATAATTTTTTTCTAAAAACATCTAGAATTTGATAAGTGATTATGTGTTCTTCGTTTACTATTTTTTTTGTGCAGCAGATATTTGCTGTAAAACATTTTAATTATTTTTTTTTTCTGTTGTCAAACAATAACAGACACATCTGGTGTTGCAGTTTAATTTAAGAATATAAATTGTTGATTTAACTTTAGTCTGGTAATTGATCAAAAGAAATTGAAAATGAAGAACACATGTATTATACGGGTTAAATAGTTTAAGAGTTTGAGATAGTCAGAAAACTCAAATGGATCAGGTGGCTTGGGGTGTTTGCGTGGTAGCGACGGGTCTCGGGTTCGAGTCCCACTTGTTGCATTCTTTTAAGAGGAGTCTCTAAGGTAGTCTATTTCTTTTATTTTTATATTTTATTATTATTATTATTATTATTATTATTATTATTATTATTATTATTATTATTATTATTATTATTATTATTATTATTATTATTATTATTATTATTATTATTTTTATTATTATTATTATTATTATTATTATTATTATTATTATTATTATTATTATCATTATTGTTTACCATTTATTATGATTATTGTGATTATTGTTAGTTACCAATATTACAATTAGTAGTATAATTATAACTTGTATTACAATTATCATAAATATAAGTATCATAACCACTATTAGTATTATTATTGATATTATGATCATTAGAAATTATTATTATGATTATTATTGAGATATGTATGGTTATTATTATTATTAGTAAAAGTGTTATTATTAAGATTACTATTAGTAATAAGATCGTTATAATTATTATTATTAAGTAACAATATCAAAAATTATTATTTTCACTATCATTATTACTAAATTATTCATTTTATCAAAAACTACTAATATTATCATTATGAGATTTATAATCAAAAACTATCATCAATATTATTAATAACAAAAGTATTAACTTTAATATTTTTATTAGTAACATTAGGTATTGTTATTATTATCAATATGATGAAAATGTTATTATTATTATTATCACTATGAAAATAATACAATTATTACTATATTCATAACTATTTGTATTAATATAACTAAATATATATAAATATTAATCATTATAAATCTATATACACAAAAATCAATATATATATATATATATATATATATATATATATATATATATATATATATATATATATATATATATATATATATATATAGAATATAATTTAAGACATAATATAAATATACGTTTTAAAATGGAAATTTGTATAAAATCTATATAACTATGAACATATAAATAATATATATTAATAAATGAAAGCTTGTGATTTACATTGTATGTATTAATAGATATTCAATTGTTATAGGTTCGTGAATCCGAGGCCAACCCTATACTTGTTCAGTGTCGTCATATGTATTTTTACTACAAAATACATTAGGTGAGTTTCATTGATCCCCTTTTACTCTTTACATTTTTGGGGCTGAGAATACATGCAAATGCTTTAGTAACTGTTTTACAATAATTATATGCGTGAGTTTCATTTGCACCCTTTTACTCTTTACGTTTTTGGGCTGAGAATACATGCAAATGCTTTATTAACTGTTTTACAATATTTATATGCGTGAGTTTCATTAATCTTTTTTTTAAATGCTTTTGCAATATATATTTTGGGACTAAGAACACATGCGCTGCTTTTATAACTGTTTTACGAAATAGACACAAGTACTTAAAACTACATTCTATGGCTGGATTATTAAACCGAGTATGCCCCTTTTTATTAAGTCTGGTAATCTAAGAATTAGGGAACAGACACCCTAATTGACGCGAACTCTAAAGATAGATCTATCGGGCCCAACAAGCCCCATCCAAAGTACCGGATGTTTTAGTACTTCAAAATTTATTTCATGTCCGAAGGAGGATCCCGGAATGATGGGGATATTCTTATATACATATTGTGAATGTCGGTTACCAGGTGTTCAATCCATATGAATGATATTTTTGTCTCTATGCATGGGACGTATGATTATGAGAAATGGAAGTATGAAATCTTGTGGTTTATTAAAATTATGAAATGATTATTTATGATAAACTAATGAACTCACCAACCTTTTGGTTGACACTTGAAAGCATGTTTATTATCAGGTACGAAAGAAATCTTCCGCTGTGCATTTGATCATTTTAGAAACATTACTTGGAGTCATTCATGGCATATTTCAAAAGACGTTGCATTCGAGTCGTCGAGTTCATCAAGATTATTATTAAGTCAATTATAGTTGGATATATTCTGAAAGGGTATGCATGCCGTTAATTTTCGTTGTAAAGAAAGTTTGTCTTTTAAAATTGAATGCAATGTTTGTAAAATGTATCAAATAGAGGTCAAATACCTCGCGATGTAATCAATTGTTGTGAATCATTTATAATCGATATGGACTTCGTCCGGATGGATTAGGACGGGTCTTTTCAGTTGGTATCAGAGCGGTGGTCTTAGTGAACCGGGTCTGCATTAGTGTGTCTAACTGATAAGTCGTTAGGATGCATTAGTGAGTCTGAACTTTGACCGTGTCTGCATGTCAAAAGTTTTGCTTATCATTTCGTGTCGAAAATTTCCTGCTTATCATTTCTAGAGAATCACTTGCTTATCATCCTTAGTATAGACACATCTTATTGCATTAATTGCATGATTAGTGTATAGACAAAAATTTATATCTTAGCATATCTGCTAATTCATATCTTAGCGTACCTATTATTGTTACCGATGCCTGACAGTTTCCGTAGATTCCTCCGTAACGTATGGGATTTTAGTATTATATATGCATATGTAAATTATGTATTGCAGGGTACTAATCTAAATCCTATAATCTATTTCTTATCGAAAATCATTCATCTGATCGTACGAGATAAATCACTCAACCAGATCGAATTCCTCGGATTCCGACAGCTATTCCAATATGGAGTTTCACCTAAGCTCCGAAAGCAGTGTCACCAGAATGAATCAACCAATCATCCATCTCCAATTCATCTGATGGGTTCATTGTCGACTTAATCGATGGAGACGCGCAGACGGCAATCCCTTCCATCAACCGAATTCACCTCTTGACAATGAACCTGAAGCGTTTACCGGCGAACCTGTTCGAGACACCATTTTCAATCTCATTTCCAGGGTAACTCGGCAAGATTATATTATATCCACAATTCTGAACCTTATTCATCCGCTCGTTCTGACCAACAATAATCCTGGAGTAATAAGTCAACGAACTTCGCGCTCGAATAATCAATTTGGAGAATATGGTGCAAAATGTACCAGCTTCAGCAACATCACCGGCACCAACAGTACCATCAATAACAACACCAGTACCATCAACAATCCATGCTTCAATATCATCATCTGTACTTTGAGTATGATCTTCGTTCTACGTATCATTCTACCTCATTTATCTTCGTTCGACATGGCGAATATGTAATCTCTAAAGTTTTAGAGATTATTTATTCTAGTTCCAACCGAAAAGCAAATGAGTTTAATATCATATTAACTCATTAAATCCATGAATACATCTGAAGAAAATATATATGTATATATGTTTTCATAAAGATTGTAATTAAAAATTCTCTTGTACAAACTGTAATGGTGAAAATATTTTAACGGGTAGGTAATACCCGAGGAATATTTAAATTTCACATTTATAAGTTACCTTGTACGTTCTTCGAATCTGTTTCAACAGTCATATACTATCCTACTTACATCCACCGATATACAAATCCGTTCACCACAGAATAACCATATTCATCCAATTTCATATTTGGATTTTGATTTATTAGAATCTAACAAATGGCATAATGAAGAAAACATTGGACAAAATAAAATTTGTTAGAAACAAACAAATTAACTATGAGGAATTTTGTTAAGAATCCACGCTAACTGTTCCTAGCCAATTATTTCTAGCTAACTGATTACATTTTATTTATTGCAATTTAATTATCACAATTTAAATTCTCGCAATTTTATTTATCGTCATTTAATTTCTGTTATTTACTTTACGCACTTTATTTATCGTCATTTAATTTCTGTTATTTACTTTACGCACTTTATTTATCGTCATTTATTTTTACACACTGTAAATATCGGGACACGTGTACAAGGTTTTGACATATCATATCGACACATCTATATATATTATTTGGAATAACCATGGACACTCTATATGCAGTAATGATCGAGTTCTCTATACAGGGTTGAGGTTGATTCTCAAATAATGTATATACTTTGAGTTGTGATCGAGTCTGAGACATGTACACGGGTCACGATATGAATTAATTAATTCGAATATTATATATTAAACTATATATGTATTATTGAACTGCTAATAGTGGACTATCAACTGAGGACTACCAACATTGGATAATTAAAATGAATTAAAACATTGATTATAACATATGAAACTAAACATCTCTTCAAGTTTGCCACTTGATTTCATTTTAAACCTCATTGTATCTTGACGATTACAATCTCCGTTTAAACCTTTCATGAATCTTGAAAACACCTCAATTGAGAGGATGAACCAACCGTGCCTCAGCTACAGAAGAAAAGATTGATGCATATAGTTATGCATCTGAAAAACTCTCGGAAACTGAGTACACGTTTAACACGTAGTTGTGTTAATTCCTTAGTGTTATTATTACCCAAAATAACTTGGTAATTCCTTTCAAAGTAGCAAATTTTGTCACAGCTCCAGCAAGTCAACTTTGACTTTTCGTTCGAAACAACCTTATTAACACCTTAATATATATACGTGTGCTCTTTTATTGTTACCGGGGAACCTTTCATATTTTACCATATTACCAGCAGACGTACCAGCAACCTCGTTGCTTCTTGGTTTAAATCTCATCGATAAATCATTATATTTATTCATTGAAACCTATCATATACTCATCCGCATCTTGTAACGACAATTACCATACCAATTACCGGGAATCAGTAATCGGTACTTTGAAAACTCACAGCATATCTACATCAACAGTTATATGTATCCATATAACATTTATCTCTTAGAATTATGATCTTTCATTCTGAAATTCTAAAAAAAAAAAAAAAGCACTCAGTCTACAGATTAATACTCTGAATGTTGAAAAATCTGAATGAAGCAGCAGCAACCGTAGACAACCGTAAACGACCCTAAACATCGAAAGTTTGATGGTAAAGAATAGTATGTTGGAAAAAGCTCAGAAAAGTTGGAACTGGAAAACGGATTGAGCTAACCACGAAGGAGACCAAGGACAAATACAAGGACCATACCCTATATTCAAAGAATCCAGGTAACTCTGGATCCGTTGAAATCTTTAAAGATTATCTTGCACCGAAGTCATATTAAAATCTTGCAGAAAATCTTTCTCCATCAACCATCGAACTTAGAAATTCCAAAATATCATCATCAATATCTTCGATATTTCTGAGGATATTTTCATAAATATTCTCGTCCGAAATTATATACCTCTTCGTGCTTCCTGTGTATCATATATTGGAAACATTCAATAGAAAATTTAGTACCGAAAAGCAAATTATGCTAAACTATGAAGAAAGCCGTGGACAAATAACAAAGAATAAGTTTGACTTCAAAGAATCCAAATGATTCAAGGTCTGCTAAAGTCTTTAGTGAATATCTTGCTCCTTACTCTAAACCCTTGCAGACAATAGTTTCTATCATCCTCTGATCTTAGATATTCTGAGATATTATAGTATCTTTCATTATAAATATCCTCCATATTTCTGGAGATATTTTTATAACTATTCTTATCTGAAATCATTAATCTCTTCGTGCTATCAGTATTACATCATATAGAAACTGTTAGTTTCTATATTCTGTAAACTTTCGAGCTTAAAATATGAATGTTATTGAAGTAATGTTGGGAACTGATGCATGAGTTAGTATAATATAATGACACTTGATCAACGTGATTATATTACAGTAAGTCATGCTGAGTTTCTAAATAGAACATGATGATTCACAGATTATAATGTCATCATGTGTCATGTTACATAACTCTTTCATTTTAACATATCAAGAAAATATATTCTTGATAGTTCTATTCTCAGTGATTCTGGTAATTTGACAAATCAAAGCGTGCTATAACGTTCATTCTTGTTTAGAACATTAAATTCATTCGAAACTCCATATCTACGAATTCTGGACCATTATTCGCTTGGTTTAAAGTTGGGAAAAGAAAAACAAATGAATGAATCTCTGAAATAGAAATGAGGGGTATAAATTGCAGAAAAATAGGAGAGAGCATTAACTGTGGATGACAATGATTATAGAAAACGGAAGCAAGGATTTCGAAGTAAAAGGGAAGATATAAAGCCCGATAACAACACGGAAATTACAAATCGTGTATATCAATGTTTATCGCAACATAAAGACACGGGAGAATTAAAAACATTATAATCCCAAGGGCGAAGTAGAAGAAAGCAGATTCCTCTGGTGGAAGTTGGAAAAGGAAAATGATTGTTGCGATAGTAAGGATGAGGACAAGGATCAGAACTGGATTAAGCATTTTTAGAATCTTTTGGATGTATGAAACAAGAATGAAAGTTTAGGAATGATGAGAATAATGAAACAAAAGAGTTTAATTTATAATGGAAATATCAGACAGAGTAATCGAAGCAGATCACCTTATTAATTGTAGAGATCCTAATTTCCTTATTCGTCGAAAAAAATCAAATCTTTTAGATTTCGAAGATTTTCTTCAAATCTCTTGAATTCCGAAATTCAACCCTCTACGTCAAAAGTTAAGACACGCCTTATTTTCTAAATTCAACCCTGACTCTGTCAAAAGTTAAGATGAATCTTTACTTTCCTATTCCACTCTTTGGTGATAACTACATTCGTACTCTTCGAATAATCGAATTATTATATCCATATTACTCAATGATGATAAAACTCAATTTATCAACTCATATTCATCATGAAAACATTTTTATAGTTCGCCATGACCACATCACTCAAATTTCGGGACGAAATTTCTTTAACGGGTAGGTACTGTGATGACCCGGGAATTTCCGACCAAATTTAAACTTAATCTTTATATAATTTCGACATAATAAGCAAAGTCTATTAAAATGAGTCTCATAACGTTGGAGCAATTTTTCAGGAATGCATTCAACCTTGACTATTCCCGACGATTCACGAATATTTGTTTGTAAATATTTATGTAAATATATGTTATGTAAATGTATGTATATATAATAATTAGAAATTATAAAATATAATTTAAATTATATATGTAAAAGAAAATACAAAAATAATTATGTTATAATTTAAAATGAATATATATGATTTCTATACATAATTAATATTTTATGTAAATTATAATATATATAAAATATATGAATATTAAATATTCAGAAAATTTTATATATATATATATATATATATATACAAAAATTAAGATTGTATGTATATTATAGTATGTAAAATGTATAACTATTAAATGGCATATATATAAATTGAAACATACAAATTATTGTTATTAGTATTGTTATCAAATAATATTATTAACAGATTTTTAATATTATTATTTACTATTATAAGATTTTTCTAGCATTATTTTTATCTTTATTATTAACATAAGTGCCATGATAAATAATATCATTATTAATATTAAAATAATTACTATTATTATTATTTGTATTTAATTAATTTGATATTAATATTATTATGAACATTAATATTGTTATTATTAATATCATTGTCATTAACAACAATATTATTATTAATAGGTTTATATTTATTATAAATAATAAAAACAGATATCTATATAAATACAAGTATACATATACAACTAAACAGATAGATACATAAACATATAAAAATTACAGGTATATATACATATAAATACATATATAGATAAATAGATTTATAAAATACTGATTTATTAATAAACAGATATAGACATATATAAAAGTATATATACGAATATATATATATATATATATATATATATATAAAATATTCAGGAGATTAATTGTGTACGTAATCAGTTTCTTTCACAATTCTACTGTGATTGAATCGCCTATCTACTATTAAACTCGTACCAATTAGAATCAATTATCAGGAACAATCCAAAATTTCGTTACATGTATCAATCCCTTTATATATATTAATTTTTTTTAGTCGACTGATGAAGACGTTTGTACTTTTTGTCTGTAAGTGGTTAAATATCGATTTCACGAATCCATTAAGATCTAGTTAACTATTAAATCATGTACGTACCCACATATAGAGGTCACTTACTGCAATTCGCTAAATTCATACAGAAAAACTAAATAATAAGTCGACGGCCCTGTTTTCAAACCATTTTTCAAACTAAATGATTTTGTAACAAATTTCAAATTGTGTTAATGTAGTTCTGTGGGGAATTTAACACTCAATGTTTCTGCAAAAGTTGAAATTCCAATTCTTAATATTCAATTCTAATTTTGAAGTCAAAGATACAATTTCAAAAGTCAAACGTTCTTGTTCTTGGAAAAACTTGAATTCGTTTCAATGATTTTATTGAAATTGATAACTCAGAAAGTTTATATGAATAATTTAGAACTTAATTTATGTTATAATTTTTTTCTAAAAACATCTAGAATTTGATAAGTGATTATGTGTTCTTCGTTTACTATTTTTTTTGTGCAGCAGATATTTGTTGTAAAACGTTTTAATTATTTTTTTTTTGTTGTCAAACAATAACAGACACATCTGGTGTTGCAGTTTAATTTAAGAGTATAAATTGTTGATTTAACTTTAGTCGAGTAATTGATCAAAAGAAATTGAAAATGAAGAACACATGTATTATACGGGTTAAATAGTTTAAGAGTTAGAGATAGTCAGAAAACTCAAATGGATCAGGTGGCTTGGGGTGTTTGCGTGGTAGCGACGGGTCTCGGGTTCGAGTCCCACTTGTTGCATTCTTTTAAGAGGAGTCTCTAAGGTAGTCTATTTCTTTTATTTTTATATATTATTATTATTATTATTATTATTATTATTATTATTATTATTATTATTATTATTATTATTATTATTATTATTATTATTATTATTATTATTATTATTATTATTATTATTATTATTATTATTATTATTATTATTATTATTATTATTATTATTATTATCATTATTGTTTACCATTTATTATGATTATTGTGATTATTATTAGTTACCAATATTACAATTAGTACTATAATTATAACTTGTATTACAATTATCATAAATATAAGTATCATAACCACTATTAGTATTATTATTGATATTATGATCATTAGAAATTATTATTATTATGATTATTATTGAGATATGTATGGTTATTATTATTATTAGTAAAAGTGTTATTATTAAGATTACTATTAGTAATAAGATCGTTATAATTATTATTATTAAGTAACAATATCAAAAATTATTATTTTCACTATCATTATTACTAAATTATTCATTTTATCAAAAACTACTAATATTATCATTATGAGATTTATAATCAAAAACTATCATCAATATTATTAATAACAAAAGTATTAACTTTAATATTTTTATTAGTAACATTAGGTATTGTTATTATTATCAATATGATGAAAATGTTATTATTATTATTATCACTATGAAAATAATACAATTATTACTATATTCATAACTATTAGTATTAATATAACTAAATATATATAAATATTAATCATTATAAATCTATATACACAAAAATCAATATATATATATATATATATATATATATATATATATATATATATATATATATATATATATATATATATAGAATATAATTTAAGACATAATATAAATATACGTTTTAAAATGGAAATTTGTATAAAATCTATATAACTATGAACATATAAATAATACATATTAATAAATGAAAGCTTGTGATTTACATTGTATGTATTAATAGATATACAATTGTTATAGGTTCGTGAATCCAAGGCCAACCCTATACTTGTTCAATGTCGTCATATGTATTTTTACTACAAAATACATTAGGTGAGTTTCCTTGATCCCCTTTTACTATTTACATTTTTGGGGCTGAGAATACATGCAAATTCTTTAGTAACTGTTTTACAATAATTATATGCGTGAGTTTCATTTGCACCCTTTTACTCTTTACGTTTTTGGGCTGAGAATACATGCAAATGCTTTATTAACTGTTTTACAATATTTATATGCATGAGTTTCATTAATCTTTTTTTTAAATGCTTTTGCAATATATATTTTGGGACTGAGAACACATGCGCTGCTTTTATAACTGTTTTACGAAATAGACACAAGTACTTAAAACTACATTCTATGGCTGGATTATTAAACTGAATATGCCCCTTTTTATTAAGTCTGGTAATCTAAGAATTAGGGAACAGACACCCTAATTGACGCGAACTCTAAAGATAGATCTATCGGGCCCAACAAGCCCCATCCAAAATACCGGATGTTTTAGTACTTCAAAATTTATATCATGTCCGAAGGAGTATCCCGGAATGATGGGGATATTCTTATATACATATTATGAATGTCGGTTACCAGGTGTTCAATCCATATGAATGATATTTTTGTCTCTATGCATGGGACGTATGATTATGAGAAATGGAAGTATGAAATCTTGTGGTTTATTAAAATTATGAAATAATTATTTATGATAAACTAATAAACTCACCAACCTTTTGGTTGACACTTGAAAGCATGTTTATTCTCAGGTACGAAAGAAATCTTCCGCTGTGCATTTGCTCATTTTAGAAACATTACTTGGAGTCATTCATGGCATATTTCAAAAGACGTTGCATTCGAGTCGTCGAGTTCATCAAGATTATTATAAAGTCAATTATAGTTGGATATATTCTGAAAGGGTATGCATGCCGTCAATTTTCGTTGTAAAGAAAGTTTGTCTTTTAAAATTGAATGCAATGTTTGTAAAATGTATCATATAGAGGTCAAATACCACGCGATGTAATCACTTGTTGTGAATCGTTTATAATCGATATGGACTTCGTCCGGATGGATTAGGACGGGTCTTTTCACTATGAGTAGTAAGCTTAGTAGTAAGCTGACTGGAGCATGTTGATCTTCACGCTCATCTTTTCACCTGTTCGCATACAGCTTATAAAACCCGGTGATGTTCTCGCTCCCTTTTACTTTTACTTTTGCTTTTGCCTTCTTTTATTTTATCATTGTACTCTGATTTCGTGCAAGTGAGGGCATTGCACGATCTTAATTGTGGGGGAGGGATGAATTCTTCACTTAATTGAATATCTAAGATAATTTTTTCACGAAAGTTGTTAAGGAAAGACTAATAAAATGAGGTTTTTATGATTTAAAAATCACACTTGATTTTGATTGTCCTACATTATAAAAATTGTTGCTTTTTGATTAATAATTCATACCTTTAAAAGTAACTAGTTTTTGACTCCCTATATGGTGTAATTTTTAAGTTTTGAGATGGAATAAATTGTAAAGGAATATAAAACACCTAAAATCAAGGTAATGTAAATGATAAAGAAATATCTAGAAATTTATTTTTGTTAGCGTTTTGTTTTAAAACCAATTTAAGCCAGTTCCCAGGTCGTTAGCACTTAAATACATATCCAAATATATAGAGGCTAACAAAATTTCAATTAGTTACCATTAGAAACCTAAACCTCCTTAGGAATAACACAATTAAATGAAATTCCCATTTCTAACCCTATATTTTTTGAAAGTATAAATTCTTAGTCAAACTTATGTCTTTTCATTAATCTAATCTAAAAGCTAATAGAACTACTCTCAACTTCGAGATCGGACTACTTGTTTAAGATAGGAAGTAAATGACAAATATTGTGAAATGATTGGAAACTTATAGCCACTACCATATGGTATAATAAACATGGACCACTGAGGCATCAAAAGAGTCCCAATGAGGGCCAACTTAGAAAACATTACCAAATATAATGGTAAATGCAAAGCATGAAAGCAAAAGAAATGAAAAGTTAAAAGAGCGCAGTGAAGGCCAATGAGAGTTATGAGAGCGAGAGAAAAGAGTTCCAATGAAAACCACACATTTTTAAAACTCTAGATAGAAAATAAAAGAGTCCAATGATGACCAACTTGTATAAATCTGGTTTAATAAACATTAGGACCACTTGTACTCCTTGGTCTGGTCCAGAGTAGTTCTTATAATAATAACTAAACTATAATGATTAGACATCTTTTTGACTTTGTATTTTGCTTCCGCTTTTACACTCATTTTAATTACCACCCAGATAAACCAAATTCTAAATAAACTACCCATTTAATATTTCTTTTGATACATTACCTAGGTGAAATTTATAAATAAGTGTTAATCTTTGATAAAATTCGAAGATAATCTTCAGCTGAAAACACAATATTAACCAAAGTATTGTTAAAACATCTCATAAAATACTATGTTTGATAAAAATGCCTAAGGGAGTACACTTTTAAATATTTAAATCTTTATTTGCTTGAGGACAAGCAAAGCTTAAGTGTGGGGAATTGATAACTCCTAAACTATACATATTTTTAGACGCATTTTAAGGAGTTATTTTGACGTTTTAAAGTCATTTTAAGTATTTTAACATATAAAAAATGGATAAAATAAAGAAAATGGTATTTTTAATGTTTTGTTTAAGAAATGTGTTAAAACGGGACAAAAAAAAAAGGAAAATGGAGCTAAGTATTGAAGAAATGTTGAAAATTTGCGTGCTGTCACCGTTTTGGCCATACCTTGAGCATCCGGACTCCGTTTTCGACGAGCTACCTGTCAAAACAACTGCAAAACAAAAAGCTACAACAAAATAGAGGAAGCCGTAGGCTTAGATAAAGGGAATCCACCGCCTTGGCCAAGGAAGCCGCTGGCTTCAGGTCAGAAAGTAAATATTTGCCAGCTTGGCCAAGTGAAGTCGCCAGCTTGACATCCGAAGCCGCCGACTTGGGCCTAAAATGCATTTTCTTGAGTGTAACAATCAAGTTTTGAGTGAAGAAAAAGTCACCATTAAGGGAAGCAGCCCCGGCTTCATACGAAGCCGCTGGCTTGGCACGGTTTTCGAGGTCTATAAATACTGGCCGAATTTTACAGTTTTCAATGTACCTTTTCATTATATCACTCTCAAATTTAAAATTCTCTAGTTTAGGGTTTACTTTCAATGTAACGTTACTCTTTAGCATTGGATTCAAGTTTTAATTCAAGGTATAACCCTGTTTACTTTATCGCATCTTTTCAATTATGTCTTAATTTATGTTTAAAAGCGTCTGTTCATCTTCCAGTATGTACTAAATGTTCATAGTGGTTACTTGAACGAAGACTGTGAAAATCTGGGAAAACAAACGAAGCCGCCTGAAATGTCCCGTTCTTATTGATTAAAAACGTTCCATATTAATTGATTTCGTTGCGAGATTTTGACCTCTATATGAGACGTTTTTCAAAGACTGCATTCATTTTTAAAACAAACCATAACCTTTATTTCATAAATAAAGGTTTAAAAAGCTTTACGTAGATTATCAAATAATGATAATCTAAAATATCCTGTTTACACACGACCATTATATAATGGTTTACAATACAAATATGTTACATCGAAATCAGTTTCTTGAATGCAGTTTTTACACAATATCATACAAACATGGACTCCAAATCTTGTCCTTATTTTAGTATGCAACAGCGGAAGCTCTTAATATTCACCTGAGAATAAACATGCTTTAAACGTCAACAAAAATGTTGGTAAGTTATAGGTTTAACCTATATATACCAAATCGTAACAATAGACCACAAGATTTCATATTTCAATACACATCCCATACATAGAGATAAAAATCATTCATATGGTGAACACCTGGTAACCGACATTAACAAGATGCATATATAAGAATATCTCCATCATTCCGGGACACCCTTCGGATATGATATAAATTTCGAAGTACTAAAGCATCCGGTACTTTGGATGGGGTTTGTTAGGCCCAATAGATCTATCTTTAGGATTCGCGTCAATTAGGGTGTCTGTTCCCTAATTCTTAGATTACCAGACTTAATAAAAAGGGGCATATTCGATTTCAATAATTCAACCATAGAATGTAGTTTCACGTACTTGTGTCTATTTTGTAAATCATTTATAAAACCTGCATGTATTCTCATCTCAAAAATATTAGATTTTAAAAGTGGGACTATAACTCACTTTCACAGATTTTTTTTTTACTTCGTCGAGAAGTAAGACTTGGCCACTGTTGATTCACGAACCTATAACAATATATACATATATATTAAAGTATGTTCAAAATATATTTACAACACTTTTAATATATTTTGATGTTTTAAGTTTATTAAGTCAGCTGTACTCGTTAGTAACCTACAACTAGTTGTCCACAGTTAGATGTAAAGAAAAATAAATCGATAAATATTATCTTGAATCAATCCACGACCCAGTGTATACGTATCTCAGTATTGATCACAACTCAAACTATATATATTTTGGAATCAACCTCAACCCTGTATAGCTAACTCCAACATTCACATATAGAGTGTCTATGGTTATTCCGAAATATATATAGATGTGTCGACATGATAGGTCGAAACATTGTATACGTGTCTATGGTATCTCAAGATTACATAATATACAATACAAGTTGATTAAGTTATGGTTGGAATAGATTTGTTACCAATTTTCACGTAGCTAAAATGAGAAAAATTATCCAATCTTGTTTTACCCATAACTTCTTCATTTTAAATCCGTTTTGAGTGAATCAAATTGCTATGGTTTCATATTGAACTCTATTTTATGAATCTAAACAGAAAAAGTATAGGTTTATAGTCGGGAAAATAAGTTACAAGTCATTTTTGTAAAGGTAGTCATTTCAGTCGAAAGAACGACGTCTAGATGACCATTTTAGAAAACATACTTCCACTTTAAGTTTAACCATAATTTTTGGATATAGTTTCATGTTCATAATAAAAATCATTTTCTCAGAATAACAACTTTTAAATCAAAGTTTATCATAGTTTTTAATTAACTAACCCAAAATAGCCCGCGGTGTTACTACGACGGCGTAAATCCGGTTTTACGGTGTTTTTCGTGTTTCCAGGTTTTAAATCATTAAGTTAGCATATCATATAGATATAGAACATGTGTTTAGTTAATTTTAAAAGTCAAGTTAGAAGGATTAACTTTTGTTTGCGAACAAGTTTAGAATTAACTAAACTATGTTCTAGTGATTACGAGTTTAAACCTTCGAATAAGATAGTTTTATATATATGAATCGAATGATGTTATGAACATCATTACTACCTCAAGTTTAGTAGGTAAACCTACTGGGAGTGACAAGAAATGATCTAGCTTCAAAGGATCTTGGATGGCTTGAAAGTTCTTGAAGTAGGATCATGACACAAAAACAAGTTCAAGTAAGATTTTTACTCGAATTAAGATAGTTTATAGTTATAGAAATTGAATCAAAGTTTGAATATGAATATTACCTTGAATAAGAAAGATAACCTACTGTATATAACAAAGGTTTCTTGATCTTAGATGATTACTTGGAATGGATTAGAAAGCTTGGAAGTAAATTAGTAAACTTGAAGGGATTTTTGAAGTGTTCTTGAAGTGTTCTTCCTATGATGATTATAGCTTGATTCTTGAAGTTGATGAAGATGATGATTAACTACTGGAAAAATACGTTCATAATAGTGTAGGTGTGTTGAGAGAGAATTAGAAAGAGAATTGGAAGTGAAATGGAGTGAATGATGAGTGGTAATTGGTGAGTGGTGAGTGGGGTTAAAAGGAGTTCTAGTTAGTTGACTAGCTCATGGTAGAAGTTAAAATTGATTAGTCATACATGACATAATCAAGAATGGAATCCCATGCTAGTTCCTATTGGTATATACCCATAGTAAGTACGTTTTGAAGCTGTGTATAATACGGGTAAAAATACGACTAGAATTCTTGATGAAAGAAAAGAATGGGAAAGTAACTGTAACCATTTTCGTTAAGTATGAGTGTTTTTATATATGTCTTGAAGTCTTCCAAAAGTATTTTAATACATCTAAATACACTACATGTATATACATTTTAACTGAGTCGTTAAGTCATCGTTAGTCGTTACTTGTAAGTGTTGTTTTGAAACCTTTAAGTTAACGATCTCAATTAATGTTGTTAACCCATTGTTTATTATATCTAATGAGATGTTAAATTATTATATTATCATGATATTATGATATATTAATATATCTTAATATGATATATATACATTTAAATGTCGTTTCAACGATAATCGTTACATATATGTCTCGTTTCGAAATCCTTAAGTTAGTAGTCTTGTTTATATGTATATAACTCATTGTTAATATACTTATGGAGAAACTTACTTATCATAATCTCATGTTAACCATATGTATATCCATATATATATCGTCATGTCGTTTTTACAAGTTTTAAAGTTCGTGAATTGCCGGTCAACTTGGGTGGTCAATTGTCTATATGAAACATATTTCAATTAATCAAGTCTTAACAAGTTTGATTGCTTAACATGTTGGAAACATTTAATCATGTAAATATCAATCTAAATTAATATATATAAACATGGAAAAGTTCGGGTCACTACAGTACCTACCCGTTAAATAAATTTCGTCCCGAAATTTTAAGCTGTTGAAGATGTTGACGAATCTTCTGGAAATAGATGCGGGTATTTCTTCTTCATCTGATCTTCACACTCCCAGGTGAACTCGGGTCCTCTACGAGCATTCCATTGAACCTTAACAATTGGTATCTTGTTTGCTTAAGTCTTTTAACCTCACGATCCATTATTTCGACGGGTTCTTCGATGAATTGAAGTTTTTCGTTGATTTGGATTTCATCTAACGGAATAGTGAGATCTTCTTTAGCCAAACATTTCTTCAAATTCGAGATGTGGAAAGTGTTATGTACAGCCGTGAGTTGTTGAGGTAACTCAAGTCGGTAAGCTACTGGTCAGACACGATCAATAATCTTGAATGGTCCAATATACCTTGGATTTAATTTCCCTCGTTTACCAAATCGAACAACGCCTTTCCAAGGTGCAACTTTAAGCATGACCATCTCTCCAATTTCAAATTCTATATCTTTTCTTTTAATGTCAGCGTAGCTCTTTTGTCGACTTTGGGAGGTTTTCAACCGTTGTTGAATTTGGATGATCTTCTCGGTAGTTTCTTGTATAATCTCATGACCCGTAATCTGTCTATCCCCTACTTCACTCCAACAAATCGGAGACCTGCACTTTCTATCATAAAGTGCTTCAAACGGCGCCATCTCAATGCTTGAATGGTAGCTGTTGTTGTAGGAAAATTCTGCTAACGGTAGATGTCGATCCCAACTGTTTCCAAAATCAATAACACATGCTCGTAGCATGTCTTCAAGCGTTTGTATCGTCCTTTCACTCTGCCCATCAGTTTGTGGATGATAGGCAGTACTCATGTCTAGACGAGTTCCTAATGCTTGCTGTAATGTCTGCCAGAATCTTGAAATAAATCTGCCATCCCTATCAGAGATAATAGAGATTGGTATTCCATGTTTGGAGACGACTTCCTTCAAATACAGTCATGCTAACTTCTCCATCTTGTCATCTTCTCTTATTGGCAGGAAGTGTGCTGATTTGGTGAGACGATCAACTATTACCCAAATAGTATCAAAACCACTTGCAGTCCTTGGCAATTTAGTGATGAAATCCATGGTAATGTTTTCCCATTTCCATTCTGGGATTTCGGGTTGTTGAAGTAGACCTAATGGTTTCTGATGCTCAGCTTTGACCTTAGAACACGTCAAACATTCTCCTACGTATTTAGCAACATCGGCTTTCATACCCGGCCACCAAAAATGTTTCTTGAGATCCTTGTACATCTTCCCCGTTCTAGGATGTATTGAGTATCTGGTTTTATGAGCTTCTCTAAGTACCATTTCTCTCATATCTCCAAATTTTGGTACCCAAATCCTTTCAGCCCTATACCGGGTTCCGTCTTCCCGAATATTAAGATGCTTCTCCGATCCTTTGGGTATTTCATCCTTTAAATTTCCCTCTTTTAAAACTTCTTGTTGCGCCTCCTTTATTTGAGTAGTAAGGTTATTATGAATCATTATATTCATAGATTTTACTCGAATGGGTTCTCTGTCCTTCCTGCTCAAGGCATCGGCTACCACATTTGCCTTCACCGGGTGGTAACGAATCTCAAAGTCGTAATCATTCAATAATTCAATCCACCTACGCTGCCTCATATTCAGTTGTTTCTGATTAAATATGTGTTAAAGACTTTTGTGGTCGGTATATATAATACTTTTGACCCCATATAAGTAGTGCCTCCAAGTATTTAATGCAAAAACAACCGCGCCTAATTCCAAAACATGCGTCGTATAATTTTGCTCGTGAATCTTCAATTGTCTAGACGCATAATCAATCACCTTCGTTCGTTGCATTAATACACAACCGAGACCTTGCTTTGATGCGTCACAATAAATCACAAAATCATCATTCCCTTCAGGAAATGACAATATAGGTGCCGTAGTTAGCTTTTTCTTCAATAACTAAAACGCTTTCTCTTGTTCATCATCCCATTCAAATTTCTTCCCTTTATGCGTTAATGCAGTCAAGGGTTTTGCTATTCTGGAAAAGTCTTGGATGAACCTTCTGTAGTAACCAGCTAGTCCTAAAAACTGGCGTATGTGTTTCGGAGTTTTCGGGGTTTCCCACTTTTCAACAGTTTCTATCTTTGCCGGATCCACCTTAATACCTTTTTTGTTCACTATGTGATCGAGGAATTGAACTTCTTCCAACCAAAATGCACACTTTAAAAATTTAGCATACAATTCTTCCTTACTCAATACTTCTAACACCTTTCTCAAATGTTCACCGTGTTCTTGGTCATTCTTTGAGTAAATAAGTATGTCATCAATGAAAACAATGACAAACTTGTCAAGGTATGGTCCACACACTCGGTTCATAAGGTCCATGAACACAGCTGGTGCATTAGTTAAACCAAATGGCATGACCCTAAACTCGTAATGACCGTAACGTGTTCTGAAAGCAGTATTTGGAATATCATCTTCTTTCACCCGCATTTGATGATACCCAGAACGTAAGTCAATCTTTGAATAAACAGACGAGCCTTGTAGTTGATCAAATAAGTCGTCGATTCTCGGTAGTGGGTAGCGGTTCTTGATGGTAAGTTTGTTCAACTCTCGGTAGTCGATACACAACCTGAATGTACCATCTTTCTTCTTGACAAACAAAACAGTAGCTCCCCACGGTGATGTGCTTGGTCGAATGAAACCATGCTCTAAAAGTTCTTGTAATTGGCTTTGCAGTTCTTTCATCTCGCTGGGTGCGAGTCTGTAAGGAGCACGAGCTATTGGTGCAGCTCCTTGTACAAGATCTATTTGAAATTCAACGGATCGATGTGGGGGTAATCCCGGTAATTCTTTCGGAAATACATCGGGAAATTCTTTTGCGACGGGAACATCATTGATGCTCTTTTCTTCAGTTTGTACTTTCTCGACGTGTGCTAGAACAACATAGCAACCTTTTATTATTAGTTTTTGTGCCTTCAAATTACTAATAAGATGTAGCTTCGTGTTGGCCTTTTCTCCGTACACCATTAAGGGTTTTCCTTTTTCTCGTATAATGCGAGTTGCATTTTTGTAACAAACGATCTCTGCTTTCACTTCTTTCAACCAGTCCATACCGATTATCACATAAAAACTCCCTAACTCTACTGGTATCAAATCAATCTTAAATGTTTCGCTAACCAGTTTAATTTCTCGATTCCGACATATATTATCTGCTGAAATTAATTTACCATTTGCTAATTCGAGTAAAAATTTACTATCCAAAGGCATCAATGGACAACTTAATTTAGCACAAAAATCTCTACTCATATAGCTTCTATCCGCACCTGAATCAAATAAAACGTAAGCAGATTTATTGTCAATAAGAAACGTACCCGTAACAAGCTCCGGGTCTTCCTGTGCCTCTGCCGCATTAATATTGAAAACTCTTCCGCGGCCTTGTCCATTCGTGTTCTCCTGGTTCTGGCAATTTCTAATAATGTGGCCCGGTTTTCCACATTTATAACAAACTACATTGGCATAACTTGCTCCGACACTACTTGCTCCGCCATTACTCGTTCCGACACCATTTGTTCCTTTCGTTCTATTAACCCTTGGTCCGTAGACCTCACACTTCGCCGCGCTATGACCATTTCTTTTACACTTGTTGCAAAATTTGGTGCAGAACCCCGAGTGATACTTTTCACACCTTTGGCATAGCTGCTTCTGATTGTTGTTGTTGTTGTTGTTGCGGTTATTATTGTTGTTGGGATGATTGTTGTTGTTGTTGTTGTTGTTGTTGTTGTTGTTGTTGTTGTTGTTGTTGTTGTTGTTGTTGGGCCATTTGTTGTAGTTGCGATTGATGTTGCGATTGTTGGGATAATTGTTGCGATTATTGTTGTAATTGCTGCTGTTGTTGTATTGGTGATTCTTATCACCGTTTTCCTCCCACTTTCTTTTGACTTGCTTCACATTGGCCTCTTCAGCAGTCTGTTCTTTAATTCTTTCTTCAATCTGGTTCACTAGTTTGTGAGCCATTCTACATGCCTGTTGTATGGAGGCGGGCTCGTGTGAACTTATATCTTCTTGGATTCTTTCCGGTAATCCTTTCACAAACGCGTCGATCTTCTCTTCCTCATCTTCGAATGCTCCCGGACACAATAGGCATAATTTTGTGAATCGTCTTTCGTACGTGGTAATATCAAATCCTTGGGTTCGTAACCCTCTAAGTTCTGTCTTGAGCTTATTGACCTCGGTTCTGGGACGGTACTTCTCGTTCATCAAGTGATTGAATGCTGACCACGGTAGTGCGTACGCATCGTCTTGTCCCACTTGCTCTAGATAGGTATTCCACCATGTTAACGCAGAACCTGTGAAGGTATGCGTAGCATACTTTACTTTGTCCTCTTCAGTACACTTACTTATGGCAAACACCGATTCGACCTTCTCGGTCCACCGTTTCAATCCGATCGGTCCTTCGGTTCCATCAAATTCCAAAGGTTTGCAGGCAGTGAATTCTTTGTAGGTGCATCCTACACGATTTCCTGTACTGCTAGATCCAAGGTTATTGTTGGTATGTAGTGCAGCCTGTACTGCGGCTATGTTTGAAGCTAGAAAAGTACGGAATTCCTCTTCATTCATATTCACGGTGTGTCGAGTAGTCGGTGCCATTTCCTTCAAAATAGTCAAATGGAACAAGTTAATCATACAGAATATTAAGAGTAGTTAATAGTATTTCGTAGCATAATATGAACTCATTTATAAAAGCTTTTTCTTCATATTAGCGTTTTATAAGTTTAAATTCGGGTAGTACCTACCCGTTAAGTTCATACTTAGTAGCTAATATACAATTCAACTACTACAATTCTATATGAAAAACTGATTATAATAATATTTCGCGTTCAAACTTTTACACAATATTTTACAAACTTACAATACCGCTTATTTTACATATAGCATGAAATATAGCACACAATAAATTTGATACAAGATGGTTGTGAAGATAATTCTAGCTAGTACACAAGTCGTTCAACAAAGGCAATAAAGACACGTAATTCATACGTCCAGAAACAAGTCATGCATTCTGGTTTTACTAGGATTACTTCCCATCCTTGGTCTTGTGGAATATAACCGTTATGGCTGTTGATAAGACAGCGTGTTGTAACGTCGTCAAAGGGACGAGGGTTACGTAATGTCCAACAATCCCGTAACAATCTAAAAACCTCATTTCTTACCCCAATTACCGACTCCGTCACTTGTGGGAACGTTTTGTTTAATAGTTGTAGCCCGATGTCCTTGTTCTCACTTTGGTGAGAAGCCAACATTACTAATCCGTAAGCATAACATGCTTCTTTATGTTGCATGTTAGCCGCTTTTTCTAAATCACGAAGTCCAATATTCGGATATATTGAGTCAAAATAATTTCTTAACCCATTGCGTAAAATAGCATTTGGGTTCCCCGCAATATATGCGTCAAAGTAAACACATCGTAACTTATGGATTTCCCAATGTGATATCCCCCATCTTTCGAACGAAATCCTTTTATAAACCAAGGCATTCTTGGAACGTTCTTCGAATGTCTTACAAACTGATCTCGCCTTAAATAGTTGTGCCGAATAATTCTGACCGACTCTAGACAAGATTTCATCAATCATGTTTCCGGGTAGGTCTCTTAAAATATTGGGTTGTCTATCCATTTTGTGTTTTTATACTGTAAAATAGACAAGAGTTAGATTCATAAAAAAAATACTTATTAATACAAGCAATTTTTACATATATCATAAAGCATAAGCACACTATATTACATATATTACACCACACGAATACAACTATCTTATTCCGACTCGCTTGTTTCTTCTTCTTCGGTTTTGGTTCGTTTTGCCAAGTTTCTAGGGATATATGATGTTCCCCTAATACGAGCGGTAATTTTCCACATTGGTTTAGAAAAACCTGGTGGTTTAGAGGTTCCCGGGTCATTGTTACAACTTAAGGACTTCGGGGGTTGACGATACATATAAAGTTCATCGGGGTTGGAATTAGATTTCTCTATTTTTATGCCCTTTCCCTTATTATTTTCTTTTGCCTTTTTAAATTCAGTTGGGGTAATTTCTATAACATCATCGGAATTCTCGTCGGAATCCGATTCATCGGAGAATTGGTAATCCTCCCAATATTTTGCTTCCTTGGCGGAAACACCATTGACCATAATTAACCTTGGTCGGTTGGTTGAGGATTTTCTTTTACTTAACCGTTTTATTATTTCCCCCACCGGTTCTATTTCTTCATCCGGTTCCTCCTCTTCCGGTTCTGATTCTTCTTCCGGTTCCGACTCTTCTTCCGGTTCCTCTTCGGGAACTTGTGAATCAGTCCACGAATCATTCCAATTTACATTTGACTCTTCATTATTATTAGATGAGTCAATGAGACTTGTTCTAGAGGTAGACATCTATCACATAATATCAAACGCGTTAAGAGATTAATATATCACATAATATTCACATGTTAAAAATATATAGTTTCCAACAAAATTTGTTAAGCAATCATTTTTTAAGTAAACACGGTCGAAGTCCAGACTCACTAATGCATCCTAACAAACTCGATAAGACACACTAATACAAAATTCTGGTTCTCTAAGACCAACGCTCGGATACCAACTGAAATGTCCCGTTCTTATTGATTAAAAACGTTCCATATTAATTGATTTCGTTGCGAGGTTTTGACCTCTATATGAGACGTTTTTCAAAGACTGCATTCATTTTTAAAACAAACCATAACCTTTATTTCATAAATAAAGGTTTAAAAAGCTTTACGTAGATTATCAAATAATGATAATCTAAAATATCCTCTTTACACACGACCATTACATAATGGTTTACAATACAAATATGTTACATCGAAATCAGTTTCTTGAATGCAGTTTTTACACAATATCATACAAACATGGACTCTAAATCTTGTCCTTATTTTAGTATGCAACAGCGGAAGCTCTTAATATTCACCTGAGAATAAACATGCTTTAAAAGTCAACAAAAATGTTGGTGAGTTATAGGTTTAACCTATATATATCAAATCGTAACAATAGACCACAAGATTTCATATTTCAATACACATCCCATACATAGAGATAAAAATCATTCATATGGTGAACACCTTGTAACCGACATTAACAAGATGCATATATAAGAATATCCCCATCATTCCGGGACACCCTTCGGATATGATATAAATTTCGAAGTACTAAAGCATCCGGTACTTTGGATGGGGTTTGTTAGGCCCAATAGATCTATCTTTAGGATTCGGGTCAATTAGGGTGTCTGTTCCCTAATTCTTAGATTACCAAACTTAATAAAAAGGGGCATATTCGATTTCGATAATTCAACCATAGAATGTAGTTTCACGTACTTGTGTCTATTTTGTAAATCATTTATAAAACCTGCATGTATTCTGATCCCAAAAATATTAGATTTTAAAAGTGGGACAATAACTCACTTTCACAGTTTTTTTTTTTACTTCGTCGAGAAGTAAGACTTGGCCACTGTTGATTCACGAACCTATAACAATATATACATATATATTAAAGTATGTTCAAAATATATTTACAACACTTTTAATATATTTTGATGTTTTAAGTTTATTAAGTCAGCTGTCCTCGTTAGTAACCTACAACTAGTTGTCCACAGTTAGATGTACAGAAATAAATCGATAAATATTATCTTGAATCAATCCACGACCCAGTGTATACGTATCTCAGTATTGATCACAACTCAAACTATATATATTTTGGAATCAACCTCAACCCTGTATAGCTAACTCCAACATTCACATATAGAGTGTCTATGGTTGTTCCGAAATATATATAGATGTGTCGACATGATAGGTCGAAACATTGTATACGTGTCTATGGTATCTTAAGATTACATAATATACAATACAAGTTGATTAAGTTATGGTTGGAATAGATTTGTTACCAATTTTCACGTAGCTAAAATGAGAAAAATTATCCAATCTTGTTTTACCCATAACTTCTTCATTTTAAATCCGTTTTGAGTGAATCAAATTGCTATGGTTTCATATTGAACTCTATTTTATGAATCTAAACAGAAAAAGTATAGGTTTATAGTCGGAAAAATAAGTTACAAGTCGTTTTTGTAAAGGTAGTCATTTCAGTCGAAAGAACGACGTCTAGATGACCATTTTAGAAAACATACTTCCACTTTGAGTTTAACCATAATTTTTGGATATAGTTTCATGTTCATAATAAAAATCATTTCTCAGAATAACAACTTTTAAATCAAAGTTTATCATAGTTTTTAATTAACTAACCCAAAATAGCCCGCGGTGTTACTACGACGGCGTAAATCCGGTTTTACGGTGTTTTTCGTGTTTCCAGGTTTTAAATCATTAAGTTAGCATATCATATAGATATAGAACATGTGTTTAGTTAATTTTAAAAGTCAAGTTAGAAGGATTAACTTTTGTTTGCGAACAAGTTTAGAATTAACTAAACTATGTTCTAGTGATTACGAGTTTAAACCTTCGAATAAGATAGTTTTATATATATGAATCGAATGATGTTATGAACATCATTACTACCTCAAGTTTAGTAGGTAAACGTACTGGGAGTGACAAGAAATGATCTAGCTTCAAAGGATCTTGGATGGCTTGAAAGTTCTTGAAGTAGGATCATGACACAAAAACAAGTTCAAGTAAGATTTTTACTCGAATTAAGATAGTTTATAGTTATAGAAATTGAATCAAAGTTTGAATATGAATATTACCTTGAATAAGAAAGATAACCTACTGTATATAACAAAGGTTTCTTGATCTTAGATGATTACTTGGAATGGATTAGAAAGCTTGGAAGTAAATTAGTAAACTTGAAGGGATTTTTGAAGTGTTCTTGAAGTGTTCTTCCTATGATGATTATAGCTTGATTCTTGAAGTGATTTTTGATGAAGATGATGATTAACTACTGGAAAAATACGTTCATAATAGTGTGGGTGTGTTGAGAGAGAATTAGAAAGAGAATTGGAAGTGAAATGGAGTGAATGATGAGTGGTAATTGGTGAGTGGTGAGTGGGGTTAAAAGGAGTTCTAGTTAGTTGACTAGCTCATGGTAGAAGTTAAAATTGATTAGTCATACATGACATAATCAAGATTGGAATCCCATGCTAGTTCCTATTAGTATATACCCATAGTAAGTACGTTTTGAAGCTGTGTATAATACGGGTAAAAATACGACTAGAATTCTTGATGAAAGAAAAGAATGGGAAAGTAACTGTAACCATTTTCGTTAAGTATGAGTGTTTTGATATATGTCTTGAAGTCTTCCAAAAGTATTTTAATACATCTAAATACACTACATGTATATACATTTTAACTGAGTCGTTAAGTCATCGTTAGTCGTTACATGTAAGTGTTGTTTTGAAACCTTTAAGTTAACGATCTCAATTAATGTTGTTAACCCATTGTTTATTATATCTAATGAGATGTTAAATTATTATATTATCATGATATTATGATATATTAATATATCTTAATATGATATATATACATTTAAATGTCGTTACAACGATAATCGTTACATATATGTCTCGTTTCGAAATCCTTAAGTTAGTAGTCTTGTTTATATGTATATAACTCATTGTTAATATAATTATGGAGATACTTACTTATCATAATCTCATGTTAACCATATGTATATCCATATATATATCGTCATGTCGTTTTTACAAGTTTTAACGTTCGTGAATCGCCGGTCAACTTGGGTGGTCAATTGTCTATATGAAACATATTTCAATTAATCAAGTCTTAACAAGTTTGATTGCTTAACATGTTGGAAACATTTAATCATGTAAATATCAATCTCAATTAATATATATAAACATGGAAAAGTTCGGGTCACTACACCGCCGACTGAGCTACTCTAAGCCACCGGCTTGGATACTCGAAGCCGCCGGCTTCGTGCTTTAGTCCATACAGTTTGTGGTATTTTCCAGATCTGTATGTTCATGTTTCTATTATGATTATATAAACTGTTTTGAATCTTCTATGTTTTAATATGCTTGTTTGCCATGCTTAATGATTAAATAACTTGATTTTAGGATTAATTAGCACTTAATACAACGATCTATTATTCAACTCATGCTACTTGTTTAAATCTAGTCAAACAAACTTGTTAAATTGGATTGCATGCAACTAAGTAAAACAACATGGTTAGTGATAAATCTGTTGAATTTGAATTACACTTATATAATAAAGTTTAATATTGTTAGGCTTAGTCGAAGATCCTCTGTTTGGATGTGTTTGATTAATGATTGCATGAGAACTGGGTAATTATTAGCTTTCAGCTAGTAACTTGAGTTGATCTACTTGATGTTTAATAGTTTACACTATTACATTTCGGCTCATTTAGAGCCCTTCATTTAGACGTGTTCACTATATAACATGTCTAATTTATCACACGGAACATGTATAATTAAGGTTTCTATAAAAAAAAAACACGGAACACGTCTAATTAATATTCGCAACACGTCTAATTAGAAATCTGCAACACGTCTAAGTAAATTTAACACCTCTATTTGGTAACCACGTCTAATTACTTTTACCGGGAGCACCTCTAATTGACAACACGTCTAACAAATATTCCAAAGAACACGTCCAATTAACAACATATCTAATTATGTTTACCAGGAACACATCTGAATGAAACAACAACACGTCTGAATGAAACAACAACACATCTAATTGGCAACACGTCTTATTAGATTTTCCGGGAACACGTCTAAATGACTAACACGTCTAATAAGTTTCAAAACACACATCTAATTAGTTTGTAACAAACGCCTTTTAACTGGAACACGTCTAAATAAGTTAACGGGATATACAAGTTAACGATCTCCGTTTAATCAACATAACCCTTACAGTTCTGTTAATATTAGTCTACCGAAATTACTGAACACGTCTAGTTAAACAAACAGTCCTATAAAATTTGATTTATATGTAACGGGTTATTTACGGTTCCATATTTAACGGGTTATTAAACACGTCTAATTAGGAATGGATTTTGATAAGTCTATATAATATAATTATAATAATATAAAATTTTATATACCTTAAATAAGATTATTATTAAACTTATAAACAATTTAAAATATAAAAAATCTGTTCAGAAATATAAATACACACGTTTTTTAGTTTTTTTGTTTCGGCTTGTTCTTGTTTACTTATTTAGCTTCGAACTTAAAGTATATAGTGCAGGATTAAAATAGTTGGTTTGCACGTAAAGTGGTATGATTCAAAGTTAACAATGGAGACTTCAAAATCATCAGAGGTAATTCAATCTTTCTTTTTCTTTATATCTTGCGTCGTTTGTTATAAAAGTTCGTATAAATCTGGTTTACATGAACGTTAATAATATCACATGATTCACACATGTTTGAATCAGGTTTATAAATCAGGTTTATAACACATGTTTGATTCTATCTATATCACAACAATTTGACTATATAACACACTATGATTTACATGATTACCCAACACGATTGTAGACATGTAGTGCAGACCTGGAGCAGACCATGATTCACACGATTACCCAACGATTATCCAACACAATTGTAGACATGTAGTGCAGACCTGGAGCAGAACTGGACATACAAACGACACACAACCATCTCACTGTTTTAACACACCATGATTGACGCGATTACACAACACGATTCTAAACATCATACAACACTATATCAACAACATATAAACTTTATTAACATCATATAAACATACTATATATAACCTATAACATAT
Organism: Rutidosis leptorrhynchoides; assembly: GCF_046630445.1. Lineage (NCBI taxonomy): Eukaryota > Viridiplantae > Streptophyta > Magnoliopsida > Asterales > Asteraceae > Rutidosis > Rutidosis leptorrhynchoides. The sequence continues at coordinate 298,204,253 of NC_092337.1, forward strand.
AAACCCTTATTATGAAATGAAAGAAAGTTATACTATATAGTAAAAATAGGCAAACACAACCTGATAGTAGTAGCAGAACCAACCAGGTCAGCTTAAACAAAACCTGGATAACAACTCAACGCTATGTTTGTGAAGTAATAACAACTCAAAACCTGGATAACAAAATCTGGATAACCTGATTATTTACCTGCTGCACACTATGGAAACAAAAAGAAAACCAAACATATAAACATAGTCTATTATATATATGCCTAATTGAGAAACCAAACTTGTTTGGTGAAGTAATAATAACTCAACGCTCACTCCAATTTAGAAAAAAACCCATGAGGTAGTATACATGTCAAATCAGACCCAATAACCAATATGATAAGCAATGTTGACCTTATAACCACCTTCAGTGGCAATCATAACCCAAAGTACAATCATTAACCTAATCATAACCCTAAGTACAGTTGCATTGGCAAATTACCATAAACAAAGACAGTTATATTACCATTACAAAACTTCGTACAAAAGGAGCATCACAAATATTCATTAACTTCATTAAAAAGTAGTATCACATATATACATTAACAAACATAGTTATAGTAGCATCAATAATATTCATCACAAATTACAATTAGATTGGATTGTTCTCACTCATACCTTTGCCATCTTTGAAGAAAACAGTTTTTGAAAGCTTCTGTAATAGGATTCTTTCAGAATTCCTTCTTCTTGGTGGAGGACTGGGTTTCATTCTGAAATTTGTTAGCTCTGCATCAATATATTTAATCACTGGATCTTGCTCTGTATTAACTTCTTCATTAACATCTTCATCAAGGTGTTCTTTTTTGTCGTCTTCCATCAACATTTCTTCATCAACATCGTTAGAAAACTCTGCATCTTTTTCTGCTTCATTAACTTTTTTAAACACTCCATCTTTTATTTCTCGAACCACATAATCTTCTTCTTTATCCACGTTTTCTTCTTCATCTTCATTCATCACCATTTGAACATCATCATATGGAACAAACTCTGCATCTGTTTCTGGTTCATTCACTTCTTCAATCACTGCATCTTCTTTTTCATTGATGTCGTCATGAACATTTACATTTTCATCAGGCTTTTCTTTTTTAACATCCTGTTCATTAACAAACATGAAAAACTAAATGTAGTATGTAATTTAAGAGTCTAGAAAAAAACAACATTTAGTTAAATCAGTTACCTTTATGTGTTTCTATTGTTTCACTCTCTTTTTGGTGAATTTCTGATGTTGAACCATCGGTTCACGTTTTCTCACCACATCTTCATCATCATCCTCCTCATTAACATCCTTTACATCATCAACATCCTCTTCATCATCAACATCCTTTTCATTATCACCTTCCCCTTCATCAGCACCTTCCACTAAATTATCAACTTCCCATTCATCAGCACCTTCCACATCATTATCATCTTCATCTTCATCATCAGCCTTCTCATCAACATCCTTTTCATCTTCATCATTCTCTTCATCATCAACATCTTCATCATCATCATCATCATCATCATCATCATCATCATTCTCTTCATCATCAACATCCTCTTCATCATCACGCTTTTCCTTTTCCTGAGACTTCTCATTAGCATCTTCCACTTCATTATCACCTTCATCTTCATCATCAGACTTCTCATCAACATCCTCATCATTATCATCATTCTCTTCATCATCTACATCTTCTTCATCATCATCATTCTCTTCATCATCATCATTATCTTCATCAACAACATCCTCTTCATCATCATGCTTTTGGTTTTCCTGAGACTTCTCATTAGCAAACATGAAATATAAAATGTAGTACGTAAGCATTTAAATATTGTAATAAAATAACATCAGTTAAATCAGTTACCCTCATTCCTTTATCATCTACTTTCTATTTCTTTCTGATTTTGCTGTAGCCTATTGTGCTACTTAAACCCCTTTTTCGACCACCGTGTTCCTTCCCCACATGAGTTAACAAGGCATCCCCGCCTTCTTTATCTATCCTAATCTGGAAAAAACAACACAAGTAATCAATTATAGAAAAATTATGAGTTGGTTAGTCTAAAAATTCAAATATAAATATATTACAATTTTCTCTATAAGCGGCACAATTGTTTCTGGGCATACTACCGTCTTCCTTGCGTCATCCAGCTTCATCCTACCCAACACGTAATACCTTGCAGCATGATCTTTGATATTGTGGTATGGTGTACGTTTATGAGGATCATTTGCTTCTGTATCCCATTGTGCTTTTTTCCCACGATATCCTGAACGACCAACTCGAGCATACTTTTCTTTTTCTTTTTTTAAAGCGTTTTGCCTGCCTTTTTCTCTTAGAGTCTACACAGTGTAAATGCGATTAAATGCCTTTTCAAAGTGTTACAATATCACAATGTACCTCCATACCTGTTACAAATCAAATGAATAACACTTACTCGTCTAGCAGGAGTATCTTCGATTTCACAAAAAAAATTCATTTTTCTGTAGTTATGAAATCGTAATCTTTTACTTCCTCATAAGGAAGTGTGCCTTCATCCATAAACGTTCTTAACTTGCGCTTGAATCTCTAAACGCTGTGTTGCATTTTTGAAGTGTTGTTTTTCGTGCAAAATCGTCTTCAATATTATGAAGTTCCTGTATAACTTAAACTAATGTAATTGGTGACTGTTGTAACATATATAAATAAAAAGTAATTAAACAAAATCTTAGATTTTAATACCTTTATTTTCAACCATAAACTTTGTTTCTGATCAGGAGACACATGCTTCCAATCCTTTACAAGAAAATCACAAGTGCTCCTAGTTAAAACGCCTATGTTGCTCGAAAAAATAACTTGGTTTTTCCAATAGCTTGGCCAAACTCGTCAAATTCAATCTTCATCTAAACAATTGACTTATTTTTCAGTTTGTTTACACTTCTTTTTTTATTTTTTTGTTGTATCTGTACACAAAATGCAATAGAAAAGATACACATCTAAGCACATGCATATACAAATTAAGATCATAGTACACCAACACAGGCTTATACACCTTAATATCATTTTAAACACATGCAATCTTTTTATTGTTTTATGAATAATACATCAAACATATCACACATACACAATATGCAATAACAAGGAAATTGACTGAACTCATAACCAAACTCATTTCAAAGTCTAATTGCGCGATAATAATATTCATATATTTTTCTGAACAAAAAAAAGTAATAAATTTAGATGATCAAATATACAAAATTAATTATTAATTATAATTACTGATAGGAACTAACCATAGAAATAAACTCTCTTGAAATACTTTGCTTTGTGTAAGCCATGGTAGCAAAGTAGAATTGTGCAGAGATCGAATCTAAAATAGAACAGGAATTGAATTGGGTATCGAACAATTAGGGTTTACAGATTCAATTGATTTGGGTTACTTCGGGGATTTTTTTAGAACACAGATAGATAACAAACGAGAAATGATAAAGAGGTTATGGGATTTTGATCGATAACACTCAATTGATTTTGATTTGGGTTTTTTTTTTACAATAGACCATACGTGATGTTTTTATAGAAAATAAATGTAAAGTTGTCAGGTTAACACAATTGCTTAGATGGTTAGGATGTTGCTTGGTAGAGAGGAGGTCGTGGGTTCTAGTCCCTTTTCCAACTTTTTACATTCTTTATTATTAATAATGTATTAACTTTTTCAATGTTGATTGTAGATGGATCGGAATACTTGGATGTACGAGATAGGTCGCGCTACCTCTGAGTTTATTGATAGTCTTGATGAATTTATTACAATTGCCGAGACTGATCAACTAGAAAAAGGAAACACCACAATTAGTTGTCCTTGTAAGAAATGCAAAAATGCACAGTGGTATACTGATTCAACCGATATCAAAAATTATCTAATTGCACACGGATTTATGAGAGGGTACACATGTTGGTCTTTTCATGGTGAGTCATTAGCTGACATTAACCCGTCTGTTTCGGATAATGATACTGATAATGAAGAAGATTCATACAATAGTGACAATAATGTTAATTTTGATGACATGTTTGACGATTTGGATATGGAGGATAATGTTGCTGATAAGTATCATGACAGCTTACAACAACTATTTGTTGACACTGAAAAGCCTTTATATACCAGTTGTATGAATTTTACAAAACTTTTCGCTGTTATACAACTGGTTAACTTAAAATCAAACAATGGTTGGAGCGACACAAGTTTCACTAGCCTGTTAGAGTTGTTGAACAAAATGCTACCAGAAGGTAATGAGTTGCCGGTTTCAACATACCAAGCAAAGAAATTAATGTGCCCAATAGGATTGGAAATACATAGAATACATGCTTGTCCAAATGATTGTATGTTATACAGGAATGAAGACAAAGACCTTCATCAATGTAAGGTATGTGGTACATCTAGGTATAAACGTGGAAAACCAACTGATAATGTTGATAGTGATGTGTCAGAAAATGGACCTCCTACAAAATTATTGTGGTACTTGCCTATCATACCAAGATTAAAGAGATTATTTGCGAATGAGAAAGACGCAAAATTATTATGTTGGCATGCTAAAGATAGTAAAAATGATGGAAAAATGCGACATGTGGCCGATTCACTTCAATGGGAAAATATTGATAAAGATTTTGGAGAATTTGGGGATGAGATACGTAATATAAGGTTCGGACTCAGTTCAGATGGAATTAATCCTTTCAGAGATTTGAGTAGCCGTCACAGCACGTGGCCTGTTCTTCTATGCATTTATAACCTACCGCCTTGGCTATGTATGAAAAGAAAATACATAATGATGTCTCTTTTGATTCAAGGCCCAAAGCAACCTGGAAAAGACATTGATGTTTATTTGCAACCATTAGTTGATGACATGATGGAATTATGGAGAACCGACATACATGTTTATAATGCATACAAGAAAGAATACTTCCAACTACGGGCAATGCTTTTTTGCGCCATTAATGATTTTCCTGCTTATGGTAATTTGTCTGGATATAGTATGAAGGGGAAAAAGGTATGTCCTATTTATGAGGAAAATACTCACTCGATATGGCTCACAAATTGTAAGAAACTGGCATTTATGGGACATTGGAGAGCGCTTGCTGAGAATCCCCCGTATCGTAAAAAGTCGAATTTATTTGATGGTACTATAGAGGATAGAAAACTACCACCACCATTGGATGTAGAAACTACACTCTCCAAAGTTGCTAATATAATTGTTGTGTTGGGAAAGAAAGGTTTTGGTCCTCCCAAAGGTATTTGGAAGAAAAAGTCTATTTTTTAGAAATTACCCTACTGGAAGCATTTACGAGACCGACATTGTCTTGATGTTATGCATATTGAGAAAAATGTTTGTGGAAGTTTGATAGGGTTACTGTTGAACATTCCTGGAAAAACAAAAGATGGAATTAAAGTTAGAAGGGACATGGAATTAATGAATATCAAACCAGAGCTACAGCCTAAAGATATTGATGGAAGGTCCACCAAGTTTCTTCCTCCGGCCTGTTATACTATGTCAAAGGGTCTAGAAAACTAAATTCTGTCAATGTTTACATGGTATTAAGGTTTCATCAGGATACTCTGCTAACATTAGGAAGTTGGTTTCGATGAAAGATTTGAAGTTACTTGGTATGAAGTCACATGATTGTCATGTACTAATGACTCAAATGATTCCTATCGCAATTCCTGGAATTCTACCCAACCGTATTTGACACACAATAACAAAACTATTCTTATTTTTCAACATAATTCATTCAAAGGTGATTGATCCTGATGTGCTAGATGAATATCAAAGAGATATCATACATACTCTTTGCGAACTCGAGATGTACATTCCACCTTCTTTCTTTGATGTCATGGTTCACTTGGTATCTCATATTGTAGGAGAAATAAAGGCATGTGGTTCAGTTTTCTTACGGTATATGTATCCATTTGAAAGATATATGGGTATCTTAAAAGGTTACGTAAGGAAGCTTAATCGACCAGAAGGCAGTATCATTGAAGGATATGCATCCGAATAGGTGATTGAATTCTACACAAACTATATGGATGGGTTTAAAAGTGTCGGGATTCCACAAAGTTGTCATGAAGGAAGACTTTCAGGTCAAGGGACACTTGGGTGCAAGACGGGCTATTCAAATGTTGCCGATTATCAAGAGGAACATTTTAATGTCTTACAACAGACTACATCTATCGACCCGTACATACAATAACACACGTCGTTGTTGAGATAACAAAACCGTAAAAAGAGTGCAAAATGGTTGGCAAATCAACATAAAAAAAAATTTCAGAATGGTTGAAAGACAAAGTTAGGAGGACACTTCAAAATATTGATCAAACGGTCGAGGCTTTGGGATTCGCCCCTAAACATGTGTTCCAATTTCAAGGATATGACATCAAATGGTATACCTTTTACACTAAAGATCAAGATAAGAAGATTAAAACGCAAAATAGCGGTGTCACAGTGATAGCCTCGTCGACGGAATTCACCATGGTCAATCATGAGGAAAGATCAAGGATCGCTAAAAAATCTTATTATGGTGTCATTCAAGAAATATGGGAATTAGATTATGGTAATTCGTACACTATACCCTTGTTCAAGTGTAAGTGGGTTGATAATGATCGCGGTGTTCAAGTTGATGAAGATGGTTTTATAACTGTTAATCTTTCCACCAATGGATATAAAGAAGAACCATTCATTCTAGCAAAACTAGTTACTCAAGTATTCTTTATCGAAGACCCAAAGGATTGTAGATGGCATGTGGTTCAATATGGAAAAGAGGATTGTTGGTGTCGAGAACATTGTTTATGAGGATGAGTACGACCAATTTGATGAGTTACCGCCATTTTCAGTCGGTGTTCAACCTTTGAATGAAGTTGTTGTTGGAAATAATACAATCTACTTTAGAGAAGACTATGAGGAAGGAGACGACGTTGCAGACACATAAAAATTGTTAAAACGTATGATTAATTACCTTTTTTTTATTCAAACATGATTATATTTTTTTATAACTTATGCAATGTAACAACCCAACCCGTTAACCAACCAATAACGCGAAATAATTTTTTTTTTGCTGGAACAGCATATGGCGCGGCGCTCCAAACTGGCCTGTCCAAAAAGTCATGAAATGCGAAAATGTTTGACCACTTCCCGACGTATTTAGACAAAACGCTTTTCACAACCTATTCATATATGAAAAACTAACACGTTCCATTCATAAAATAAGTTTTACGAGGCCGGGCTCACATCGGCCGTTTTACGACTTTCATACGAAAATACAAGTTTTCAATCACACGACTATTAACACAAAATAAAGCCGAGCATGGCAATTGGGGATACGCTACCCAATCCTTATCAATCCAAAAGCAAGCCTTCTAAAGCAACTACGCGAGTCCACTAGTCCCAAGCTTACCCGAGCCACCGCATCCATGCAAATCTATAAAAAGGTAAACAACAAGAGGGTAAGCTAACGCTTAGTGAGTGAGAATATACTACATACATATATATGCATAAAATGGACACGCGACACAAAACCAAATACCGCATACCGGAGCATCCAAGCAGAAAGGCAAGCTAGTCTAAGCATACCGTAAGATCACTAAGCAACGAGCTAAAGATACATCAACAAAATATAAGTTCACCAACAACGATGTGAACAATGCCAATAAGCTACACCCGGAGGGTTAGCTACATCACGACAATACAACATTATATGTATACAATATATATATATATATATATATATATATATATATATATATATATATATATATACTCGAATAACATAATTTGCTTACGCTTACAACACAATAACCGTGGTTAACCAAATCTTCGCAAGGGAATGACTTCACGAAACAAGTCATCGATGTTCATAACATCCGTTAAGGTACTTAACACCTCGTATCACTAACCCCTAGGGTGGCACCTTAACACCTCGGCACTTCACACCGAGTGGCATCTTAACACCTCGATGCTTCACTCATTAATTTACGGAGTGGTGTCTTAACACCTCGACACTACACCCCTAGGTGGCACCTTAACACCTCGGCACTTCACCCCGAGGGGCATCTTAACACCTCGATGCTTCACTCATTATTTTACGGAGTGGTGTCTTAACACCTCGACACTACACCCCTAGGTGGCATCTTAACACCTCGATGCTTCACTCGTCACGTGAAACGTGGTGTCTTAACACCTCGACACTATGCATTTCACACTACAACAAATAGATACATTATATACCTACACATATAATTATTCCACTCACTATATTAACCCTTCGTCATTGGGGTTATATAAGTCCACATCATACGCCCATGTGATAACGTACACACAAAGTGTGCACCTCGCCAACGTGGTCAACCAAAACGCACAACCGTGCCAATTGGACCTATACACAAGTCCAACAATTCCACCTATACGAGAAGCGATCTCTACAAGCGAGAACCCCTTATCCCGACCCGCACCCATCCTACACATAAATATGCATATAGGATATTAACACTCACCTTGTCGCCTTGAAGAATGCTACCGAATAATCCGCAATCGCCGATGGAATGTACCTAATCCATTTATCACATAACAAGTAACACAATTAGGGTGGATATACAAATCAACCCAAATTGACAACTAGTGCAATTTCGACCCAAATGCACTTCTAAGCACAAACCGTGCCCAAACTAACCAATTATCACTAACACAAGTGAGAATGGTCCTAATATGCCAATTAAACCCGAACAAAAGTTTTAAACACTTATCGTTCTCAAAATCGCCCATAAACCCTAATTTTGACCCATAAAGTCAAAATCTCACCAATTACAAGTTTTGACACCAAAACATATTTAACCCGGTTTTATACTTCAACTTAATCCATTTTAAGTTTATAAACCTTATTAAATCGACAATTGGGTCATAATCATCACCAAACCCTAATTTTGACTCTAGTCAAAATTAGTCAACCAAACACACCTAAAAGTGTTTCAACACTTCCATAATCACTAAACCTAGTGATTAAACCTAATTACAAGTCCTAATCAAGGCCAATTTGTTCACCAACCCGAAATCCACCAACACTAACAATAAACCCGATTACTAGCATCACTAAACTCACTTCATGAGTTTAAATGGGTTTCTTAACAATTTAAGTTTAAACCCTAACTTTGAATATCAAATCAAACAATGAAATTCGGAGTTAGAACTTACCACAACAACCAAAACGTAGCTAGGAAAGAGGTGAATAACTTTAAAACCCGAGACTTTGATCAATTCAAGCTCCTTCTTCTCCAATTCAAGCTCTCTCACTCTAGATCTCTTCCTCTCTCTCTAGATGTGGATGAGAGTGTTTGTGTGGGTGAGAAATGAGCTCCAATGGAGTTCTAGATCAGTTTTGGTGACCCTAAACCGACCCTAAATGAAAAGACCAAAGTACCCCTCATTTAAGCCTTTTAAAAAGGCTGAAAATTGCATCAGCAGCAATCGGCGCGCCGCGCCAAAAGGTGGAGCGCGCTCCAACCTGCAGGTCAGTTTTCAGAAAATTGTTTTGGCCATAACTTTTTTACCGTAGCTCCGTTTTCGATGAATCAAATATCGTTGGAAACGTAATAAGATTTCCTTTCCAATGGTAAGGCTTTGAAACATCAACACAAACTTTATTTGGGGTTGAAAAGATACGTACACACCTTGTCACTTCAGACAACGTCCAGTTTCCTTCGACGTTCGAGCAAACAACACGTACATGCTTCGTACACTTCATACATGTATCGTACACCATAAATACATTATGTACAACAAATATTTGGGTCTTACAACTCTCCCCCAATTAAAATCGGTCACGTCCTCGTGATCTTCTCCACTTAACCAATCTGGAACTACTCAACGGCCCTCAATCCTAAGTTCTAATCCGAACTTTCCTAGACAATTCTTCCCAATGAATCACCTTTAACAAAAAAATCGTCACCCGCGATTTATCAAAACCACTATCCGAGCACTAAAACCTGCTCTTTTCCCCATATCGGGAAAAACTCAACCAATCTCGTACCGAGATATCAATTCCTTAGCGTACCTTTACCAAGGACAACGCTAAAAGTGACCAAGTCTCAACCTAAAGTCAACGATTCGAACGTTTGAAGATCGAACTACATGAATCCTTACAGATTACACTTACCACTAAACATCCTTTGTAGTGTGCAATAAAACCAATATGCCACTATCCTAACATCATAAGCAACGGCTAAAACCAAAAACGCCCAAAACGACTATGGCAACGCTAAACCTAAGGTGTACAAAATCGACTATTGTCACACCCGTAACAACATGTGAGCGAAACACGGCTATCGCATCACTAATCCCACGACATGGTCCCCACGACCCCACCATCGGCGTATAAAACTACCGTTAGTTCACACAAAGTGGTCCTTATGACCCCACAATTGGCGTATAAAACAACCAATATATCACATATCCAACAACATGAAGGCTGGCAGAAAACTACACGCGACCCACTTCTCAAATCTCAACACCGGATGAAGTCAGCGGACCCCGTCAGCAGTCATGCTTCACTGATATAACACTACACCCATGATGAAGTCAGCGGACCCCGAAGGTCATGCTTCACCAATCAACGATCCCATGATGAAGTCAGCGGACCCTGAAGGTCATGCTTCATCAATCACCAATACCATGATGAAGTCAGCGGACCCCGAAGGTCATGCTTCATCAATCAACGCCCTTTTGGCCTCGAACGACAAGTAGCGTAACATCGCGCTCTGCTACGCCATAGTGAATCCTAACGGATACCACTAACCATTCACACAATCAAGCAAGAACCACCTATATCAAACATAGGCACAAAACATTAATTCTCTAAAAGAGGATCCGATACGCACATCCCTTAACCGAGGGATTTTACCTTGCTCGCCATTCCCGTCCATTATCTCTCAACGAGATTTACCACATTACCACCTTGGTGATAATTCAAATCCTAAATCATAGGTACAATTTAACCGAAATTGTACTCTACCACAAATCGACCAAATCTAGGTCCCGACACAAATTTCGGATCTACCAAAAGCATTGTCCGAAGTCTCACACTAAAACCTCCGCGTGCGGGAGTGTAACTCCCCCACTTGGAACTACGTTCCATATTCGCATCTCGTACACCCGTACCATGCTACCAAAGGTAGACTTTACAAATAATTGGGTTCACATGGCCCATCACTATCTCTTGCTCCAACTTTGAGCATACCAAGGATCCTAACCTATCCTTAAACACTTCGAACGAAAAGTGTACCACAAATTACACGAACTATACACTCGCAATCATCCAATTGCTTTAGTTTGTCGAATTTCACCCGATCACTCATGTACCTAAGGGTTTCACTTCGGTACCCTAAGTACAATGTAACCACAACACAATCGGAGTCGAACACCACGCTAGTAGGTATAAAAAGGCACCTAATGTCGCGTCACGTAGACTCCTTTACCAACATACATCGAGATCAACACTCGATTTCAAGAGTTTCAATCTACCCGACGAACCTCATGGTTCATCAACTTCAACACGAAAGCGAACACACGCTTAACGACCGAACACCAAAACCCATTTCCATGATTTGGTAGAAACATTTCCCAATTACTAAGGAATGCTTGGTTGCACCAAGTCTTACGCCCTTTGCCCGACAGTCAAACATTACCATAGGGTACTTCCATTAGGAACGTCACCCATATCAATAACATGCACAACACCATTGAGACTTTAAGGGTCTCACTCAACCGAGCTTAACGACCCGATACCAACCAAAATGCTTAAGCACCCAAGGATTCGTACCATAGGTTCAAGGCACAACACACCACTTATACACTCTGCTGAGAGCCAACCGGAACCATAAATGTAAACCGCCCGCTTGCTACGAATTATCTCCAACGGAGAATAAAGTTTAGCTAAGACTTACGAACATACCGCATGTTATTACAAATGAACAACATATAATTTCGTACTAAAAGTACCTAATGTAGAACTGTTGGGCTTCCGTACTCCACTTCCCATCATGTATTCGCGCTCTAACCTCCTAACCCGATCGTCATGCGATTTGGAACACTCTGACTTTCGGTGTCCCTCCATCCGGCAAATGAAACACCTGATTGAGCCTAAAGGCACCACCGTACAATCTTATGCTAAATGACCCCGTTCCCCACACTTAAAGCACATAAGATTGTAACCCTTCTTACTCTTCTTCTTCACATTCCCGACGCCTTCAGGCGTACTTCGTGCCCTCTTACCATGAGCACCATGTAATCCTAACCTTGCAAGTACATCTTCACCATCACTACCTTGAGGCTTGGGAAACTTCTTTTCAAACTCTTCCTTTACAACTTTAGTCACTTGGTCTCGGACCATTTCCGTCATTTGTCCTTCGACCAACTCCTTGGTTACTTCTCTAACCTTGCCGGTGAAAACCGAGACATATTGTTCAAACACGGCCTCAATCTTTAACGTTAACTTATCCTTCCCTTCGTGAATAGGCTCACTCGTTCCGCACCCATCTTCCGTTTTCATTCTAAGGGATGCAAACGATTAGATCACGAACGTATAGACCGCACGTACAACACCGTCCCATCTTGCTAAACACTCGTCGTACATCACTTTTTAGACATGATTTGCACCCGTAATAAGGTTTGCAAGTCCTTATTACGCATTCACGCCGTATCAACTTGTTAGTACAACGACCGCCTCGCTTGATGATATAAACAAACACAAATAAAATTCTACGCGATATAAACACACGCGAGAATTATTATCACAACACAAAAGTATATTAAAAATATCCGCATTACTAATATAAACGTTAGTCCACTTACAAACAAGGCACTAACTATAACCCATTCCGACCCGTAATCCTACAAGTCTCGCAACAATTAAGCACACACAAAAAGTCTAAGTCTGGGCACCTATCTCAATTCACCTAAATCTCTTAGACCATGCTCTGATACCACTTGTAACAACCCAACCCGTTAACCAACCAATAACGCGAAATAAAATTTTTTTTTGCTGGAACAGCATATGGCGCGGCGCGCCATATGGCCGTGCGGTGCGCCAAACTGGCCTGTCAAAAAAGTCATGAAAGGCAAAAATGTTTGACCACTTCCCGACGTATTTAGACAAAACGCTTTTCACAACCTATTCATATATGAAAAACTAACACGTTCCATTCATAAAATAAGTTTTATGAGGCCGGGCCCACATCGGCCGTTTTACGACTTTCATACGAAAATACAAGTTTTCAATCACACGACTATTAACACAAAATAAAGCCGAGCATGGCGATTGGGGATACGCTACCCAATCCTTATCAATCCAAAAGCAAGCCTTCTAAAGCAACTACGCGAGTCCACTAGTCCCACGCTTACCCGAGCCACCGCATCCATGCAAATCTATAAAAAGGTAAACAACGAGAGGGTAAGCTAACGCTTAGTGAGTGAGAATATACTACATACATATATATGCATAAAATGGACACGCCACACAAAACCAAATACCGCATACCGGAGCATCCAAGCATAAAGGCAAGCTAGTCTAAGCATACCGTAAGATCACTAAGCAACGAGCTAAAGATACATCAACAAAATATAAGTTCACTAACAACGATGTGAACAATGCCAATAAGCTACACCCGGAGGGTTAGATACATCACGACAATACAACATTATATGTATACAATATATATATATATATATATATATATATATATATATATATATATATATATATATATATATATATATATATATATATATATATATCGAATAACATAATTTGCTTACGCTTACAACACAATAACCATGGTTAACCAAATCTTCGCAAGGGAATGACTTCGCGAAACAAGTCATCGATGTTCATAACATCTGTTAGGGTACTTAACACCTCGTATCACTAACCCCTAGGGTGGCACCTTAACACCTCGGCACTTCACCCCGAGTGGCATCTTAACACCTCGATGCTTCACTCGTTAATTTACAGAGTGGTGTCTTAACACCTCGACACTACACCCCTAGGTGGCACCTTAACACCTCGGCACTTCACCCCGAGTGGCATCTTAACACCTCGATGCTTCACTCATTATTTTACGGAGTGGTGTCTTAAAACCTCGACACTACACCCCTAAGTGGCATCTTAACACCTCGATGCTTCACCCCATGTGGAATCTTAACACCTCGATGCTTCACTCGTCACGTGAAACGTGGTGTCTTAACACCTCGACACTACGCATTTCACGCTACAACAAATAGATACATTATATACCTACACATATAATTATTCCACTCACTATATTTACCCTTCGTCATTGGGGTTATATAAGTCCACATCATACGCCCATGTGATAACGTACACACAAAGTGTGCACCTCGCCAACGTGGTCAACCAAAACGTACAACCGTGCCAATTGGACCTATACACAAGTCCAACAATTCCACCTATACGAGAAGCGATCTCTATAAGCGAGAACCCCTTCTCCAGACCCGCACCCATCCTACACATACATATGCATATAGGATATTAACACTCACCTTGTCACCTTGAAGAATGCTACCGAATAATCCTCAATCGCCGATGGAATGTACCTAATCCATTTATCACATAACAAGTAACACAATTAGGGTGGATATACAAATCAACCCAAATTGACAACTAGTGCAATTTTGACCCAAATGCACTTCTAAGCACAAACCGTGCCCAAACTAACCAATTATCACTAACACAAGTGAGAATGTTCCTAATATGCCAATTAAACCCGGACACAAGTGTTAAACACTTATCGTTCTCAAAATCGCCCATAAACCCTAATTTTGACACATAAAGTCAAAATCTCACCAATTACAAGTTTTGACACCAAAACATATTTAACCCGGTTTTATACTTCAACTTAATCCATTTTAAGTTTATAAAGCTTATTATTTCGACAATTGGGTCATAATCATCACCAAACCCTAATTTTGACTCTAGACAAAATTAGTCAACCAAACACACCTAAAAGTGTTTCAACACTTCCATAATCACTAAACCTAGTGATTAAACCCAATTACAAGTCCTAATCAAGGCCAATTTGTTCACCAACCCGAAATCCACCAACACTAACAATAAACCCGATTACTAGCATCACTAAACTCACTTCATGAGTTTAAATGGGTTTCTTAACAATTTAAGTTCAAACCCTAACTTTGAATATCAAATCAAACAATGAAATTCGGAGTTAGAACTTACCACAACAACCAAAATGTAGCTAGGAACGAGGTGAATAACTTTAAAACCCGAGACTTTGATCAATTCAAGCTCCTTCTTCTCCAATTCAAGCTCTCTCACTCTAGAACTCTTCCTCTCTCTATAGATGTGGATGAGAGTGTTTGTGTGGGTGAGAAGTGAGCTCCAATGGAGTTCTAGATCAGTTTTGGTGACCCTAAACTGACCCTAAATGAAAAGACCAAAGTACCCCTCATTTAAGCCTTTTAAAAAGGCTGAAAATTGCATCAGCAGCAATCGGCGCACCGCGCCAAAAGGTGGAGCACCTCTCCAACATGCAGGTCAGTTTTCAGAAACTTGTTTTGGCCATAACTTTTTGACCGTAGCTCCTTTTTGATGAATCAAATATCGTTGGAAACGTAATAAGATTTCCTTTCCAATGGTAACTCTTTGAACAATCAACACAAACTTTATTTGGGGTTGAAAAGATACGTACACACCTTGTCACTTCAGACAACGTCCAGTTTCCTTCGACGTTCGAGCAAACAAGACGTACATGCTTCGTACACTTCATACACGTATCGTACACCATAAATACATTATGTACAATAAATATTTGGGTCTTACATGCAACATGTCTTTTATGTCTTTTGTTATTTTTTTTACCATGAAAAATTTACTTTATTTTATTACCTTTTAAATTAATAATAACAATCTATACAATACAAATTCAAATACAAATAATTCAAAAAAAAAAAGATATATATAAAAACATATATATGCACAGTTTTCAATTTTAATACCGAAAACAAACCGCGATCACAAAACCATCCAACTTCTTCGTATACCCTAAACCATCCCAGTTCATTATCAAACCACCATAAACACCCGAATCCTTCATCATAGAAAGGTGATTATTCTAAATAGGTGACGAAAGAAATTGATTTCGTCCTTACGGCTAAAGGATCGTTGCAAATACAGGTACAGATGGTTTTTTTAGTTATCTAATTGTTCTTTACTTGAATATTCTTCTTATAAAGGTAATGGCTAGAAAATCATACTATTAGACCCGAATCGAGTTTTGTGATTACGAAATAATAATCTAAAATTAGGTTATATACATGCACATTTTGTCTTAGATTATTCAGAAAATTGACACATTAGGGTTTAAAAGTGGTTAATATATGCTGCAGAAAGAGTCTAATATATTTTGTGTTAAAGACGAAATGCCCTAAATATCAGACTATTATACCTAAATCTAGTTGTGTTAATTTGACCATAATTATTATTGTTACTGGCATAACTGATATGTACATATATGTTGATTTTACAGAAGCAGAAATAATCTCTGACGTTGTTATTAATGGCTTCCTACAATCGTCCACCATCGTTCATCCACATAATACGATTTGCAGATAAGCTTGAACTGGTATTGTTTCGTTTCTGTTTTAACATTAAAATTATATATTTTATAAAGCAAACCCATTGTAAGACATATCAGGTTATTATGTTTTGTTACAGGCTTTGCCACATGAATGGTATGTTAACCATTATGATAGCATGGTTCCAAGACATTCTGTTTTCATCTACAGCCTGCAAGGATATAAATCTGAAGTTACATTTTCGATGACTGATCGTAGCCATTTGATACTTGGCGATGGCTGGCTGAAGATCATGAATGATCTTAAAATTGGAGAAGGTGATATCGTTCTATTGACTAGAATCGACAAAAGAAACTACGAGTTGGCTATTTACTCACTTGATATGTTTTAAAAGAATTTTTTTGATCCATTCATATCTTTTAGTGTATTGACTCGAATTTAAGCAACAGTGTTTGAAAATGCTCCATACAGACGTTTCCCTTCATTCATGAAATTCGTCAACGATCCAAATGAACCAGAATTGGTATGGTCATTTTTCGTTATCGCATATGTAACACACATTTAGTATGTGTACATGATTATTATCTTAACAAATTAGTTTTATATTTCTTTAACAAAAATAGCATTATTTTTGATTGGATGTAGATACTGCCAAAGGAATGGTTAACAACAACTTATGGAAACTCTGGACCCAAACAAGAAATGATTGTTCACTTTCAAAGATGGTATAAGAAAAGGGTATGCATAATGTCAGTTGAAGACGATTTAGTCATGTGGGAAGGATGGCCTGAGTTGCTTAGAGACCTTAAATTGGCGTCTTGTTATTGTATGGTTTTTTATGCAACTGATTTGGAAAATTTTGAGCTGGTGATTTATGACCACCGTGGTGTTGAAAAGGGTTGTTTATTAAATTTTTAGCTGATGGACGATGATGTTTCTACTAACTGAGAAAGAGGATCAACTTCCCAATCCATTCCTGAAATCATTTATATTGATGACAGTTCAGACAGTGATACCGACAGTGATACCTCAGAAGATGAACCAATGCCTCAACAACATCTACATCCTGAACGTGTTATTATTATCAAAATACCGTCTGGTAAATTGTTGGTACGCTACTTATGTTTTTAAAGTTTAACAGTCATCAACTGATAAATGGTGGTACACTACTTGTCTTATCTTTTTACATATCAACTTTTTATGCTTCATCATTATAGAATAACAATTTGGTTAATCCTTTGGCTAAATATGTAAATTCTTTTTCGTTGGCGTCTTCCAAAGGAGTTTATTAGACTTCCAGGACTGAGGAGTGGGTGTTATGTGAATTGCTTTAGTCATGAAGGTGATGAATTCAAGTGGCGGTTGAAACAGGAGAAAGGGAAAAAGAAACCAAATATGGCAGTTACGTACGGTTTTTCAGAGTACCGCACAATCAATTGCCTGATTCCTTGTCAATATAATGAACTCACGTACAGGAGGAACAATACTTTTATCTTTAATATGTTGATTTAAACTATTGAAGTTAATTACTTTTGGTGTATAAGTGATGTACAATCTGGATGTTGTTGCTCAACTTTCATATTTTGAGTTGCACTTATACCATGTATTTGTTGTAATGTATTACTCTAGTATTCAACAATTCTCCCTATATATAATAGCTAAATGGATAGTTTACATTTGGATATGCTAATGTTTTTTAATGATTTATGAAGTTTAGTAATATTTACCTATTTCTTGCATTACTTTTGATTACAAACTTGCAACTCAATGCAATTTTAAGTATTTGCCAATAATGGAACAATAGACTCATTTAAAACATACATTTCATTAGAAAATCCTATACATATACTACATTGAAAAAGCCAAATACATACAATTTACCATGATAAGTGAACCATCTTTTAAGGTTGTTACTTGTGACGCGCAACTTCAAATACAATCAAACTTGAATTAGACAAATTAGTTTATTGTAAACTACAATGTTCCATGTTAAAGAACCTACATATCGAATGATAATTGTATGCGATTACGGTAGTAATTTACCAAACATCAACATCGACTATTAATTAGGAACATAATTTACATATCATAATATAAAATTCTTACAGACATGAGTAAATCTAAAACATAAATTGTTCTCCGGTGAGGAACTTAAAACTTATCAAAAGATGTACATGCGCAATTCGTACATAGACTATAACTACTCCACAAATTAGAGTTAAAGCTGCACTATCAAAAGACTATTGACCCGAATGAGATTTTTAAAGTGGATGGCTTCCATCCATGACCATGAAAAAACTCTTGTACCGATGGGAGAACCCAATCATACACCTATCACCCACTCTTGTACCGATGGGAGAACCCAATCATACACCTCCCAACTTTTCGAAACAAAAAGCTTTTTTTGGTTACATATTTGGCCTGTTTTATGTCCCACCAATGGAATATCCCTTCCAAATCCAAGCATATATTGGTACAGCCAGCCTTGAGTTCTCAGATACGATTAAAGTCCTCAGGTAGTTCCTATATGACATTGACATATTATCTGTTAATGATTTCATAATTATTTTTCATTTCTATATACACAAATACGTTTAACTGTTTCTCTAAAAAAATTATCTAACTCATCTAAAAAGTTCCCCTTGGTATGTCGAAGAAGATGTATGTGACATCAACGGTGCTCCATATGTTGTACCTTTCAGCTCTATTCAGCTGGTCAATGGCGAGTGCACGTGTTTGACTAGTTGGGGCATCATTGTTTGCAGCTGTATTTGTGATTCAATTCATTTATAAGCAAACAAAGAACAAAATACTCATTTACATCACAGATAAATTGTTTGATTTAAAATGATTAGATAAAATATATATGCTGTCATTTTCAATCCTAATAAAACTATATTGGTATTGTAGCTTTAAAGTTCTCAGTACATATTGCTGTAACATAAATTAAACCCTAAGTAACCTGTTTGGAATCTGCAGATAATTAGCGAATAATATATACAGGTGCAATATCATAAATGAACATTTGGTATGAACTTAAAGGTATATCACATTAAATTTACAGACTCACACCTGCATGAGTGTAAGTCCAAAGAAAAACACTGATATTATCTATGCACATAACTGAGAGATAAAATCGATTCAGGTGCAAAAAAAAAAGTATAAATACAGGTGAAGTCTATTGTAAAATCGAAATCTGTTGTTTGATTTTAATGATTTAAAATAAACAAATGTGATGATAAACTTTATTCTAAATTTTTTAGGTTTTCAATTCGGAAAACCCTGTTATGAATGTCTATTGTACGTCGTGCTTATAGTTAATAAACAACAAATTTTGTTTTAGAAAATACATTAACCTGAGCTCGACATGGTGGGAGATGGTTGTAGTTGATCGCTATTGCAAGTACAGAGATGGTGGCAGGTGAAGAGATACTCCGTATGAGGTACTTGAGAAGGTGAGGGATTTTTTGTATTGCCTTTTAAAAAAAAGATATTTTTTAAAATGCCGGATCATTTTTGTCTGGACCGGGTCAAGTAGCTTATTACAGAGTATTAAAAATATGAATATTTAACTATAGGTAAAATACCTAAACTTCTTCATCATCAGATTAGCTTAATGGCCAAATCACCCACCATTTGATCTCGAAAATTTTAAATTAACCACCAACCTAATTGACACCACTAATTGACACAAAATAACCTTCGATCATAATTGAAACAAACCGCCAGTCTCATTTACTGTTATATTATTTTCACAAACCCTAGTAGTGAACCAAACTCCTTCAAATCGCTACTACAAAGCGTCAGTCAATCATTTTGTTATTTTGCGATTACATAGTTATAAACACAATCCCACAAACTCTGTAGGTAACTACAGAAACCCGTTAAATTCGATAAATTCAAGAACTTGATACATCAAACATCATGGTACGTGTATGATTTCAATTCTATTGTATGTGTGACGACCCGGAAAAATTCGACTAATTTTAAATCAAACTCTCGATACGATTTAATATTTTTGACACGATAAGAAAAGTCTGTAAGATTAAGTCTCAGACATTTTGAACTGTTACATATATGCAATTACCCTTCGACCACTTTCGATGATTCACGAACAACTATTTGTGTGTGTGTGTATATATATATATATATATATATATATATATATATATATATATATATATATATATATATATATATATATATATATATATATATATATATTCAAATATATAAATATATTAATTTGAAATATAAATTGAAATATTATATGTTTTCATAATTAAAATTAAATATGTAAAATAAAATAATATATGATGTAATGAGAAATAATATACATGAATATTAATTGTAAATATTAATTTGAAAATATATATTATATTTAGTCATATAATAAAACCTGATATTAAAATATATTTATATATACATGTAGTATATTGAAAATAAATGATTTCGAGCCTAATTAATAAACGTCAGTAACACTCGGTTGACGTTTCGTTAGTTTTAATATAGATATAATACATGTTTATGAAGGATTAAAATAAAAGTTGGACTCTAAATTGATTACGAAGATTTTAGGTTTGATAAAAA
The DNA here is from genome assembly GCF_046630445.1 of Rutidosis leptorrhynchoides. NCBI lineage: Eukaryota > Viridiplantae > Streptophyta > Magnoliopsida > Asterales > Asteraceae > Rutidosis > Rutidosis leptorrhynchoides. The sequence goes on from NC_092337.1 coordinate 298,225,461, forward strand.
TATTTTTTTACCTTTTTAGTTTAAATTTTAGTACTCCGTACATAGATTTGAAATAGAAAATAAATAATTAATGAACCTTTTTGATCAGGTTTCAAACAGTTAATGATGGAAATAATTAAATTTATTTAAGCTAAAAATTTGGGATTTTTAGGAACACTTTTATACGTTAAATGTTTAGCAATGGATGCAATATAATACTTCGTGCGAAAATCGTCGGTAGGAAAGAAACAAATCATCGGCTGCCAAACTGTATATTGTTGTGCACATGATTTTTCATATTATTATTTTATTATAGATATTTATGTTGAACGCTTATATCCGTGAACGCACTATGTGATACAGAGTTTGCTTTTTGTATCTCCACAACAAGTTGATATATATCTGTATTATATATACATGTTGGTAGAAAAATGATCACCATTTTCTTTCCTTTGCAAAACACTACAACCTTTCTCTCCTTCTTCAACACCATCACCGTGAGCTCCCGTCAAACTTCTATGTTTTCCTTTTATGATCCAACCATGGGCAACCATTATACACCACCTCATCTAAACCTTCTTCTTCAACCTTTCGGACAACCACCTTCCTTCACAATAACCCACCAAAAAACTAAAGAAAATAAAGTACTTCTTTGTCTAGGGTGTATGTGTACATGACATAACAACCCATCACCTTGCACCACCACAAACACCATCCTTGATCACCACCTTTACGATCACCTTGGAACGACATCACCATTGAAGACCACACTCACCACCTCTCAAACCCACTGCATCTTCATTGGAACCATCCACCATCAACACCAAACAACTGGCTGTCGTATCTATTTCTTGTTGCTATTATGAATTCACTCATACAACCACTAACCGCCACATCACCTGCAACTATGATTATTATTTATTCCCATCATCTTCTTTGTTGACAACCGCTGCTATAAGTATGTTCTTCTGTTTCTATTTTGAATTCGAAAACCATCACTATGTTATGATGTTGCTGCGTTTGTTCTGTGTAACCATGAAAACACTCCATCATCACCACCCTATACAACTCGTCACTACAAACCCACCATAATCACCACCTTCACCTCCTCCCTTCGTTTGATCACCAACCGGTCACCACCCATGACCACCGTACACCACCACCATCGACTCCATTACAACCACCAATCGACACCATCTCACTTTCATCAAACCTCACGATCGTCTTTTTCTATTTCTGTTTTAGTTAGGGACCGAGAACAACACGACCAGTAAACCACACTCACCTGCAACTATTAACGATGATATTGATGATGAACAGCGAATATTAAATGAAGAAGATGATGAATAGTATTAATGAAGAACGAGATTGCTGTTCCTACTAATTGTCTTCTGTTTTTCTAGTTTTATCGATCGAAAACCATCACCAACTAACCATTATAGCTACTGTTATATCTCAACCATTTTATTCTCGATCATTCGAAATTGCAAGTGATCTATAACTGTTCCTTTAATCTTCTTGTTTCAGTTTTAAATCGTCCCAAACGATCAACCTACTACTCGATGTTTCAGTTTCTGTTCCTATTATTACTCTTCTTCCAGGTCGATACTTTTTGGGTTTATTTTTCCTTGTGGCCGACATATGCCAATTCTTAAACCCCACAGCCAATTTCCCTTCTCCTGTTAAACTTATCTGATAAACGATTGGGCTTAAGTATGATAATAGTTTGGGCTCTTTTTATTTTATTAAATAGATTACTTGATTGGGCTTTTAAACAGATTTTTTTGTTGGGCCAAAGGAGTTGAGTTGGGGCGTGGCTATTGTTGGGCCGCATGATTCGGTTTTTACAATTGGGCCGAGGTGTTTGAACACGAGGATGATAAATCGGGTTGTTAGTTTATGAAGAAGGAAACAGATCGTAAACAGTTCATATATATTTATATTATGTATTAAAACAAGAAAGCTGAGATGGAGGAATGGTCTGAGGAGTTTTCTGATTAGCGAGAGGTCTAGGGTTCGAGCCTGAGCATGTGTATTTTTTTTAAGGCTTGATACTATAAGGTAGCCTTTTTATTACTTTTAATAATAGTAATAATAATAATAATAATAATAATAATATTATTATTATTATTATTATTATTATTATTATTATTATTATTAGTTAGTGTTATTATTGTTACGATAATTATTATTATAACTATCATTAGTATAATTAATATTATTATAATTATTGTTAGTATTAGTAAGATTATTAGTATTATTATTATTATTATTATTATTATTATTATTATTATTATTATTATTATTATTATTATTATTATTATTAAGTATTAAGTATTATTATCAAAATTATTATTTCATTATCATTATTATTAAACTTTTCATCTTTATTAAAAACTACTAGTATTAGCACTATTTTTATTATTATTATTATTATTATCATTATTATCATTTTATGAATATTAATATTATTTCTATGAAAATTACTATTATTATAAATTTTATGAATATTATAATTATTATTATCAGTATCATCATTATTAATTTTTCACAAAAATTATTATTTTTAAAATTAATTATCTAAAGTATACATAAAATAAATATAGTCAATTAAATTATTAATGAAATATATAATTTACTTAAATAACAATTAATAATAATATAAATAAATTGTTCAATTACGATTATACGTATTAATATATGTACATGATATTGGTTCATGAATCCGAGGCTAACATGCATTGTTCAGTATCGTCGTATGCATATTTTTACTACAAAATATCGTATCGTGAGTTTCATTTGCTCCCTTTTTAAATGCTTTTGCAATATATATTTTTGGGACTGAGAATACATGCGCTGCTTTTATAAGTGTTTGACGAAATAGACACAAGTACTTAAAAACATTCTACGATTGAGTTACGAGTACACGGGATATCACCCCTTTATAGTCTGGTAAACTAAGAATTAGTGAACCAGTCCACTAATTGACGCGAATCCTAAAGATAGATCTACGGGCCTTGACAAGCCCCAGTCAGAGAATTTGAACTGCTTTATTACTTCGATTTTAGTATACAACCGCTAGCTTTAAAAGGAATGACCTGTTTGTGAGGTGTACACAATCTTCATTTTTTAAAAGAGTAGCCTGTTTGTATGCTGTGAGCATATTTGCAAATTGCGGTATGCGGGGGATATTCTAGATGCATTTTGTTAATGTCGATTACCAGGTGTTTAATTCGTATGAATGGATTTTATAGCAGTGATCATACCTGCACAGATTGATTATGAAAAATGAAATTTTGTGGTCTATTGAAATTATTGAAATGATTGTTATGATAAACCTATGAACTCACCAACCTTTTGGTTGACACTTTAAAGCATGTTTATTCTTAGGTTTGAAAGAAATCTTCCGCTGTGCATTTGTTCATTTTAAGGATATCACATGAAGTCGTTCATGGCATATTTAGGACAGTACCTCGCAATGGGACCAAATGTTGATTACTTCGTCCAGATGGATTAGGACGTGCTATCACAGTATGTATACCTACAACTACTGGTATTGTTAAGGTATTGGTATTGTTATTATTGTTAGATTGTTATTATTTATTTTTTTCATGTATAGAGAGCCAAAACAATAGGCCTAAACGAGGAGTTAACAAACTTAAAGAAAAATCAGTGATTCCATTTGTGGTTGAATTTGCCCAATTTGGGCATGCGATAGGAAAATATCAAGCTTTGTTTGCCAGTAACATAGGTGTTCTTACAAGGTGTAGGATTGATTTTATTGAGGATGATTGGAAAGTAGTATCTGTAGATGAGAAAGACGCGTTATGGTTGGACATAAAGGCATCAAATCATAACTTATAAGAATTTTGTTTCATAAAGGTATCAGAATTTGTTAAACTAATGTTTAATTATATATGTAACAACATTTACAGGAACATCATTTTATAAAAGATGATTTTGAGAAGAAACAAACACTTCATCATTGCAACGGGGCTTTTAAGAGATTCAGGGCCAAGTTAAGAATGTATATGGTTCAAGGCAAGCTTCCTTATGAAGAATGTACAGATTACAGTTTCATAACTGCAGCAAAATGGAGACAATTTTGTGAACTTGAAGATACACCAGCAAAAAGGGTTAGTGTTATTCATTTGCTTTTAAACGTGTATGGAATTACATTTTTAAATTGATGGAAACTAATGTGCTTATTAATCACATGCAAATTGTAAAGGAATTACGAGAAAAGGGCAGATTAAACGCCTTGAAACAACCAAAAGATAATTAGGTCATTCAGGTTATCGAGGCCATCAAGAAGAATGGGATATGGAGAAAAATGATCCTGAAAAACGTACAGTATACCACGATATCTCCAATCCTGCTACAAGGAATTATGTACTCGGAAGGATAAAGCGAACAAAAGAAACGAAGAGGCCAATAATTCCAGATACGAATGTGTCCCTTGTGGATAAAATTATAATATACTTTAATTTGTATTTATAGCCTTATTAACCTAGAATTGTTTTATAATCGATTAATTTTCTTGTTTTGTTCCACGTTAAGACAGATAAACAAGGAGGGGATGCCTTATTAGTTGATGTGGGGAAAGAACACGGCGGTAGAATCAGAGGTGTTAGTAGCACTCTAGGATATAGCAAATTCGGTAAGCAACATAAGGGAGACCAATTTGTAACAATGGAAAAGGTACAGGAGTTTGTGGTTAAGGAGGTGCAAAGGGTGGTGCTGGAAAGAGAAAAAACTGGAACACATGAAACTTCACATGAAACAGCTACAACACCTGAACATCGTGACCCGACAGAACATCACGACACGACAGGAAATTTGCAACTGGTAGACGAACAAGTCGACGAACCGGTAGACGCACTGGAAGTCTTACAGGTAGACGAACTGGAACAGGTAAAAGAACAGGTGGTGTTGAATGACAAGTTTATTGAGAGAAAATGGGGAATGGAAGATCAGCCAGTTATGGAGAAACAAGTGGAGATCTAGTATATAGAGGAGGAACAAGATAGAGTGGCGAAAAACAGAAAGTGGATGCTCTAGCAATGCTAAAAGAAGTGATTGATGAACCAAGGATTCAAGAGTAAAGGGTCAAGAACCAACCGTTTGCAGACTTGCAAAACATAAAGGTAACTGATCTTCTTTTATTTCAAAAGTAAATGGATACTTCAATACACATTTAATCTATTAACTACTCTACAATTTATATTTCTTGTTTTTAATGTTTACAGGAAGAAGTTGAAATCTTGTTATTTAACCAACATCGTATAGAGACTCTTGTGTGTGCTCAGGGTACACTATATCCAACCAACGAATTTACTCAAGTAAATGGGGAAAAAGTTGTTCCTTTTTACATGAAGGTGAAAATAGACAACCTTATTAAGGACTACACATCATTGAGGCTTCTAATACCGGTCAAAGACTTGTCAAAAAATACAGTGAAGGAGGTTTTAAGTGATGTGGTTGGAAGTTTTGTACAATGGCCTCTCTTGAAGATGACTCGCATCACCAAGGTGCATGTACTGTAATACTTACTTACCCGTTTCTTGTGTTAATCTAAGTATTATAAATTATATCTTCATTCAGGAAATGGAGGCATATGTAAATGACATCAGTGCCTAAAAAAATAGTACACTTTTCAAGGGGTGACACCACAGAGACTAATGGAATTGCAACAAAAACAGGTTATTAATGTTTATATTTTGAATATTTTTTTTCATGTAATATTCCCTATATAGTTGAATACTCTGTAAATATTTGGATACTCTAAATACTTGTATAATTCTTACTATATATATTTATATTTCATGTTTGTTACTTGATAGGTGAACACATATATCATTTTGTTCCACCCCACGACTTCAGAACCTACACCGTATGCTAGGGGGCATATGCATCCTACCGATGAGACTACCTTGATACATGGAAAGTGAAATGTCCCATTCTTATTGATTAAAAACGTTCCATATTAATTGATTTCGTTGCGAGGTTTTGACCTCTATATGAGACGTTTTTCAAAGACTGCATTCATTTTTAAAACAAACCATAACCTTTATTTCATAGATAAAGGTTTTAAAAAGCTTTACGTAGATTATCAAATAATGATAATCTAAAATATCCTGTTTACACACGACCATTACATAATGGTTTACAATACAAATATGTTACAACAAAATAAGTTTCTTGAATGCAGTTTTTACACAATATCATACAAGCATGGACTCCAAATCTCGTCCTTATTTAAGTATGTGACAGCGGAAGTGTAGTGACCCGAACTTTTCCATGTTTATATATATTAATTGAGATTGATATTTACATGATTAAATGTTTCCAACATGTTAAGCAATCAAACTTGTTAAGACTTGATTAATTGAAATATGTTTCATATAGACAATTGACCACCCAAGTTGACCGGTGATTCACGAACGTTAAAACTTGTAAAAACTATATGATGACATATATATGGATATATATATAGTTAACATGATACTATGATAAGTAAACATATCATTAAGTATATTAACAATGAACTACATATGTAAAAACAAGACTACTAACTTAATGATTTTTAAATGAGACATATATGTAACGATTATCGTTGTAAAGACATTTAATGTATATATATCATATTAAGAGATATTCATACATGATAATATCATGATAATATAATAATTTAAAATCTCATTTAATATTATAAACATTGGGTTAACAACATTTAACAAGATCGTTAACCTAAAGGTTTCAAAACAACACTTACATGTAACGACTAACGATGACTTAACGACTCAGTTAAAATGTATATACATGTAGTGTTTTAATATGTATTTATACACTTTTGAAAGACTTCAATACACTTATCAAAATACTTCTACTTAACAAAAATGCTTACAATTACATCCTCGTTCAGTTTCATCAACAATTCTACTCGTATGCACCCGTATTCGTACTCGTACAATACACAGCTTTTAGATGTATGTACTATTGGTATATACACTCCAATGATCAGCTCTTAGCAGCCCATGTGAGTCACCTAACACATGTGGAAACCATCATTTGGCAACTAGCATGAAATATCTCATAAAATTACAAAAATATGAGTAATCATTCATGACTTATTTACATGAAAACAAAATTACATATCCTTTATATCTAATCCATACACCAACGACCAAAAACACCTACAAACACTTTCATTCTTCAATTTTCTTCATCTAATTGATCTCTCTCAAGTTCTATCTTCAAGTTCTAAGTGTTCTTCATAAATTCCAAAAGTTCTAGTTTCATAAAATCAAGAATACTTTCAAGTTTGCTAGCTCACTTCCAATCTTGTAAGGTGATCATCCAACCTCAAGAAATCTTTGTTTCTTACAGTAGGTTATCATTCTAATACAAGGTAATAATCATATTCAAACTTTGGTTCAATTTCTATAACTATAACAATCTTATTTCAAGTGATGATCTTACTTGAACTTGTTTTCGTGTCATGATTCTGCTTCAAGAACTTCGAGCCATCCAAGGATCCATTGAAGCTAGATCCATTTTTCTATTTTCCAGTAGGTTTATCCAAGTAACTTAAGGTAGTAATGATGTTCATAACATCATTCGATTCATACATATAAAGCTATCTTATTCGAAGGTTTAAACTTGTAATCACTAGAACATAGTTTAGTTAATTCTAAACTTGTTCGCAAACAAAAGTTAATCCTTCTAACTTGACTTTTAAAATCAACTAAACACATGTTCTATATCTATATGATATGCTAACTTAATGATTTAAAACCTGGAAACACGAAAAACACCGTAAAACCGGATTTACGCCGTCGTAGTAACACCGCGGGCTGTTTTGGGTTAGTTAATTAAAAACTATGATAAACTTTGATTTTAAAGTTGTTATTCTGAGAAAATGATTTTTATTATGAACATGAAACTATATCCAAAAATTATGATTAAACTCAAAGTGGAAGTATGTTTTCTAAAATGGTCATCTAGACGTCGTTCTTTCGACTGAAATGACTACCTTTACAAAAACGACTTGTAACTTATTTTTCCGACTATAAACCTATACTTTTCTGTTTAGATTCATAAAATAGAGTTCAATATGAAACCATAGCAATTTGATTCACTCAAAACGGATTTAAAATGAAGAAGTTATGGGTAAAACAAGATTGGATAATTTTTCTCATTTTAGCTACGTGAAAATTGGTAACAAATCTATTCCAACCATAACTTAATAAACTTAAAACATCAAAATATATTAAAAGTGTTGTAAATATATTTTTGAACATACTTTGATATATATGTATATATTGTTATAGGTTCGTGAATCAACCAGTGGCCAAGTCTTACTTCCCGACGAAGTAAAAATCTGTGAAAGTGAGTTATAGTCCCACTTTTAAAATCTAATATTTTTGGGATGAGAATACATGCAGGTTTTATAAATGATATACAAAATAGACACAAGTACGTGAAACTACATTCTATTGTTGAATTATCGAAATCGAATATGCCCCTTTTTATTAAGTCTGGTAATCTAAGAATTAGGGAACAGACACCCTAATTGACGCGAATCCTAAAGATAGATCTATTGGGCCTAACAAACCCCATCCAAAGTACCGGATGCTTTAGTTCTTCGAAATTTATATCATATCCGAAGGGTGTCCCGGAATGATGGGGATATTCTTATATATGCATCTTGTTAATGTCGGTTACCAGGTGTTCACCATATGAATGATTTTTATCTCTATGTATGGGATGTGTATTGAAATATGAAATCTTGTGGTCTATTGTTACGATTTGATATATATAGGTTAAACCTATAACTCACCAACATTTTTGTTGACGTTTAAAGCATGTTTATTCTCAGGTGAATATTAAGAGCTTCCGCTGTTGCATACTAAAATAAGGACAAGATTTGGAGTCCATGTTTGTATGATATTGTGTAAAAACTGCATTCAAGAAAATGATTTCGATGTAACATATTTGTATTGTAAACCATTATGTAATGTGTAAGACCCGAATATTTATCTTGCTTGTTTGTGTATTAAGACGTTCGAGATTGGGTTTCGCGGATTATTTATATAAAGTTTAAAATGCAAAAGAATCTGTTTCAGTTAGGTCGCGCGCCGCGCGGGGATTCGGCGCGCCGCGCCGTTTGCTGCTGACAGAATCCCTTGTTTTTAATTGGTTTAAATGAAGGGCAAATGGGTAATTTCACTTGAGGCCGGATTTGTGAGGCTTATGAGCTAGTTTGGATCAGTTTTGGATCCCATTCACATCCACTCATCATCTTCATCCATTTTAGAGAGAGAGTAAGAGTTTAGTGAGAGATTGGAGGTTTTGGTGAGGAAGAAGCTCGAATCGTTCAAAGTCTCGGGTTTTAAAGTTGTTCCTTTCGTTCTCGGCTACACGGTGATAGTATTGGTAAGCTCAAACTCCGAATTTCAATTATCTAATTTGATATTCAAGTTAGGGTTTTGAGTTAATTTGTTGTAAAACCCTTTTAGGTGATGAAGTGACTTTAGTGATGCTAGTAATCGGGTTTATTGTTATTGTTGGTGGATTTCGGTTTGGTGAACAAATTGGTTATGTTTAGAACTTGAAATTGGGTTTAATCACTAGGTTTAGTGATTGTGGAAGTATTGAAACCTATTTAGGGTTATTTGGTTGACTAACTTTGACTTTGGGTCAAATTAGGGTTTGGTGGTGATTATGACCCAATTGGCGATTTAATGAAGTTTATAAACTTAAAATGGATTAAGTTGAAGTATAAAACCGAGTTAAATGTGTTTTGGTGTCAAAACTTGTAAAGAATGAGATTTTGACCTTTATGGGTCAAAATTAGGGTTTAAGTGTCATTTTGGGCAAGATAGGTGTTTAACACCTATGATCGGGTTTAATTGGCGTATTAAGACCATTCTCACTTGTGTTAGTGATTATTGATTAGTTTTGGGCACGGTTTGTGCTTGGAAGTGCATTTGGGTCGAAATTGCACTAAGTGACGAATTGGGTTGATTTGTAAATCCACTCTAAGTGTATTGTTGTAATTGTGATAATGGAATAGGTATTTTCCATTGGCGAGTTGCGGATTACTTGGAAGCTTTCTTCAAGACTTCAAGGTGAGTGATATTATCCTATGTACATATGTATGTGTAGGATGGGTGCGGGTCGGGTGAAGTGAATCTCGGCTATAGAGCTCACTTCACGTGTAGGTGGACTTGATGGACTTTTGTATAAGTCCAATTGGCACGGTTGTGCGTTTTGGTTGACCATCTTTGGCGAAGTACACGTTCGTGTGTACATTATCACACGTGATTGTGATTTGGATGTTGTGGCCCCGATGTGGTGGATTATATAATCCCGTGACCGTGGGTTTGAGTTGGAGAAGTGAATCGCGTGTGGTTTCGGATTCACGATGACGCGTGTAGTTTCGGTCATCTTATCGAATGAATCTCGTGTAGTTCGGATTCATGGTGACTCGTGTAGTTCGGTCATCTTATTGAGGTAGTAATCTCGTGTGGTTTCGGATTACTAAGGCTCGTGTAGTTCGGCCAACCTCGATGTTGTGAAGATAGTAATCTCGTGTGGTTTCGGATTACTAAGGCTCGTGTAGTTCGGCCAATCTTCATTGTGGTATTTGGTTCTCGGTATTGGGTTAAGGTGTTAACCTTGTTCGTTTATATTATTATATATTAATGTATTGTTGTGTTGTAGCTAACCCTCCGGGTGTAGCTATTTGGCGTTGTTCACATCGTCGTTGGTGAACTTATATTGTTATTGTATCTTTAGCTCGTTGCTTAGAGATCGTACGGTATGCTTAGTGTAGTGCCTTATATGGATGCCTCGGTATGCGGTATTTGTTATTTTGTGGCGTGTCCATTTTATACATATATATGTATGTAGTATATTATCATTCACTAAGCATTAGCTTACCCTCTCGTTGTTGACTCTTTTTATAGATTGCATGCGGATGGTGGCTCGGGTAAGCGCGGGGATTAGAGGACTTGCATAGTTTGCGTAGAAGGCTTGCTTTTGGATTTATTAGGATTGGGTAGCGTGTCCCCAATCGCCATGCTCGGCTTTGTTTTGTATTAAAAGTCTTATGGTCGAAAATTGTATTTTGGTACTTAAGGGGTAATTTGGGTCAATGTGGGCCCCGCTTCGTAAACTCAATTTTATTAATTAAACGTGCTAGTTTTTCATATATGAAGTCATGGTTAAAAGCGTTTTAGCTAAATGTGTCGGGAACTAGTCAAACATTTTCATTAAATTGACTTCCGGGGACAGCGGGCTGTCCAGGTGGTTTGGCGCGCCGCGCGGCCACCTGGCGCGCCGCGCAGATGGCCTGCACCAGAAATTTTTTTTTTTGTTTGAAATTTCGTCGTGTTTGGTCGGTTACGGTTTGGGTTGTTACAAGTGGTATCAGAGCATGGTCTAAGGGATTTAGGTGACTTGAGATAGGTGCCTAGACTTAGACTTTTGTGTGTGCTTAATTTGTTGCGGGACTTGTAGGATTACGGGTCGGAATGGGTTTAGTTAGTGCCTTGTTTATAGGTTGACTAACGTTTATATTAGTAATGCGGATATTATTAATATGCTCTTGTGTTGTGATAGTAATTCTCGCGTGTGTTTGTACCGCGTAGAATTTTGGTTGTGTTTGTTTATATCATCGAGCGAGGCGGTCGTTGTACTAACAAGTCGATGCGGCGTGTGTGCGTAATAAGAACTTGCAGACCTTATTACGGGTGCAAATCGTGTCTAACGAGTGATGTACGACGAGTGCTTAGCAAGATGGGTCGGGGTTGTGCGTGTTTACTTATACGTTCGTGATCTAATCGTTTTGCATTCCTTAGAATGGCGACGGGAAGTGGGATCGATACGAACGACGCGGAGTTTAACGCTAGAATTGCGGCCGCCGTTGCGGAGCAAATGCGTGGGTTGGAAGAAAGAATGGAAAGGAAGTATTCCGAACTTCAAAGTAGTAGTGAAATGGAGCGTTATCTTAAAAGCTTCATGAGGACTAAACCCCCGATGTACGACGGAAAACCGGATCCTTTGGTGAGCACAACATGGATTTCGGATGTCGAAGGGTGTTTTCGTACTATTGATTGCCCTCCCGAGAGGAAGACGAGACTCGCTACGAGTTTGTTGCGGGGTAGGGCAAGGGATTGGTTGGATGGTAAGATTGATCTTGTCGGTGGTGAGACGTTTATGGCCTTATCATGGGACGAGTTTAAGGAAGAATTCTTTGAGGAGTTCCGGACTTCGGCCGATTTGTGGGAATTGCGTAATGAGTTGCGAAATTTGCGACAAGGATCTATGGATTTGAGTACTCTTAAGACGACCTTTATGGCGAAGGCTCGTTTTTGTCCGGAGTATTTGGGGAATGATCGTTTGTTGATGGGGGATTTCTATCGGACCTTGAATGATGACTTGAAAAGTAGGATTAGTCGGGGTCAAGCGAAATCGTTTTCGGAATTATTCGACTTGGCTAGAGGTTTCGAGTCGTATTCACGATCGAAGAGGGGTGAATCTTCAAGTGAGAAAAGAGTTGTTTCTTATGGTGCTCCGAGTAAGAGGACTAAGGGTCCGAGTGTGAGCACGGGTGGTACGCGAACGGGTATATCGGATTCTAGTACGGCTAGATGTTACAATTGTGGCGTAAGGGGTCACAAGTCTTGGGAATGTTCGGTACCAAAGGGTGGTAGTATGGTGTGCTTCAATTGCCAAAAGGAAGGACATCGTAAGTCGGAATGTCCCAAGTTAGCGGGGACGGGTGCGGCGAGGAGACGTTAAGGTACGTTTAATTTTGATAAATATGTCTTTTGATTATTTATTAAATGCCGTTTGAGTTTGAGTTGCATGCCTTTGTTGTGTATGTTATGCTATGGGTGACGTTCCTAATGGAAGTACCCTAAGGTGATGTTTGATTGTCGGGCGAAGGGCGTAAGACTTGGTGCAACCAAGCGTTCCTTAGTATTTGGGGTATGTTTCTACCAAGCCACGGAAATGGTTTTGGTGTTCGATTGTTAAGCGCGTGTTCGCTTGCGTGTCGAAGTTGACGAATCATGAGGTTCGTCGGTTGGTTGGAACCCTTGAGATCGAGTGTTTTAAATCTCGATGGGCGTTGGTAATGGAGTCTTTATGACGCGACGTTAGGTGCCTCTTTTATACCTACTAGCGTGGTGTCGACTCCGATTGTGTTGTAGTTACATTGTACTTAGGGTACCGGGAGGAACCCTTAAGTATACGAGTGACTCGGTGAAATTGACAACTATAGTAATTGGATGATTGCGAGGGTGTAGTTTGTGTAATGCGTGGTACACTTTTCGTTCGAAATGTTTAAGGATTGTTTGAAATCCTTCGTATGCTCAAGGTTGGAGCAAGGTGTAGTGATGGGTCGTGTGTACCCAATCGTTGGTAAAGTCTACCTTTGGTAGCATTGTACGGTTGTACGAGTGTGATATAGGAACGTGGTTCCAAGAGGGGGAGTCGCATTTCCGCACGAGGAAGTTTTAGTGTGATATTTCGGATGATGTTTTTAGTAGATCCGGAAATTTCGTCGAGACCTAGTTTTGGTCAACTTGTGGTAGAGTACAATTTTGGTTAAATTGTACTTATGATATTGGATTGGAATTACCACTGAGGTGGTAATGTGGTAAATCTCGTTGAGAGATAATAGACGTGTTTGGTGAGCAAGGTGAAATCCTTCGGTTAAGGGAGGTGTGTGTCGGATTCTCTTTTGGAGAATCATTGTTTGGTACCTATGTTTGATATAGGTGGTTCTTGCCCGATTGTGGGGATGGTTAGTGGTATCCGATAGGATTCACTATAGTGTAGCAGGGCGCGATGTTGCACTACTCGTTGTTTGAGGCCGAAAGTGCGTATGTGATCGATGAAGCATGATCTTTAGGGTCCGCTGACTTCATCGTGGTATTGATGATTTATGAAGCATGACCTTCGGGGTCCGCTGACTTCATTATGGTACGGTTGAGTGATGGAGCATGATCTTTAGGGTCCGCTGACTTCATCACGGGAGTACGTGATCGGTGAAGCATGATCTTCGGGTCCGCTGACTTTATCCGGTGTTGAGATTTGGTGAAGCATGATCTTCGGGTCCGCTGACTTCGCCATAGTAGTGGATCGCGTGTGGTTTCGGATTCACGATGACGCGTGTGGTTTCGGTCATCATATTGTGGAAGTGGATCGCGTGTGGTTTCGGATTCACAAATGACTCGTGTGGTTTCGGTCATTGTATTGAGGAGTGAGTCTCGTGTAGTTCGGATTCACAATTGACTCGTGTAGTTCGGTCATTCCTCCGGGATAGTGACTCTCGTGTAGTTCGGATTCACTATGGCGCGTGTAGTTCGGCCATTCCCGATTGTTGTTGTGTTGAAGGTAGTGAGTCGCGTGTAGTTCGGATTCACTAAGGCGCGTGTGTTTTCGGCCAGCCTTCGTGTGTTGTGTGATCCATTGGTTGTTTGATACACCGATGGTGGGGTCGTAAGGACCGTGTTGTTTGATCTATCGGTTGTTTGATACACCGATGGTGGGGTCGTGAGGACCATGTTGTGTGATTAGTGATGCGATAGCCGTGTTTCGCTCACATGTTGTTACGGGTGTGACGAAAGTCGATTTTGTACACCTTGGTTTAGCGTTGCCATCATCGTTTTGGACGCTATCGGTTTTAGCCGTTTGTTATGATGTTACGGTAGTTGCGCTTTGGTCGTATTGCGCACTACAAGGGATGTTAGTGGTTGGTGTTGTCCGTAAGGATTCGTTTGGTTCGGTCTTCATCGTTTCGGGTTGTTTCATCGTTTCGGGTTGTTGACCTTAGGTTGAGACTTGGTTGCTTTTAGCGTTGTACTCGGTAATAGTACGCTAAGGGATTTATATCTCGGTACGAGATTGGTTGAGTTTTCCTGATGTTAGGGAATGAGCATGGTTTTAGTGCTCGGATTGTGGTTTTGATAAATCGCGGGTGACGATTTAGTTGTGGAAGGCGATTCGTTGGAAAGGAATTGCTTAGGAAAGTCGGATTGGGACTTATGTCGAGGACCGTAGGGTGAAGTCCACTTGGTTAAGTGATGAGGATCACGAGGACGTGATCGAGTTTAAGTGGGGGAGAGTTGTAAGACCCGAATATTTATCTTGCTTGTTTGTGTATTAAGACGTTCGAGATTGGGTTTCGCGGATTATTTATATAAAGTTTAAAATGCAAAAGAATCTGTTTCAGTTAGGTCGCGCGCCGCGCGGGGATTCGGCGCGCCGCGCCGTTTGCTGCTGACAGAATCCCTTGTTTTTAATTGGTTTAAATGAAGGGCAAATGGGTAATTTCACTTGAGGCCGGATTTGTGAGGCTTATGAGCTAGTTTGGATCAGTTTTGGATCCCATTCACATCCACTCATCATCTTCATCCATTTTAGAGAGAGAGTAAGAGTTTAGTGAGAGATTGGAGGTTTTGGTGAGGAAGAAGCTCGAATCGTTCAAAGTCTCGGGTTTTAAAGTTGTTCCTTTCGTTCTCGGCTACACGGTGATAGTATTGGTAAGCTCAAACTCCGAATTTCAATTATCTAATTTGATATTCAAGTTAGGGTTTTGAGTTAATTTGTTGTAAAACCCTTTTAGGTGATGAAGTGACTTTAGTGATGCTAGTAATCGGGTTTATTGTTATTGTTGGTGGATTTCGGTTTGGTGAACAAATTGGTTATGTTTAGAACTTGAAATTGGGTTTAATCACTAGGTTTAGTGATTGTGGAAGTATTGAAACCTATTTAGGGTTATTTGGTTGACTAACTTTGACTTTGGGTCAAATTAGGGTTTGGTGGTGATTATGACCCAATTGGCGATTTAATGAAGTTTATAAACTTAAAATGGATTAAGTTGAAGTATAAAACCGAGTTAAATGTGTTTTGGTGTCAAAACTTGTAAAGAATGAGATTTTGACCTTTATGGGTCAAAATTAGGGTTTAAGTGTCATTTTGGGCAAGATAGGTGTTTAACACCTATGATCGGGTTTAATTGGCGTATTAAGACCATTCTCACTTGTGTTAGTGATTATTGATTAGTTTTGGGCACGGTTTGTGCTTGGAAGTGCATTTGGGTCGAAATTGCACTAAGTGACGAATTGGGTTGATTTGTAAATCCACTCTAAGTGTATTGTTGTAATTGTGATAATGGAATAGGTATTTTCCATTGGCGAGTTGCGGATTACTTGGAAGCTTTCTTCAAGACTTCAAGGTGAGTGATATTATCCTATGTACATATGTATGTGTAGGATGGGTGCGGGTCGGGTGAAGTGAATCTCGGCTATAGAGCTCACTTCACGTGTAGGTGGACTTGATGGACTTTTGTATAAGTCCAATTGGCACGGTTGTGCGTTTTGGTTGACCATCTTTGGCGAAGTACACGTTCGTGTGTACATTATCACACGTGATTGTGATTTGGATGTTGTGGCCCCGATGTGGTGGATTATATAATCCCGTGACCGTGGGTTTGAGTTGGAGAAGTGAATCGCGTGTGGTTTCGGATTCACGATGACGCGTGTAGTTTCGGTCATCTTATCGAATGAATCTCGTGTAGTTCGGATTCATGGTGACTCGTGTAGTTCGGTCATCTTATTGAGGTAGTAATCTCGTGTGGTTTCGGATTACTAAGGCTCGTGTAGTTCGGCCAACCTCGATGTTGTGAAGATAGTAATCTCGTGTGGTTTCGGATTACTAAGGCTCGTGTAGTTCGGCCAATCTTCATTGTGGTATTTGGTTCTCGGTATTGGGTTAAGGTGTTAACCTTGTTCGTTTATATTATTATATATTAATGTATTGTTGTGTTGTAGCTAACCCTCCGGGTGTAGCTATTTGGCGTTGTTCACATCGTCGTTGGTGAACTTATATTGTTATTGTATCTTTAGCTCGTTGCTTAGAGATCGTACGGTATGCTTAGTGTAGTGCCTTATATGGATGCCTCGGTATGCGGTATTTGTTATTTTGTGGCGTGTCCATTTTATACATATATATGTATGTAGTATATTATCATTCACTAAGCATTAGCTTACCCTCTCGTTGTTGACTCTTTTTATAGATTGCATGCGGATGGTGGCTCGGGTAAGCGCGGGGATTAGAGGACTTGCATAGTTTGCGTAGAAGGCTTGCTTTTGGATTTATTAGGATTGGGTAGCGTGTCCCCAATCGCCATGCTCGGCTTTGTTTTGTATTAAAAGTCTTATGGTCGAAAATTGTATTTTGGTACTTAAGGGGTAATTTGGGTCAATGTGGGCCCCGCTTCGTAAACTCAATTTTATTAATTAAACGTGCTAGTTTTTCATATATGAAGTCATGGTTAAAAGCGTTTTAGCTAAATGTGTCGGGAACTAGTCAAACATTTTCATTAAATTGACTTCCGGGGACAGCGGGCTGTCCAGGTGGTTTGGCGCGCCGCGCGGCCACCTGGCGCGCCGCGCAGATGGCCTGCACCAGAAATTTTTTTTTTTGTTTGAAATTTCGTCGTGTTTGGTCGGTTACGGTTTGGGTTGTTACATAATGGTCGTGTGTAAACAGGATATTTTAGATTATCATTATTTGATAATCTACGTAAAGCTTTTTAAACCTTTATTTATGAAATAAAGGTTATGGTTTGTTTTAAAAATGAATGCAGTCTTTGAAAAACGTCTCATATAGAGGTCAAAACCTCGCAACGAAATCAATTAATATGGAACGTTTTTAATCAATAAGAACGGGACATTTCAGGAAGCTCTTAATAATCACCTGAGAATAAACATGCTTAAAACGTCAACAAAAATGTTGGTGAGTTATAGGTTTAACCTATATATATCAAATCATAATAATAGACCACAAGATTTCATATTTCAATACACATCCCATACATAGAGATAAAAGTCATTCATATGGTGAACACCTGGTAACCGACATTAACAAGATGCATATATAAGAATATCCCCATCATTCCGGGACACCCTTCGGATATGATATAAATTTTGAAGTACTAAAGCATCCGGTACTTTGGATGGGGTTTGTTAGGCCCAATAGATCTATCTTTAGGATTCGCGTCAATTAGGGTGTCTGTTCCCTAATTCTTAGATTACCAGACTTAATAAAAAGGGGCATATTCGATTTAGATAATTCAACCATAGAATGTAGTTTCACGTACTTGTGTCTATTTTGTAAATCATTTATAAAACCTGCATGTATTCTCATCCCAAGAATATTAGATTTTAAAAGTGGGACTATAACTCACTTTCACAGATTTTTACTTCGTCGGGAAGTAAGACTTGGCCACTGGTTGATTCACGAACCTATAACAATATATACATATATATCAAAGAATGTTCAAAATATATTTACAACACTTTTAATATATTTTGATGTTTTAAGTTTATTAAGTCAGCTGTCCTCGTTAGTAACCTACAACTAGTTGTCCACAGTTAGATGTACAGAAATAAATCGATAAATATTATCTTGAATCAATCCACGACACAGTGTATACGTATCTCAGTATTGATCACAACTCAAACTATATATATTTTGAAATCAACCTCAACCCTGTATAGCTAACTCCAACATTCACATATAGAGTGTCTATGGTTGTTCCGAAATATATATAGATGTGTCGACATGATAGGTCGAAACATTGTATACGTGTCTATGGCATCTCAAGATTACATAATATACAATACAAGTTGATTAAGTTATGGTTGGAATAGATTTGTTACCAATTTTCACGTAGCTAAAATGAGAAAAATTATCCAATCTTGTTTTACCCATAACTTCTTCATTTTAAATCCGTTTTGAGTGAATCAAATTGCTATGGTTTCATATTGAACTCTATTTTATGAATCTAAACAGAAAAAGTATAGGTTTATAGTCGTAAAAATAAGTTACAAGTCATTTTTGTAAAGGTAGTCATTTCAGTCGAAAGAACGACGTCTAGATGACCATTTTAGAAAACATACTTCCACTTTGAGTTTAACCATAATTTTTGGATATAGTTTCATGTTCATAATAAAAATCATTTTCTCAGAATAACAACTTTTAAATCAAAGTTTATCATAGTTTTTAATTAACTAACCCAAAACAGCCCGCGGTGTTACTACGACGGCGTAAATCCGGTTTTACGGTGTTTTTCGTGTTTCCAGGTTTTAAATCATTAAGTTAGCATATCATATAGATATAGAACATGTGTTTAGTTAATTTTAAAAGTCAAGTTAGAAGGATTAACTTTTGTTTGCGAACAAGTTTAGAATTAACTAAACTATGTTCTAGTGATTACGAGTTTCAACCTTCGAATAAGATAGTTTTATATATATGAATCGAATGATGTTATGAACATCATTACTACCTCAAGTTCCTTGGATAAACCTAATGGAAAAGAGAAAAATGGATCTAGCTTCAACGGATCCTTGGATGGCTCGAAATTCTTGAAGAAGAATCATGACACGAAAACAAGTTCAAGTAAGATCATCACTTGAAATAAGATTGTTATAGTTATAGAAATTGAACCAAAGTTTAAATATGATTATTACCTTGTATTAGAATGATAACCTAATGTAAGAAACAAAGATTTCTTGAGGTTGGATGATCACCTTACAAGATTGGAAGTGAGCTAGCAAACTTGAAAGTATTCTTGATTTTATGTAACTAGAACTTGTAGAATATATGAAGAACACTTAGAACTTGAAGATAGAACTTGAGAGAGATCAATTAGATGAAGAAAATTGAAGAATGAAAGTGTTTGTAGGTGTTTTTGGTCGTTGGTGTATGGATTAGATATAAAAGATATGTAATTTTGTTTTCATGTAAATAAGTCATGAATGATTACTCGTATTTTTGTAATTTTATGAGATATTTCATGCTAGTTGCCAAATTATAGTTCCCACATGTGTTAGGTGACTCACATGGGCTGCTAAGAGCTGATCATTGGAGTGTATATACCAATAGTACATACATCTAAAAGCTGTGTATTGTACGAGTACGAATACGGGTGCATACGAGTAGAATTGTTGATGAAACTGAACGAGGATGTAATTGTAAGCATTTTTGTTAAGTAGAAGTATTTTGATAAGTGTATTGAAGTCTTTCAAAAGTGTATAAATACATATTAAAACACTACATGTATATACATTTTAACTGAGTCGTTAAGTCATCGTTAGTCGTTACATGTAAGTGTTGTTTTGAAACCTTTAGGTTAACGATCTTGTTAAATGTTGTTAACCCAATGTTTATAATATCAAATGAGATTTTAAATTATTATATTATCATGATATTATCATGTATGAATATCTCTTAATATGATATATATACATTAAATGTCTTTACAACGATAATCGTTACATATATGTCTCGTTTAAAAATCATTAAGTTAGTAGTCTTATTTTTACATATGTAGTTCATTGTTAATATACTTAATGATATGTTTACTTATCATAGTATCATGTTAACTATATATATATCCATATATATATATCATCATATAGTTTTTACAAGTTTTGACGTTCGTGAATCACCGGTCAACTTGGGTGGTCAATTGTCTATATGAAACATATTTCAATTAATCAAGTCTTAACAAGTTTGATTGCTTAACATGTTGGAAACATTTAATCATGTAAATATCAATCTCAATTAATATATATAAACATGGAAAAGTTCGGGTCACTACAGAAAGCATGTGCTTTCGTGCTACATGAAGGTGTCTATAAACTATGTTTTGCCTCGATTTGAATCTACATTGTTTCCAATACCAGAAAAAAATCTTGAGTATAATACACTAAAAGAGGCTATTGGGGCTATGATACAATGACCTCTCTTGAAACTTCATCCTTCAGATAAAAACAAGGTACTTGTATAATTGCTTACATAATTTAATGTGTGGTAAACTGCATTTAAGTGTTATATTTAATTTTGCCTCGATTGTTATCAGGAGAGTGCAATGAAATCAAAGAGGGTTGGAATACAAAATAGAATAGATAAAAGCAATGAGTCTATTGGTACTGGTAGTAAGCAGGTATATATATGCTCATCAAATTTAAGTTACATCATCATACGTATATACGTATATAATTTAAGTTATCTGATGTGGTGTTGCGGGTATATATATGCAACAAAACAAGAGAGAACAATTGTATAGTAAGCTGCTTTCAATGGAACATCTCCTACCCAACAGATCATGTGTACAAGCTGCGTATACTAGATGGATGAGTCGAGAAGATCCTACCGCCGATTCCACTCTTAATGCAACTACAGGAGTTTTGGCGTACCCGATGAGTGCGTAAGTACGATTGCTGCTGATGACATCATCACACTTTGGACAAGGGGTTTCCTGGACTGCAGCATCATTTTTTCCTTCATGCTGTAAATGCATTTATCAATTCATATGCACGTTTGACTATAGTTTTCAGGTTTTGAGCTGACATGTTATTTTTTTTATTTTTTTCCCATATATTAGGGGTCTACACACTTTTATGAAAGTAGCTTTTACCGAACCATATGGGTTAATGAACCCTTATTATATATGTGGATCATTGATCACCTCAGACAAAAAATTTGTAATAAAGTACTTGAGGATCGCCTTCAACTATACTCAACAGTCTTTCTTCGCACCATATAATCAGAAGTATGTAATCATTCCTTATATATTATTGCTTATAAAAATTTTATTGTCTAACGAGTGTATTTTAATTTGTCAGTGGCCATTGGGTGTTGGTTTTTATATCTCACACTGACTACAAAGGAATCATACTTGATTCAATAAATAGGAATCAAAAGAAGACGAAAGATGATTATCTGATCATAGACTGCATAGCGCAGTAAGAATTATTTCTGAATTAATAATAGTTGTTAATTTAAATCTTGATTACATTTACATTATGTCACATTAGACAATATCATTTGATCTTTTATTTATGTAATTCTGAATAGGGCTTGGGGTCCTTTGCAATAGAATGTAGTTAAGGTTAGTCATCCTAGCTGTCTACAAACAGTCCTCCAAGTTGTTCATCCATGTTTTCATGTTCATATTAATGTTACGTGTTACATGTTAAATTAATACATGTGTATAAACGTGTGGTTATAATGCAGTGCAATCAACAACCCGGATGTTGGGAGTGTGGATATTATGTGCTCACTTGGATGCATTCGATCGTACATAGTCGTATAAAAAAGGAAGTTATTAATATTGACGAAGTAAGTATTTTAAGTTATGAATGATTAAATTTTATCTTTAGGTATATGTTACAAAAAGCTTATATTTTATATGTATATGTATATGTATATATCTATATTTATATACATATTTAAAATTTACAGCTTTCATGGGATGAACGTTGTTTATCTACAATCGATCTCGACAATATTATGGAAAAATGGCATTTGTGGTCTCCTTTTTGATGTCTGGTATGTGTAACCTTTATGTGATCTGATATTGCGTGTCAACGGTCTTGGAGATTTGGTATTATTGTTAAAGTCCATATATTCATGCATGTTCAAAATACTTTTCTTTCAAAACAAGTAAAGCAAATCAAGGGATTTTTTGAAGAGCAGGTGGATTTTTTTAAGCTGCATGATGCTTTGCTTTGAAATGGAGTAGTAGGCAGCTTTTTTCATTTGTAATAACTAGATGATTTAGATTTATGACTTTTTTCATTTGAAAATGTTATGAAGATAAATTATATGTATATTTGGGTTTTCTATATTAATAAAATTAATTATTATTTTATTCTTATTGATCTATTACATTTACTAGTATTTACCAGTTCTGCAATTCAACACGTCTACTAGCACCACCAATTCAACACGTCTAATTGCTTTTTACATTTCTGTTATAATACAACACGTCTACTTGCAGAATTCTGTTATATTTGGTGGCAATTTGAAATATTTAATTTTTAAATTTTTAACAATTTAAAATTTTAAATATTTTAAAAACTTTGGCGGGTTTAAAAAAATATCCCGGAACATATCTAATTGCAAATAGATGAACGCGTCTAATTGCAACTACAAGAACACGTCTAATAGCAACTAGATGAACACGTCTTATTGAAACTAGATGAACACGTCTAATGGTGACTAACGGAATGTACAGGAACACGTTTAATAGTAACTAAGGGAACACGTTTAATTGCAACTAACGGAACAGTCTAAATGAAACTAACGGAACACGTCTAACTGAAGATAACGGAACACGTCTAAAAGACATAAACAGAACAACCAAATCTAACGATTTGACAACACGTCTAATTATTAGTTTTTAGAGCGGTTCTTTGAACCGCAATATATGAGTACACTCATTTGGAGCCGTCACATGTAGACGTGTTGCGAAACACGTCTAAAAGCCTTTTTCCACACGTCTAAAAGAGCCGGAATGTAGTAGTGTTATATAATTTGTCAATCTATTTGCATGTTAATCCTAATCATAAGATTAATATGTATCATGTAATTGAATTGAACACTAAGAATTGAGATGTTAGCCTTGAACATCACTTGTCTAGCATATGCTTTAAGTCCTAACTATTGAATGGTATGCAATACTTAGCTTAACCTTTAGGGATAATAATTGGTCTATGATTATTGTCTTGCTATTTATCAATATAAGTCATGAAATATCAAATATATTTTCCTTATGATTTACACATCCTTGTAATCACTTCTCTTTCATATTGTTTATTTAATTTAATTCATTATTCTATCTTTCCTAAATAGTTTATTAAAAGTTATTAAGAACACACCTTCAATTGTCTCTTCCCTAAGAGATAATAATTCAAACTTAAACAACAACTCTTATCTGCCTCCACGCTCGTTTGGGACGATAACCTAAAATACTACATATGACCGGGTCTTGTTACTCATTTGGGTGTTAAAAGTAAAATAAAGGTGTTATAAATTTAAAAGTTGAAAAGAAAATTAAGCACTACTGCACACACTTTAGACACATTAGTTGGTTCATGTGTTGATATTTTTAAGCATATTCCATGCGAACGAAAAGTGCTTCGTGCGAAGTACCAACTGGTCAGTGCAAATCATTGTTGGTTCGTGTGAATGGGGTGTGGTAAACCAAACCTAATTCGTTGAGCTGGTTCATGAGAAGGACTAGTGATCCGTGCAAATGATTATGTCGATCGTGAAAACCAATTGGTCAAGTTCTGTCAATTTTCTGTGATCTGTTCATGCTACCTAGTTATCATTCGCACGGATGAGGCAACTCATTCGGAAGAATTTGGGTTACTTGTACGGATCACCTGTCTGAATTGATGTTTATGTTGGGATATGATTACTGATTTAGTTTTATTATTCTTGGGTGAAAAAGACAAGGAGAAAGCTCAGTAAGATTAGAACCCTGAGCGTTTTCTCGTATTGGTAACCAGTAACTAGGATTATCTATCATTTTATAGTATTGGGTAGCTAGTTATGCTAATATGCCATTCTTAGTAATTGCAACTGCTGTACGATATGTGTTGCTTTCTGTGCATACCCCAAGCTGGTTTACCCGCCATGTGGTAGCCTAGGCGGAAAGAGATCAACCATGATTCAGAATATGGGTTGGGTTCAATTGTTGTTTTCTGTTTAGTATAAGTATGTATGACGCATTCGTTGCATGTGGAAGACTTATACTAGTTATTCAGTAACAAGAACTTTTGGTAAACCCTAGTCCGATCAACTAGTGGTTGCAGACCCAGCCCGGCTGCCGAGTGTCTTGAGGATAATAGTTGGAGTTGTTTCTGTGTTGGTTGTACTTGAGTTATACTGTGGCTTGCTTGTATAACTATAATGTATGCTATAATTTATAGATCGTTCAATTCACTTAGCTTCATGATAACCCCTTCATCTTCACCCTCCATATTTATCTTTTGCATGCTTGTGTCATTTGGTGATGACAGGAAATGCTGGTGTTATGTTTGACATATCTAACTCTGACGTTGTTTTTTAAATATGCTACACTGATGTTTGTAAATACTATGCTACACTGATTTAATTCTACGGGAAGTGATATTTCCACTTACTTATTTGATAATTCCACTTTTATTATGCATTGATAACTTGTACAGTACTGGCCGGAACATAAGTTGGCAGGTCACTTAACCCACCAGTTGAGTTAAGTCAAGAGATCATATGCATACAGTAATGTGACGACCCTACTTTTTCCGTTATCTTTTTGTGTAACGTATTTAACTTTCGTTAACTGGTATCCTTGTCATGTCATTTTATGTGACTAGATTATATTTTATATAACTAAATAATATTCCTATATTTATTTCGTGAATTATTATTCTTCTCGGATATCATAAATCGAGTAATGTTCTAATTATCGGATCTAGTTCTTTTATCGTTCGGGCCAAGGTCAAAAGGTCAAGTTATTGATTTGGGGCAATTTAGCCTAGTATAGCCGAATCACTTTGATGACCTAATGGATAGTCCCATTTCTTCCATCCAAATTAAATCTAGCCTACTAATTAATTTAAATAATTTAAATAAATGTGTATATATAATATCTGGTTTTAGAAAAAATAATAAAATATGTATATATATATATATATACACATATACACTCGGCCGAAGAAGAAAAAAAGAATTTTTTTAATTAATTTCTTATCCTCCAAGCTTATCAACATTTACTTTATTTTAATTTATGGTAACATAAATTTATATGTGGATAATATCTCACTATATAATAAAAATAAAAATAAAATAAAATATAGTTTTTCGAATATGGGGATTAAGCCTCAAAAATTTTGGTAACTTTTTTTGATTTATCCCATTTAATGATATTATCTCCTCATTTATACAAAATCACAAAAATTAAAAACTCTTTTTCTCCGTTTTCTTCTCCCACAATCGGCACCATGATCTATACATCTATCACAAAAATTTAATACTCATCTTCATTATCACACATCTCCGTTCAAGTTGATTAACGTATTCGGGTTCCTTGCACCGTGATCTATACATCTATCTTTCTCGTCTCTTGATTTGAGGTAGTCATAAAACTCCATCTTTTTCAATTTTCATAATTATTATGTTATTATACATGTATGGAGAGTTAGAGTGCTTGGATTTAATTGTGGCGTTATTTAAATAATTAAAATATGTTAGTAACGTGATTTTTCGCTTAAAATAAATCCGAACATAACTGAAATCTGTGATTTCCAGACGCGTGCCATGATTTTATGATGAAACTTTCGAGCGCCATGCGATTCAAACCTTCTCTTTCCCGAAGTATCATCAACCGCCTTCGGAGCATACACTTCAAAACCCTTAGCCACGGAAAATAGATTAGCAAAAGATTCCACTTGCCCAAGGCTAATTTTCCCATGCAAATCATCATTCAATGTCTCAAGAAAATTCTCCATCAACAACCTATCATTCCCGACATATTCGGGACAAAATGGGGCCTTCGCCAAAAAGGTAGTCCTCAGAGTATTTAGGTCCAAAGATCCTTATCGCAAATTTCGCAACTCATTGCGCAACCTCGTCAAACCGACTTACGTCCGGAACTCCTCGAAGAATTCCTTCTTAAAATCGTCCCACGATAACCCCAATCTTACCATCCATCCAATTCTTCGCATTACCCCGCAATAAACTAGTAGCGAGTCTCGTTTTCTTATTAGGAGGGCATTCACTCATGCGAAAACACCCTTCAACATCCGAGATCCAACCGGTGCTTATCAAATGATCGGGATCCCCGGCAAACGTAAGAGGTTTAGTCATCATGAATTTTTTGTGGATAAACTCCTTTCTGACTGCATTGCCTTGGAACCTATGATCAAGAGGAACCTTCTCACTACCGCCTTCAACTTGAGGGTTAGGAAACCTCTTCTCAAACTTTGCTTGAACAATTGCACCCACTTGTTCTTTAATAAGATCGGTTATTTGTCCTTCAACTCCCCTTAAAAGACTTCTTTAACCTTCCCGGTAAAAACCACAGAATAACTCTCCAACGCGGCCTCAATCTTAGCCGTAAACTCGTCATCAACACATTGTTCCCCACTTGAAGCCTTACTCCTCGTCTTCATTCTAAAGATTAAAAATCGATTAACAACGAAACGCAAGTAAAACACACGCACACCACCACCCTTTCTTGCTTAACACTCGTCGTACCTCACTCATTTGACACGATTATCACTCGTACCAATGGTAGCCAGTCATTATTACGCTTGCACGCCGCATCAACTCATTAGTACAATGACTATCTTGCTGGATGATATACGAACACAACACAAACACAAACCTGATACAACCACAACATTGTTCACCTACACACTAAGGCACTAAGCAATCCCCGGTCTGACCCGTATTCCTACAAGTCCCGTAAAAAATAAGCACATACAAAGTCTAAGTCTATGCACCTATCTCAAGTCACCTAAATCCCTTAGACCATGCTTTGACACCACTTGTAATGATCCAAAACATAACACGAGAAAACAACGTCTTTTTTTAACTAGACCAGCAAATCAGACCACTTACGCGGCGCGTAAAACCCAACGCTTCGCGCCTTATAACATGTTTTCCAAACAGTACATTTAGCAGACCTGATGACCAGATTCTGCACGTTTGCGCACACATAAACTGGGATCAATATCCGTTAAAATAAAACCATCAATTTTCACAACATCAACATCACAAACTCGACCCCGACTTGCCGGTAATAACTAAAACCAAGTTTAACACTTTCCAAACATTAAATAAATACGTTTTAAGTAGCCAAACGGGTATTACAATGTTTAGGACTCCAACGACCCATAAGTACAAGAATGAAACAATTTTGACCCATTGAAGTTTAATTACAACAAAAAAAAAATAATAAACACATATATTGCCCATGTGTAACTAAGCAAGCTATACGCAACATACCACCATGTCAAGTCCACAAGATTAGCTACAAACCCAACAATATATATACGCATATACACAAGTACACCAAGGTTAACCCTTAACCTTAAACACACGAAGGATGGCCGAACACTCACGCGCCCTAGTGAATCCGAAAACACACGCGATTCACTACCTGCCATCGCAACGACGACAGGGTTGGTTGAACACTCACGCGCCATAGTGAATCCAACTACTCACATGACCCACTACCCCAATTTACACAACCACGGGGATGACCAAAAACACACGCGTCCCCTATCTTCACAACTATGGGGATGAACGAAAACTCACGCATCATGGGAAATCTGAATACTCGCGCGATTTACTCCTCAACTAACACAACAATACAGGGTTGTCCGAACACTCATGCGCCATTGTAAATCCAAATACTCACGCGATTCACTACCCCAAGGGTGGTCATCAAAAATGCACACACGTGCAAAGTGAACCCGCAACAGATGTGATCCACTCTCCCGCCCACACATAAAGTGAACCCGAACGGACGAGGCTCACTCTACCATAACCGCACCACCCTGCACATACATATGTGTAACGACCCAATTTTTTCGACTTATATTTGTACTTTATATTTTCACAAAACTGCGTATTTGTGCGTACTGAGCTATATTATATTCTGGGATCTTAATTCATGTTGATTACCTTCGTTTATATTTTAAAACGTGTTAGAAAGTACTTAGTTACTTAACTTGATTACTCTTAGTAATTTACTAATGCACACTAGTTAGTCTTATTGGACTTTTTATCTTAAGGGACTTAAGCCCACCCTACTCTAGCTAATGGACCATTAAATTAGCCCAACTTTAATGGATTTATGACCCATTAAGAAGTAGGACAAAGACCCATTAAGATGAACCAACATACTAGCATTTTTGTTAACCATTACTACGCATGTTTCATGGGATCCCAACAACAAGCACCACCTTTAGACCACCACCATGCAAAAAGCAAAGTTTGTCTCCCCCTTGTCCCCCCTAGCCGTCGGCCAACCCACCACCACCACCACTATAAATATCACACTTCATTCTTCATTTCAAACTTGATTTCATTCTCATTTTACACACACTTGCTCTCTAATTTTCTCTCTAGTCTTTCTCACACTAAAATTGTAAGTTTTTAAATTTTCTTCTTCTTCTTCTTCTTCTCTTCTTATTCACGACATCATCATCATCATAAGATCAAGCTTTTTAGCTTTTTGATCTTGTTAAATCTTGAAGATTCAAACTTTGATTTGAATCCTTCAAGAACATGAAATAATCAAGCTTTCTAGTTTTGAATCTTCATTACTTTGTTGGATCTAAGTTTTCTAGCTTATGATCTCTTTATTTTTGTTAAAAGATCAAAACTTGTGTTTATGATCTTCATGAAACTTGAATATCTAACCTTTTGCTTTAAAGATCTTCAAGAACATAAAAGATTCAAGCTTTCTAGCTTTGGATCTTCATTACTTTGATGCATCTAAGCTTTATAGCTTAAGATCACTTTGTTTTTGCTAAAAGATCAAAACTTGTGTTTATGATCTTCATGAAACTTGAAGATCTAGCTTATTGCTTTAAAGATCTTCAAGGACATAAAAGATTCAAGCTTTCTAGCTTTGAAATCTCATAATTATTGTTAAGGGATCCAAGCTTTTTAGCTTAGGGTTTCATTACTTTGTTCGATCTAAGTTATGTGACTTAAGGTCTTGCTTAATTTAAATCAAAGTTTGTATCTTTAATCTTGAATAGAACTTGTATTTGTGTTAAGACTAAGAACATGATGTAACCTTGATTCATCATCCTTCTAAAACTCTTAAGTGAGTTGTATTTTTTCTTAGTCTTGACATTGTGTGTTTATGGTTGAAACTTGGTCAAAGTGATGCTAAAACATCAAGAGTTGTACGCTTGAGGCATATACGCATCAAGGATGAGAACCGTGATGAGCATCAAGCACCAAGGAACCCACCGGAGCACTTGTTTTCTATTTTTCACGGTCTGATCAGACTCTTGAGACTTCTGGAAAGTTGATTTCCGGATAGTTCGATTCGAGTATATGACTTTTCGTTTAAGACTCGCCTAAATCCAATATATGGTTTAGGATTTATAGCCTTCCGAAAATCACTACGCCTTCGTAACGACGTGCTGAAAAATTTCCGACCTACTTGCGCTTGAACCATTGCCACGGTCAAACGATATCGATTTATGTGTAAGGTCGCCTTGGACACTGGCCGCGTGTCATTTCAGTTTCTATAGAGTTCGTAGCAGCTGTTCGAAGTCAGCCCTTTGTTTCGATCTCTATTCTTGTTGAAAACTTACTTTATCTTTTACGAATGATGATGATGATACTTAAGACTTAACTTATTTACTTTTAAACTTTTGGGGACAATTTACCGAATTAGTAAACTTTGACTTAGGTTGAGAACCTTTCGGACCGACTTACTACTTGCATATACTTTTCATATCGACTTTTACCGCACATTCACTGTGAGTTATAGCTCCCTTTTTACTTTAACTATTTTTGGGACTGAGAATACATGCGCTTTTATGTTTTTACATACTAGACACGAGTACTTAAACTTTATATATGTGTGGGTGATATAACGGCACAAAGATTCCCCTTAGCACGGTAACGTTAAATCATTGGTTTTTGAACCGGTGAACGCGAATATTATATATGGATCCATAGAGTTTGACATCCCCACTCGGGCTAGTCGCGCTAGCGTTTAACGGGTGTTAAATATTTCGAGAACATACGCACTCGCCCAGTGTACTTTTAGGGGGTGACATTTATTTTACGTTAAGTTAGTTACCGGGTGCCCATGGACAAGCATATACTTTTCATACTGTTTTGAATACGAAATCCCGTGGTCTACATTACATTGCTGATTACAAACAAACTATAGCTCACCAACATTCGCGTTGATATTTTAAAGCACGCATTTCTCAGGTGATTAGACGTTGTTGCTTCCGCTGTTAGACTTGCTGTAATAGTCTTGGTGTTATAGACTCGCTGTTACAGACTCACTGTGTTAGACTTCTACTGCATTGTTTAGAGATGTCTCAAGTGTGGAACTTTTATTTTGCATTCACAACTTATGTTATTTTTGAACAATGGAGTTGTAATGACCTTTGTGTCACGTACTTATGTTAATGCTTTCTATTCGTAGAAGCACGTTATCTTTTGTAAAACATTTGACGTTGGTAAAAATATTACCTTTTCATGAATGCAAAAATTGTTTTAAAACAGCATATAGTATTATACCGTGTAATGGACCTGTTGTTGATGATCCGTACATGATGGTTTTGTACGGGGCATCACAATATGCATATAATACATTTACACTCACCTTAGCGCCTTGATGAATGAAATTAGCCAAATTCATAATCCATCAATGGAATGTACCTATTCCATTTATCACATAAACAAACAACACAATTAGGATGGATTACCACCAACCCAATATTGGCACTTAGTGCAATTATGACACAATTGCACTTCCAAGCACAACCGATGCCCAAACTCACCAATAATCACTAACACTAGTGAAAATGGTTCCAAAACACCCTTTAGGCCAAATTTTAAGTACCAAGCACTTGTCTTCCCCAAATCAATCTTACAAACCTTAAGTTGACCGTTTTAAAATTAGGCTTCTAAACACCCCCAAAGGAGTTCTAACACCAACATAATCGCTAATCCTAGTGATTATACTCAACTTACAAGCCCTAACATGGCCAAAATGTTTTCCACCTAAAACCCACCAACAAGGGTTTACAACACCAACAACTAGCCTCAAGCACTCATTTGTGAGCTAGATGGGTTTTCTCAAAAACATGCAAGTTCAAACCCTACCATAATATTATATGAAATTCAGAGTTAGGACTTACCACTACTATTAAAATGTAGCTACTATTAAAATGTAGCTAGGAACGAGATCAACAATTTTAATGCTTAGACTTTGTTGAGAATCAAGCTCCTTCCTCAAGCTTTCAAGCTTTCTCTCTCAAGAACTCACTCTCTCTCTAAGAGGTAATGTATGAGGATGGTAAAATGAAGATGGAAATGAGATAAGGGTAAGATTTGGATCAGTTTTGGAGCCTCAAACCTGCCACATTGATAATAAGACCAATGTACCCCTTTTAAAACCCAACATCAAGAACCATTCTGCAAGCTGATTTTGCGTGCTGCGCAAAAGGTTGCACGCCGCGCTTTACAAGGTAATTCAGGATCAGCACGTTACATAAATATATATGATAATGCTAAAAACGAACATATATTTCATAGCATTATTCCTCAAGAAAGACAAGCTTTTAGTTGCAATTGTTCTATTTACAAGTGATATTCGTTTAAATAATAAAAGGTGAAGACAAAAGACAGATTCGACGAATTGAAGACGCAAACGACCAAAAAGCTCAAAAGTACAAAAGACAATCAAAAAGGTTCCAATTATTGATAAGAAACGTCTCGAAATTACAAAAGTACAAGATTCAAAACGCAAAGTACAAGATATTAAATTGTACGCAAGGACGTTCGAAAATCCGGAACCGGGACCAGAGTCAACTCTTAACGCTCGACGCAACGGACTAAAAATTACAAGTTAACTATGTATATAAATATAATATAATATATAATTAATTATATTAATTATATATATATTATATATATATATTAAAAACCGTCGGCAGAGAAAACTCCAAGGACTGAGCTGTAAAATTAACCTCCGCGACTCGCGGAGTTTGAAGGGGATTTTGCCGCGAGTCGCGGAGCCCCAAAAATCAACTCTGGCTATAAAGCCAACCGAATTCTGATCAAAATTATCATCTTTTTCTTCTCTTATCATACGTAAAACTTATATATATATATATATATATAATTTATATTTTAATTTTAATTTTAAATCCTAATAATAAGGGTATGTTAGCGAATATTGTAAGGGTGTAAGTCAAAATTCTGTCCGTGTAACGCTACGCTATTTTTAATCATTGTAAGTTATGTTCAACCTTTTTACATTAATGTCTCGTAGCTAAGTTATTATTATGCTTATTTAAAACGAAGTAATCATGATGTTGGGCTAATTACTAAAATTGGGTAATTGGGCTTTGTACCATAATTGGGGTTTGGATAAAAGAACGACACTTGTGGAAATTAGACTATGGGCTATTAATGGGCTTTATATTTGTTTAACTAAATGAAAGTTTGTTAATGTTAATATAAAGATTTACAATTGGGCGTCCCTATAAATTACCATATACACTCGATCGGACACGATGGGCGGGATATTTATATGTACGAATAATTGTTCATTTAACCGGACACGGGAATGGATTAATAGCCACTAGAATAATTAAAACAGGGGTGAAATTACATTCAAGGGTAATTGGTGTAATTGTTAACAAAGTAGTAAAACCTTGGTTTACACACAGTCGATAACCTGGTGTATTCATTAAACAAAGTATTAAAACCTTGTTACAATTCGAATCCCCAATTAATTGGAATATTTAACTTCGGGTATAAGAATAATTTGATGAGGACACTCGCACTTTATATTTATGACTGATGGACTGTTATGGACAAAAACCAGACGGACATATTAAATAATCCAGGACAAAGGACAATTAACCCATGGGCATAAAACTAAAATCAACACGTCAAACATCATGATTACGGAAGTTTAAATAAGCATAATTCTTTTATTTCATATTTAATTTCCTTTATTTTATATTTAATTGCACTTCTAATTATCGCACTTTTATTTATTGTTATTTAATCGCACTTTTAATTATCGTACTTTTTAATTATCGAAATTTTATTTTATCGCATTTTTATTATTCGCAATTTCATTATCGTTATTTACTTTACGCTTTAATTTAAGTCTTGTATTTATTTTATATTTTACATTAGGTTTTAACTGCGACTAAAATCTTAAAATCGACAAACCGATCATTAAACGGTAAAAACCCCCCTTTATAATAATAATATTACTTATATATATGTTTGTATTTTTATAAAAGTAAACTAATATAGCGTTGAGCTTTGTTTAAAGATTTCCCTGTGGAACGAACCGGACTTACTAAAAACTACACTACTGTACGATTAGGTACACTGCCTATAAGTGTTGTAGCAAGGTTTAAGTATATCCATTCTATAAATAAATAAATATCTTGTGTAAAATTGTATCGTATTTAATAGTATTTTCGCACTAAAAATAATACTATTTTATATACACCCCGCTGCACATCAAGTATTTTTGGCGCCGCTGCCGGGGAACTTATCTTAAAAACCGGAAGCGCAACGCTAATATAAAAAAAAAAAAAGATTTTTAGTTTACTTTTATTAAAAATTCGTTTTTGTAAAAATACGTTTTAAATATTCGAAAATATAAAAAGAAAAACAAAAATATAAGTATTTTTAAGATTTTGTTAAATATTTAAGTTTTATAAGTTTCTTTATTTCTATTTTAGTTTATAAAAATATAAGTTTTATTTTAAAATCTTTTATTTATTTAAAAAACAGAAAACATAAAAAAAAAAAAAATAAAGAAAAACGCGTAAAAATTGAAAGCTGTCAACTGAATTTCTGAACCCCGCGACTCGCGGGGTTTTCTTCTTTAATTGCCGCGACTCGCGGAGACCATCTGACACACGGACAAAAACCCTAAATCTGCATTAATTACGGGTTATTTTTAATATTATTATTATTTAAACCTAATTATTATTATTATTATTATTAGTTTTATTTTTATTTTTACTTTTTATTTAATTTATGTATTTTGTTTAATTAGTTTTATTAAAATTGTAAAATTAATAGTTTTATTAAAAAAATAATATAAAAATAATATTTTTATAAAAATTGTACTTTTTACAACTTTTTGTATATTTTTATATTTTGTCCCTTTTTAATCGTTGTAGCGTAACATTTGTATTTTTTAGCTCATATTTAATTTTAAACTTAGTTTTTGCTATAGTTATTTTTACTCCTAGATTTTTAGGCTTTGCCGTAGAATTCCTTAAGTGCTTTTTCTTTAGACTAAGATTTAGGTGCTTTAGAATTTTGCGACGCCTTTTTAAGTTTTAGTTTCTTTTTAAGTTATTTCCATTTGGGATTTAGTTTTTCCTGTAAGCTTTAATATTTTTAGACACCTTTTACTATGTACCAATTATCATTCCAATTAGTAATTTCAATTTGTGATTATAATTTTAAGTTAGTTGTAGTAATAAGGTTAGGTTAGTTAAGTATTTTTAAGTTTTGATAAGTTTCTTTTATTTTTCCATCACCTTTTATTTTTCAACCATTTTTTTTCTTTTTCGACCTTTTGCGACGAACTCTTTTTCTTTCTTATTTCTCGCCATTCTAGTTTTTAGGACTTAGAATTTTTTCTACTTCTTATCTAAATTTCTTAAAATTACGAAAATTTATTTTAAGTGGTTAAATTGATAGACATCAAAATTTTCTGGTTCGTAGTAATAGTTGGATTTGTACGTGGACCGGGTTATTGGAGCCAAACAGTCCTCAATTATATTGAGACCAAACGAATCCTGCCCCTCTGCTGCATCTTTTGGCTATTCGAAACGTGGGCAAAATCAGAAAAGTCTATTAATTGGATAACTTATTATAATTTTTCTTTCCTTTTAAAAACTAATAGGATATTCAGTGAATGCACCGAGCAAGACGTTCATCACCTTTTGTACGTTCACCACCTGTAACTCGATCAAGACATCGTTTAGCAAATATAACCGCCGTTGATTTTTCTTTAGAATCGTCATCCAGTCAACCAAGTACTTCAGTTCAAATTTCCGATAATCCATTTTTTGAACCCAACCTCACAAGTGAGAATCCAGAGAATATTCAGGAACGGTTCGTAGATCCTGAACCATTAAACTTTCCTCCGGAACCACCAATCATTCAAACAGAGATTGTTGAGGAACGAACCATTAAATCAGAATCATCTAGTGATACCGATTCAACAAATTCAATTATGGAGAATCTGGAACCTTTAAGTATGGAAGACCGAATGAGAGCTAAACGCACTGGCCAAGGTCACGCAATTACTCATCCAGACATTAATGCGCCAGATTATGAAATCAAAGGACAAATTTTACACATGGTGACTAATCAATGCCAATTTAGTGGTGCGCCGAAGGAAGATCCAAATGAACATCTACGTACCTTTAATAGGATCTGCACACTATTTAAAATTCGAGAAGTGGAGGATGAACAGATATATCTCATGTTATTTCCCTGGACTTTAAAGGGAGAAGCCAAAGATTGGTTGGAATCGTTACCTGAAGGGGCGATCGATACATGGGACGTTTTAATTGACAAATTTCTTAAACAATTCTTTCCTGCATCTAAAGCCGTAAGACTTCAAGCAGAAATTGTTACGTTCACACAGAAGCCAAATGAAACTCTATATGAGGCGTGGACTAGATATGGAAAGTTATTAAGAGGATGTCCGCAACATGGTTTAGACACCTGTCAAATAGTACAAATATTCTACCGAGGATGCGACATCACTACAAGAAAAGACATAGATATAGCAGCTGGTGGTTCTATTATGAAGAAAACCGAAACTGATGCTTACAAAATTATTGATAACACTGCTTCCCACTCACATGAGTGGCACCAAGAAAAAGATATCATTAGATCATCTAAAGCAGCTAGAGCCGATTCTAGCCATGACTTAGATTCCATTTCCGCAAAGATAGATGCTGTGGAGAGACGAATGGAAAAGATGACTAAAGATATTCACTCAATACGAATTAGTTGTGAGCAGTGTGGAGGACCACATTTGACAAAAGATTGTCTCAGTATTGAATTAACAATGGAACAAAGAGAGAATATTTCATACATAAACCAAAGGCCTGGAAATAATTATCAGAATAATTATCAACCGCCAAGACCGATTTACAATCAAAACCAGAATTATAACCGAAATATTCCATACAACAACCAACAAGGTCCTAGCAATCAACAAGTATCCAATAATACTTATAATCAGCAAAGACCTAATTTTCAAAACAAACCACCACAACAAACCGATGATAAAAAACCAAATTTAGAAGATATGATGACGAAGCTAGTTGAAACTCAAACGCAGTTTTTCACATCTCAAAAACAAACCAATGAACAAAATGCTCAAGCATTTAGAAATCAACAAGCTTCTATTCAAAATCTGGAACAAGAAGTAAGTAACCTAGCAAGGTTAATAGGTGAAAGAAAACCGGGAAGTCTACCTAGTGATACAAATGCTAACCCCCGGAATGAAACAGCTAAAGCTATTACCACAAGAAGTGGTACAACACTTAAACCACCTGAAATACCTGTAACTTCTGATGAAAATATTCCTACTCCACAAGAACCACAACCTGATCAAGATAAGGAAAAAGAACCGGTAGTTGAAAAGGTTAATGAAAATAACACAGTTAAGGATAAACCTTATGTTAAACCATACCAACCACCACTTCCTTACCCGAGTAAAATGAAGAAAGAGAAACTTGAAGCCGAGCAATCCAAATTCTTGGATATGTTTAAACAGATAAATGTAAATCTTCCTTTCATTGATGTGATTTCAGGAATGCCAAGATATGCTAAATTCTTGAAAGATCTAATCTCAAATAGAAAGAAAATGGAAGAACTCTCGGCTGTTACTATGAATGCTAATTGTTCAGCAGTGCTGTTGAATAAGATACCAGAAAAATTATCTGATCCAGGAAGTTTCACAATTCCATGTTTTCTGGGTAGTCTTAGTTCAATAGAAGCATTGGCAGACTTAGGTGCTAGTATAAATCTAATGCCGTATTCACTATACGCTAAACTAGACCTTGGAGAATTGAAACCAACCAGAATAAGCATACAACTAGCCGATAGATCAATAAAATATCCTAGAGGGATAATGGAGAACATGCTAGTTAAAGTTGGTACTTTAGTATTTCCAGTAGATTTTGTTGTTTTGGACATGGAAGAAGATTCTCAAGTTCCTCTCATATTAGGAAGACCATTCTTAAACACGGCTAAAGCAATGATAGACGTGTTCGGTAAGAAACTGACCCTAAGTATAGAGGATGAGAGTGTTACCTTTTCAGTTGATAGAGCAATGCAACAACCACAATCTGCAGATGATACATGTTATTATATTCAAACTATAGATGCACATGCAGAATTATTAGAAGAATTTCCAGAATTACAAGGAACAGGAGAATGTTCTTTAGGAGAAGGTAATGAACCAATTGATGAAGCTGAAATGTTAGCTACACTTATAGCTAATGGATATGAACCAACAACAGAAGAAATTCAAATGCTAAAAGAAGAAGACAGATATCGATATAAATCATCGATAGAAGAACCTCCGAAATTAGAGTTAAAGCCACTTCCAAACCATTTGGAATACGCTTATTTACATGGTGAATCTGAATTACCTGTAATAATATCGTCTTCTCTTACTGAAAATGAGAAATCACAACTCATTTCTGTGTTGAAAGCTCATAAACCAGCCATTGCATGGAAGATTCATGATATTAAAGGAATAAGTCCTTCGTATTGCACATATAAAATCCTTATGGAAGAAGGTCATAAAACGTATGTGCAACGCCAACGAAGATTAAATCCTAATATGCAAGATGTAGTTAAGAAAGAGATTATTAAACTGCTAGATGCAGGTTTGATATATCCAATTTCTGATAGTCCA
Source organism: Rutidosis leptorrhynchoides (assembly GCF_046630445.1). NCBI lineage: Eukaryota > Viridiplantae > Streptophyta > Magnoliopsida > Asterales > Asteraceae > Rutidosis > Rutidosis leptorrhynchoides. The sequence continues at coordinate 298,264,009 of NC_092337.1, forward strand.
TGGGTAAGCCCAGTTCAATGCGTACCTAAGAAGGGTGGTATGACTGTCATTACAAATGAGAAAAATGAGCTTATTCCTACTAGGACTATAACAGGATGGCGTGTATGTATTGATTATAGAAAATTAAATGACGCCACCAGAAAAGATCACTTTCCCTTACCTTTCATAGATCAAATGTTGGAAAGATTAGCCGGAAATAGTTACTATTGTTTTCTAGATGGATTTTCCGGATATTTTCAAATTCCAATAGCACCCGAAGATCAAGAGAAAACCACATTCACGTGCCCTTATGGTACTTTTGCTTACAAACGCATGCCATTTGGACTTTGCAACGCCTCTGCAACCTTTCAAAGGTGTATGATGGCGATTTTTCATGACATGATAGAAGAATGCATGGAAGTTTTCATGGATGACTTTTCAGTCTTCGGTGATACATTTAAATCATGTCTAGTTAATCTGGAACGAATGCTAATTAGATGCGAAAAATCAAATCTAGTACTTAATTGGGAGAAATGCCATTTCATGGTTAAAGAAGGCATCGTTCTTGGACATAAAATTTCAAAAGAAGGAATTGAAGTGGATAGAGCTAAAGTAGATGTAATTGCTAAACTTCCACATCCCACAAATGTTAGAGGAGTTAGGAGTTTTCTAGGGCATGCCGGTTTTTACCGACGTTTCATAAAAGATTTTTCTAAAATTGCCACTCCTATGAATAAACTCCTAGAAAAGGATGCGCCATTCATCTTTTCAGATGAGTGTATCAAATCTTTTAATATTCTTAAAGAAAAACTCACTAATGCGCCGATCATGATAACACCAAATTGGAATCTACCATTTGAACTAATGTGCGATGCAAGTGATTTTGCAATGGGAGCCGTTTTAGGACAAAGGATTGAAAAACGATTTCAACCTATATATTATGCTAGTAAGACGTTACAAGGAGCACAAACGAACTATAAACTACTGAAAAAGAACTCCTTGCTATTGTCTTTGCTTTTGACAAATTTCGATCATATCTCGTTCTAGCAAAAACGGTGGTCTATACCGACCATTCTGCTCTTAGATACCTATTTTCAAAACAAGATGCTAAACCAAGATTAATCCGTTGGATCTTACTCTTACAAGAGTTTGATATTGAAATCCGAGATAAAAGAGGAGCAGAAAATCTCGCCGCTGATCATCTTTCTCGTCTTGAAAATCCTGAGTTAGAAGTTCTAAATGAATCGGCCATACAAGACAACTTTCCTGATGAATATCTATTGAAGATAGATTATAAAGAAATCCCATGGTTTGCAGACTATGCAAACTACTTAGTTTGTGGATTCCTTGAAAAAGGATTATCGTACCAAAGACGAAAGAAATTCTTCAGTGATATAAAACACTATTTCTGGGAAGATCCACATCTGTTTAAAAGTTGTCCCGGTGGAATAATACGCCGATGTGTATTTGGAGATGAAGCTAGTAAAATTTTAAACCATTGTCACACAGGACCAACAGGAGGGCATTATGGGCCTCAACTAACAGCAAGAAAAGTTTATGAAGCTGGATTCTATTGGCCTACAATTTACAAAGACGCACACCTTCTTTGCAAATCCTGTGATGCATGTCAAAGGACCGGAAAAATAAGTCAACGTGATGAAATGCCACAAAATGTCATCCAAGTATGTGAAGTATTTGACATTTGGGGTATTGACTTTATGGGTCCATTTCCAAAATCTCATAATAATCTATATATACTCGTAGCCATTGATTATGTATCTAAATGGGCGGAAGCACAAGCTCTCCCAACTAACGATGCACGAGTTGTAGTCAACTTTTTAAAACGTCTTTTTGCAAGGTTTGGAACACCGAAAGCTTTAATAAGTGATCGGGGTACTCATTTCTGTAATAATCAACTTGAGAAAGTTCTTAAAAGATATGGAGTAACTCATAAAATCTCCACCGCATATCATCCACAAACAAGTGGACAAGTTGAAAATACCAACCGAGCTTTAAAACGTATTCTAGAGAAAACCGTAGGATCAAATCCGAAGGAATGGTCCATTAAATTGGAGGATGCACTCTGGGCTTTTAGAACAGCCTACAAAACTCCAATTGGAACCACACCTTTTAGACTTGTTTATGGAAAAGCATGTCATCTTCCAGTAGAAATCGAACACAAAGCATTTTGGGCTTTGAAGACATGTAATCTTGATTTACATGAAGCCGGACGTCTACGATTAAGTCAACTAAATGAATTAGAAGAATTAAGACATGAAGCATACAAAAATTCGTTAATCTATAAAGAAAGAACGAAGAAATGGCATGATAAAAGAATCAGAAGTTCAAAAGAATTTAAAGAAGAAGACAGAGTTCTTCTTTTCAATTCACGATTCAAGCTATTTCCTGGAAAATTGAAATCAAGATGGTCTGGACCATTCATAGTCAAAAGAGTTTTCCCATACGGAACGATAGAATTAATAAATTCAAATGGGATTGAATTTAAAGTTAATGGTCACAGAGTTAAACATTACATACATGGTCCGATGGAAGTCGACAACGAAGTTAATCACAATTTCGACACCACAGCTAACTAAGTGTGGGGAGAATCAAGTCTTTAAAGGATAATATGTATTTCTGTTAGAGTTAGATTGTCTGTTTTCGTGTAGTTCTCGAAAATGGAACACGTATGGTCTTTCCCTAGCAGACCCTAAAGAACTAGTCTTCTCCCCCCATTCTGAATTTTTATTTTTTTTAGGTTTTTACGAAATGAAGACTGCCTGTGAACTAAACCATGGTCTAATGCTACACGCTTTGATCACTAAACGTAATAATGACATACTACCGAGCGAATTAGTATCAGTAATCAGAGAAAGAATGGACGGAGTTAGAAAAGAATCCAGATGCGAAGATAATAAGTTACAATTTGGTAAAGGAAAATCAAAATCCGCAGCGAAAAGAAGAGCACGACACTTAGAACGATGTCACAAATGCGAAAAATGGTCACATGGAGGTAAATGTTCAAATAATCAAACCTATTCAAATACCGAATTTGTTACTTTATGCAGAGACGGACCGTTCATATGTTTAGAAGAAAAGACACTGAATGCTCGAGGTTACGCCTATGTAGCCATGGAAAACCAATTAAACCGACTATCTTATGAATGGAATAGATCATATAACTAAGAAATCTATTTCACAGGTATGTTTGTACAGTTTTTATTTTTATTTTTATTTTTAACCTTTTGATAATAAACGCTAATTTGTTCGCTAAAAAGTATTAAATTGGTATTGAATAAAATTAGGTTTGGCGACCGAAATTATTGATATCATTCAAAAATTTATTACATCACTGCGAAATTTAACGTTTATTCTTAAGGTATAAATATCTTTAATCAATCAACCCAAAATATTTCAAAAATTCGTCATGAGTTAAATTAGGTCTTGGAACCGAAATTACTTTACCGAAAAGAGGGGCGCATATTTTTGATAATATTTGATTGATTAAAGTGGGATAAAAAGACAAAAAGATTTTTAATTTTATTTTTACCATATTTTTAAAATTAATATTTGAATCTTAAATTAATATTGTAAACTTTGTAAAAACAATATATTTAAAATTGTAAATATTTGAAAAATTAATATAAGTTTGATATGAATTTATAAATTTTTAAAAAAATTAAGTTTGGTGTGAATTTTTAATTTTTAAAATATTAATTTTTAATTTTATGCATTTTAAATTTTAAGTTTGGTGTGAATTTTTAATTTTTAATTTTTAATTTTGAATTTTATATTTAAGTTGTGTGAATTTAAAAACAAAAATTTACTTTATCTCATTAAGTTAAGAATATGATTTTTAAAATTCGTCGTAAGTTGAAGACTAGGTCTTTGAACCGAAATTGCTTTACCCGAGGGAGGGACGAGAACTTTTATTATCATTATTTTTAATCTTATTGAATTAGAGTATGCCAAAAACATTGAAAAAACCCAAAAATCTTAGCTTTTAAAACAATCGCTACAAAAAGACAAATTTTAAAATTTTGTCGAGGGACGGACTAGGACATCGATCCGAAATGACCTCGTCCTAAATAACAAAGGAAACAAAATTTTAAAATTAATTACTTAATTGTTTTAATAAGTTATTGATTATAAAAATAAAAAAAAATAAAAAAAAAATATCAAACTCCGCGACTCGCGGAGTTTGAAGTGAAAAACCTCCGCGACTCGCGGAGGGACCAATTTACAGAAAAAAAATATAACGCAAGAACTGATCAGTTTCACTCCCCCACACACAAAAATACTGCGAAACACAGCGAAAAAAGACCCGAAAAACCCGAGAAAAAACCCCAAAAATCCCAATTTTTAACCGTTAATCACCAAATCTTTTGCTAAAATCATGTTGAGAAGGATGCTATCTAAGAATTACTCAAGAAAAACGGTAAATTTCTACACCTAAACACCATTTAATTCGAAATTAGGTGTTCTTGAGCTATTTTTTCCCCAATTTGATTTTGATGCTTTTTAGTGTAATTAGACTTAAATTGTTTATGTATTATGCTTGTATAACCTAGATTGATGCTGTTTAACAAGATTAGAAGCCTTAAACTTCAAATTTTGAGTAATCTAGGGTTTGTGTTCTTGAGCAAATTTGGGGCTTTTTGATATAAACAGGTTATGGCCGATTTTTGTCATGAATTGTTGCTAAATTGAGTAGTGTAACATGTCTAGGTAATTAAATGATCCAAACTTTGAGCCTAAACATGATTTTGAGAATTAAAGTGGACTTTTTCAAGTCTAAAATTCATGAACTTGATTTTTGAAAGATAATGCCATTTGAGACTTGTTTATTTGCTAGTAATGATTATTTTGACATGTTATTTGAGTTGAATGCTTATGAACTTGGCGAAAATTTTCGTATATGCTTATTTGAAAAAGTGTAGATTTGATAAAAATGTGAAAATGAGCTTAAGTTTGATATAAATTGATAATGTCATTGTAATTATTTTGATTGATGATTTTGCTGACACTAATGCATATTTGGATGCACAAAATTTGTGTTTGATGTGTTTTGCAGAATGAAAGGGGTGAATCTTCATCCCAAGCCCGCAATGCTCCTGCTGAGAATTTGGAACAACAGGAGGTAGATAACTACTACAAGCAGGATGTACCTCATCCAGTCATGACCTTTTCGGATATGCACTTGGAAGAATTGCACCCGAACCTGAGATTTGACAGACTTTGGATAGATTATCCAAAATATCAACGGGGTTTGCATACTCTTCACTCTAAGGTTGTTGAGGTACCGAGGGTCATAGAATGGGGACCCTTAGAAGCTGTAGAATTGGCCGGGCCAATTAGGGAATTACTGGTACAGAGGTATGGTAATTCTTCTTTTAATGACTGGATATGTTTATTCACCATACGCAGACCTGTATATAAAGTATGGTGTGAAGAGTTGTTATGTAGTATAGAGTTGAATGATCGGGTAGCTAGTTTAACCGATCGTTCTTTTATTAGATTTTTGTTAGGCGGTTCGATGCGCCACATGTCTTTACTGGACATGGCTCAGGCTTTACGTATATATACGCCTGAGGAGTTAGCGTCTGCCGATTGTAGAGGATTGATACTAAACGGTAGAAAGATAGATGAAAATTTTGATACACACGGTGTGTGGAGTCAAATGACAAGCCATCACCGTTTCAAAGGGGGAAACTACTCTTATTTGGATATAGATAGAGCCGAATTAAGAGTGATACATAGATTTTTAGCTAATTCGATTACACAAAGGGGTAAGAACAAAGAAAAAGTAAATGAACAAGATTTGTTTTACCATATGTGTATTCGAGACCCACAAAGCGCTGTAAGTATACCATATTGTGTGGGTTATTATTTATCAGCTATGGTTCGGGGGATGCGACCACATAGCATAATAGGAGGTGGTATTTTTATTACTTTGATTGGTGAATATCTCGGTGTGGATATAAGTCGGGGGGGATTATTACTAGAAGAGCCGGAACCCCGCGATACTATAGGTTTAAATGTATACCATGGTGCGAAAGTTTTGAAGAGGCGAAATAACGCCGCAGTACGATACCATGGTAGACATCCACAGGTGGAGAGAAACCAGCAACAGGGTAATGTAGGAGGGGGGAATGAGATGCAAGAAATGCATAGGTTTATAGCTTCTCAGGAATACGAAAATGCTAGACAGAGAGCATTTGAAGATTGGCAAGTTCATCAGAACCAGATCATAGCGCATTGTCAACATATAGGTAGAAACTATATTCCTACACCGAAACCCATCTTCCCTCCTTGGTCTATAGAGATGCAGCTACCATATCCTACGTATGACCCTGCCGAAGCATTCTATAGCACTTATGGTTATGCTTGGAACCCCTATTGGTACCAATATCATCCTTAGTTTACTTATTATTTTTTTTATTCTATAATTTGTAATTATTGATACATTTAATATTTTTGTTAATATTGTAATCATTTTTATAATTATCTAACTTTTATTCTTAAACTTTAATAATTTTTGAATGTGGGGTAATATACCAAACTTCAAAAATATGTATATATGTTTGCAGTTTATCTTATGTACACAACAGGGTAAAACAACGCATTTTCAAAGACTGGCATTAAGTTCAGCAAAAGCAACCAATTTTGACGACAAGATACAAAATATATGTGAAATAACAACAAGACGGAATGAACAAATGATGTGCACCATTTATCATTCAGCAAACAAACGCCAATATATTTGGAAACTTTGGTAAAAATTTAATCATTTTCACACAAATCACCCTCAATAATTTAAATTATTACTGATTTCTTGCAAATGAGGGCATTGCAAGATCTTAAGTGTGGGAAGGGGTTAAATTCTTTCGGATTTTAAAATTTTTATATTAAAACACTTAGTTACCATTAAAAATACTAGTAAAGCAGTAGTTGTATTAGAATCTAGTGCTCTCTGATAAAAAAAGAACAACCCTAGTCTTATATACTGACTACCCAATTCTAGTAAAATTTTTCAAAATTTTCAATTAAATGAATTCAAAATCATGTTTATACATATTTATGAGCGATAAAACTAGGTTTTAACACCGAAATTATTGTTACCTCGGAAAGGACATAAATTGAGAAACAAACTAAAATGTTAAAATTCATTTAAAATGGAATAGAGGACGATAAAAAGGAAAATAAAAGCCAAGTGTGGGAAAATTTACCAAGTTATCTTAAACATATGTCACATATATCTGTAACAAATAACTGAAAATACTTTTGCTTTGGACTAAACTAAACTGTTTTACCCGATGAAAGAAAAGAAAAGATGGATCTACACGATGAATCAATTCCATCACTAAAAGGAAGTAAAGTCTTCCGAAAAAGACACGCGCTTCTTGATTTAGGTCATGAAGTTGTCGTCCAGACCAGCTGTAGGTTGACGAAAAATCTAGAAAAGTCATCACTAAAATCAGCAGGAAATCCACGGACCTCAGCATTAAACAGGGTCGCCAAGTGGTCAGATTTATCCTAACCATGAGAAGGATTTATCTCGTACAATGGGGGGGCACCATGCAAATTAGCTGGATAAGACTAATGAATCAGATCCCCAGAAAGGATAATCTCCTTAAAGATTAAAAATCAGCTTTTAAGACTGATATTACTCAATCCTAGAGATTGACCTTAAAGATTGAGAATTACAAACTCATGGAATTCGATGATATCTAAACTCGAACTTAAACGAGAAAATATTTTGATCAAAATTATAAACCGATTTGTTTTCTGAAAACCCTATTTTCAATGCGTTCATTACCATTGAACGTAAAATCCTAGGAATTCACCTGGAATTCATTAGGTCACCTGAACTAAATCGGGTGTCAACCGTAAGAACGGTGGTTGCATAGTGGTCAAAGACAGGACCTTGTGCCATACCGAAAAATTATAAGGGTGAGCTTTACTGTTGCTCCTACCAAGGATAGTAATTGCGTCCGACACGTTATAGACCATAATCAAAAGCATGTCACGGGACATTGCCTTAACAGTTGCTTGTTCAACGCTTTCCTTTACAACCGGACGGTAGTTTGCCGAAAGGTAATATACGGGACAAGTAAACTGGACGTGTTGCTTTCCAAATACAAGGTTAGCAAGTGGGTGACACAAAACCGCAAGTTTTGAGCTAAAATTTTCAAATCTGAAACCCACCAAACCCACAAAAATATTTTGCAAACACCGGTAAAGGGTTATTCCGGAAAACTTATCTAGGGTAAAAACTAGATTTCAAAAGATCAAATGTTTTCATAAAGATCCAATTTCCTTAATGGATCTAAATTTTTATAGTCATGTGGGACTGTAAACCATATCATTACTACCATTGTTTATACCGCCGTATAGAAATCACTGATGTACAAAGTGTGAAGAATAAAGAAGTGATTCTAGTATTTCAAGACAATATTGCTTGAGGACAAGCAACGCTCAAGTGTGGGAATATTTGATAATGCTAAAAACGAACATATATTTCATAGCATTATTCCTCAAGAAAGACAAGCTTTTAGTTGCAATTGTTCTATTTACAAGTGATATTCGTTTAAATAATAAAAGGTGAAGACAAAAGACAGATTCGACGAATTGAAGACGCAAACGACCAAAAAGCTCAAAAGTACAAAAGACAATCAAAAAGGTTCCAATTATTGATAAGAAACGTCTCGAAATTACAAAAGTACAAGATTCAAAACGCAAAGTACAAGATATTAAATTGTATGCAAGGACGTTCGAAAATCCGGAACCGGGACCAGAGTCAACTCTTAACGCTCGACGCAACGGACTAAAAATTACAAGTTAACTATGTATATAAATATAATATAATATATAATTAATTATATTAATTATATATATATTATATATATATATATTAAAAACCGTCGGCAGAGAAAACTCCAAGGACTGAGCTGTAAAATTAACCTCCGCGACTCGCGGAGTTTGAAGGGGATTTTGCCGCGAGTCGCGGAGCCCCAAAAATCAACTCTGGCTATAAAGCCAACCGAATTCTGATCAAAATTATCATCTTTTTCTTCTCTTATCATACGTAAAAATTATATATATATATATAATTTATATTTTAATTTTAATTTTAAATCCTAATAATAAGGGTATGTTAGCGAATGTTGTAAGGGTGTAAGTCGAAATTCTGTCGGTGTAACGCTACGCTATTTTTAATCATTGTAAGTTATGTTCAACCTTTTTACATTAATGTCTCGTAGCTAAGTTATTATTATGCTTATTTAAAACGAAGTAATCATGATGTTGGGCTAATTACTAAAATTGGGTAATTGGGCTTTGTACCATAATTGGGGTTTGGATAAAAGAACGACACTTGTGGAAATTAGACTATGGGCTATTAATGGGCTTTATATTTGTTTAACTAAATGAAAGTTTGTTAATGTTAATATAAAGATTTACAATTGGGCGTCCCTATAAATTACCATATACACTCGATCGGACACGATGGGCGGGATATTTATATGTACGAATAATTGTTCATTTAACCGGACACGGGAATGGATTAATAGCCACTAGAATAATTAAAACAGGGGTGAAATTACATTCAAGGGTAATTGGTGTAATTGTTAACAAAGTAGTAAAACCTTGGTTTACACACAGTCGATAACCTGGTGTATTCATTAAACAAAGTATTAAAACCTTGTTACAATTCGAATCCCCAATTAATTGGAATATTTAACTTCGGGTATAAGAATAATTTGATGAGGACACTCGCACTTTATATTTATGACTGATGGACTGTTATGGATAAAAACCAGACGGACATATTAAATAATCCAGGACAAAGGACAATTAACCCATGGGCATAAAACTAAAATCAACACGTCAAACATCATGATTACGGAAGTTTAAATAAGAATAATTCTTTTATTTCATATTTAATTTCCTTTATTTTATATTTAATTGCACTTCTAATTATCGCACTTTTATTTATTGTTATTTAATCGCACTTTTAATTATCGTACTTTTTAATTATCGAAATTTTATTTTATCGCATTTTTATTATTCGCAATTTCATTATCGTTATTTACTTTACGCTTTAATTTAAGTCTTGTATTTATTTTATATTTTACATTAGGTTTTAACTGCGACTAAAATCTTAAAATCGACAAACCGGTCATTAAACGGTAAAAACCCCCTTTATAATAATAATATTACTTATATATATGTTTGTATTTTTATAAAAGTAAACTAATATAGCGTTGAGCTTTGTTTAAAGATTTCCCTGTGGAACGAACCGGACTTACTAAAAACTACACTACTGTACGATTAGGTACACTGCCTATAAGTGTTGTAGCAAGGTTTAAGTATATCCATTCTATAAATAAATAAATATCTTGTGTAAAATTGTATCGTATTTAATAGTATTTTCGCACTAAAAATAATACAATTTTATATACACCCCGCTGCACATCAATATAAAATAATATTTATAACAGATATGACCTCGAAATTCGAGGCTGATCTGGAATGATTTGACAAGTTCATCATGCCGGAATCGATGTGCCGAATCAAAAATATGTAAAATGTATTAAAAACAGGCGTACGGATTAAAAGATATGTTTTTACAAGTTTTAATATATGTATAATATAAAATCTAAATTTTACAGAATTGTGCATTGCGTTTCGTGCATGAATTGTAAGCTTAGGTAGTAGGGTTTGTTCATACGATTTCAAGGATAGGAATTACGTGTCGAACGGACTTATAGATTATTTTATATGAATTTTTCTATAAATCATTAAATGTAGAAATAAAAATATTATAAAAAATAATACTTTTGGGTGAAAGAAATAGATAATAATAGTTATTAGTATTGTATAATACTTATAATATAAAAAAAATTATTAGTAAATAAAATCCAAACAATATTATTTATTATATTAGTTAATAAATAAAGTATATAAATTAAATTCATAATTTATTTCTAAATGAATAAATACTTATGGTTAATAAAATATAAATATTTATAATATGAATTAATTATTATGTAATTATGTTATAAATTAATTATCATTTAAACTGTTGAATACTTTTGAAGAAAGTTAAATTAATAATTAATTAATTAAAAGTTATAATAAGAATCGATTTAAATTTCTTATAATATGAAATAATTAATAAAACACTTATGATATAATAATTTAAATAAAAAAACTTATGTTATAATTAATATATCGTAATTAATTTAAAATACTTATATTATATCTAATATTTAATCATTAATTAAATACGTATATTATTTATGATTATATCATTTGAAATTATTATAATTTAATTAAATTTATTTAATGTAAGTAAACTTATGATGCGACTTATATTATATCAAATAAAATTATAATACGTGATATTGACATTAAGTATACATCAAATATTAAAGTAGACTGGAGTTGGCTTATAGTTCACTTTTCTATTGACTTTATCGTTTGACTTGAGTTGACTTTCTAAATTAGGAAATTTTCTAAATAAGGAAACTCTCCTAAAATAGAAACTTACTAAAAGTAGAAACTTTCTGAAAATGGAAACTTTCTAAAAATGGAAACTTACTATAAATAGAAAGTACTAGTAATACTTATTCAAATCTTTTGTCGAATAATTCCAAAGCCACTTTAAGCACTAGGACTATCAAACATTGATTTGACCTAAGTTAGTTTATATCCTTACCTACTTTTATAATTAGTTTGGAGTCTAGATCATATCTGATCTTTGTTATTCTTATATTTGTGAATTATGTACAGTGCATTCTAAGGTGAGTTATAGTCTCACTTTTTCTACTATTTTAAATTTTTTTGGGATGAAAATACATGCTTTTCGTTTTTACATGTTAAAAACAATTAATCAAAATTGTAAATTATTCATTATGAGTTAAACAAAAATATACCTTAGCTTGGTAACTTGTAAGTACTGGTCTCTGCACCAGTAGGCGCGAATCCTATTGATAGATTGATCAGGCTTGACCACCCAAACCTTGGTAGTCCCGCTAGTCTTCAAGGGAATGTCTAGTACTTCACATAAGATACACATGTTCAGTGTATGGTCTACATAAGGGTTGATAAAATGAGTTAATTTAGGTTGCCAAGTGCTCACGGAGAAGTTAAAATAATATTTTTAGAAGTTTCTCAACACTATATCTTGTGGTGTAATTATATTCAATTTGTTATATTAAAACTGTAACTCACCAATATTCTTATTTTGACAGTTTACTCGTATGTTTTATTCTCAGGTGATGATTGATTATTTGTATCCTCAGGTTAGAGAGTATGCATATTGTGTCGTAGATTTTGTTTAAACATTTATCAATAATGCATTCAATTTTCATACAACTTACTATTATGGTTGTTGGTTGACATTATATGTCAACATTTAATACATCTAGGTTGTCTTTAAAACTTACAAATGTTTGAATTTCCTTTTTGGGGAATCTCTTTTTAGTAAATGAATGCAATGGTTGCTTAAACATATTTATATAGAGTTATCGATCAAAGTTGTGGGATAAAGTAAATGTTAGTCGTCAAGGATTAATTTGACTGGATGTTTCAGTTGGTATCAGAGCTTTGGTTGCAGGGAACTAGGCGGTCTTAATGTGGTGAACCCTGTGTCTTTAGGGTGCTTTAGGTTCTAGTCTACAGTGTGACCTTTTATTGTCATAGCATTATTATGTATTATATGTTTATTGACGGATTAATTGTAAGATATATCCTTATTATTCTCCCTCTCTATATATCTATGATTTCTTTGTAACAGATGTCGAAGGCCCAAGATTCTATTCCTTATTCTTCTTCTAGGCGTACGCCAGCACTCGATGAACTAGTGCACTACTATTCTAAGATGGTGGTTCACACGCAGCGGCACAAAACCTTGGAGAGCCGAGTGGACACGTTTAGTGACATACTTCAGGTCATACCCAATCGCGATAGGGTCAGGAACTTGGAGAGGACGGTGTCTGAGTAGGAGAGTGCTAGGTACGAGCTAGTGTATGGGTTCGATCGGCTCGAGACGATGTTCTACGACCTAAAAGGTTAATTGGCGGCGACCAAAGCGGAGCTGCAAAGGTTTAAAGTTCGGGAGATATTAGGTGATGGCCCAGCTCACTTCACGAGGTCCAAGAAGAAGTGAAGTATTGGATGTGATGATGCGTTATTTGTAACAACCCAAATTTTCAGAAACATTGAGGGGTTGCATCGCGACCCTTCCTTGTCGCGACGCAACAAATGGCTGGAATTGAGGGATTGTTTTGTTATTTTAAATAAATAAGTTTGGGGGACCAAATTGCAATTTTTCATGAACGAATTGCGTCTGTATTTGGGTCAGATTGGGAGTATTCTCTCACACTTCATCTCTTTCAAACACCCACCAACCTTAGATTGAGAAATACCTAGTGAGAGAAAGTTGCTCCTTGATAAGAGGAAGCTAAATCCAACCTCCATTGAAATCCTAATATGTTGTAGCCACGTTCTAGTGTTCCACTACAATTGTGGTAAGAACCCTAACTCGAATTTAAGTGTAATTTCTTCTTTTTGGATAAGGTCAAGGTTCTTGTTGAATCAAGGACCTAATTACTTGAAGTATTAGGGTTCTTGGGGGATGATTTTGGTGTAAGAACTCTAATTAGTGATTTTAAGGTTAAGTGGTGATTTTGCAAGTGCAAGAATTTGAAATGGCTTGATGTTCACTTGAACACTTGTAATTTGGTGGGTTTGTGGTTCTATACTTGACCTTGCAAGTTGTCCCTAATTTGGGTCAAAAATGAGTCTTGTGTTGTAATGGGTTATAATGTGCTTCAAGCACCTGACCATAGGTTTGATTTTGGTGAGTTTGGACCAAAATCACTAGCCATTAGTGATTTGGGGCGCGGAGGTCTTGTTTGACCGATTTGGGATGATAAGTTGCATTTTGGGTTAAAATTGTACTTGGGTGCTTTTGGGTCAAGCTTATAGTGTTCATAGCTTGATGTTGTGTTTTTTATGCTAGGTGACTCGCTTTTAGATCATTCTTGAAGTCCTATCGCGTTTACTAACTCATCTAAGTGATCAAGGTGAGTGGAGTATTTATATGTGCGTATATATAAATTGTTTTCTTGTATTACAATGTGGCGAGTGACACCTGTTGTAAGGTTCACTCTTCGTGGCCACTTAGTGCAAAGTAGTGAGTGATTAACGGAAGGATTCACTCTTCACAACCATGATTGCGGTTTAAGTGTGGCGAATGTTATTCACTCTTCAGCGGCCACACATTGTTTTAGGATGTTGTGAGTGTCACTCATCAAATACACACTTCGGCGACCACATTCATGTGTACATGGCGGTACCATATGGAAGGTGCCTTCGAGGCTATGTGCATGTATTTTGTAGTTTAAACTCATTTGATGACTAGCACTATTCGTATGGGTAACCATATTTGTAAGTTGTAGCGTAATATGTTGTGTTGGGATTGTATGCCTTGTGATGTTATCTTGTATGCGGTAATTTATGTAAGTGGTACAAGTAAGTGGTTTATGTATGTGTGCATATAAGTATTGCACTCACTAAGCATTGTTTCTTACTCCTTCATTGTTTATCTTTTTATAGATTCTTGGACTTTGAAGGAAAAAGGTAAAGGCTTGGATTAGCTTGCTTGTTGGTGATCCTGGGAAGATGCTTTTGGTAATGGTCCCGAAGGTCATTCTCACTTTTGGGTCACTTTGGTAAAATGGGTTGTGTTGAACATTGGTCAAATTATGGGAATTGAGTTCCGGATGTTGTAAACCTGTAACTTAAACATATTTAGTCTTGTACTTAACGTTTGAGCAGGTTTTGGTGATCAATAACATGTATGGTTGGAAAATTTGTGTTGTGTTACAAATGTGGCAAATCAGAATATGGATTAACTAGGTGTCGCGACGCGACCACTCCAGGTTGCGACGCGACCAATAGTGAAAGTTTAATGCCGAGCATTTTTAAGGACTGGAGTACCTGGGGCAGGGTGACATCGTGACGTGACAGTATGCTAGTTCAGGTGTTCTGTTCTGGACAGAATGCTCGAACTTAAAAATATACTTGACCTCACGGCGCGACCAATTTGGTCGCGACGCGAGGGTTACCTGTAATAAAATGTGAGTCTTTTGGGTCAGAGTCGTTTCATTATTTTTATTTTATAGACTTATGTCCTTTATGTCATATACTTATGGATTATTTATGGCTTATTACTGGGATTTAATTATGACTTATTACATTTCATTTATGAATGATTGGTTTCTATTTGTATCACCTTCTTATATATCATTGTCATGTTATATATTGTATATAAATGTGATTATTATCGTGTTGTATTAAATGTGTGATGTGATTCTTGTAATGCTAAATGCTATATGTGGAATATGGTTCTCAGCATTTTATGTATGCATTATAAGGTTATTATTCAATAACTATCATCACTATTATGTTATTATTCTTTAACTATTATCATAGTTGTAAATCTCAATCTCCATACCCATTCTATATTCTATTCATAACACTAGTATTATCCTTAATACTAACGATAGTGTTATTCAGTTTTGAAAATCATACCTTCTCATGAATCTACCAAAGCTCGCTTTCAGCGAATGTTAACAGAGGGTATCATTGCTGCCACAACTGTTATGGCCACAGCTCTTTAGAATTATATCAATAACAACAACGAAGGGTTTTCTGACTTGATTGAAGCTGCGGTTGAATCCATTGAACCCCAAATAATTGAAGCTGCCATAGATATGGCACACAAGCTAAATGACAAGATTTTGCGTAAGGCAAAGAAGACTCCGTCGGGGGAGACAAGTAATGAGGTTGGTAAGAAAGATGAGGCTTCTAAGAAAGATGAGAGTGCGAAATGAAAGTAGGAAGGTAACCACAACTCCAATCACAATCAGCATAAGAGGAAAAATACCTCGGGTTTAAAGCAGGGTAATCAACAACAGTTGTTCCCCAGGTGTTACAAGCGCCACACTGGGTACTGTACCGTTATATGTTCCAAGTGCAACAAATAGGGGCACATAGCCAAAGACTGTAAGAGTTCTGTTTCTAATGCTGCTGCGGCAAAGGAATCTACAAATGGGAAGGATAAATCTGTTGCATCGAAGGTTTGTTTTGGGTGCGGAAAGCCATGGAATTTTATTAATTCATGCCTAGATAATAAGAAAAATGGTAGGAACGCGAACATTAATGCTAGAGAAGTGGAAGAGGATCCTGAGTTGGTTACTGGTAGGTTTTCAGTCAACAATTTACTAATTCTTATTCTATTTGATTCTGGTGCGGATTTAAGTTTTATGTCTAGCGAACTAAGTCCTAAAATCGTCACTCAATTATCGACCTTAGGCAGCAAGTATACTGTAGATGTAGCTAGTGGCAAATTACTTAAGGCTGAGAAAGTGTATCGTAACTATAGTATAACTTTGGATGATAGAAGTTTTGAAGTGGACTTGATACCTATTGAGTTAGGAAGTTTTGATGTAATAATTGGTATGGATTGGATAACCAAGAATCGAGCTGAGATTGTTTACTATGATAAAGCTATTCGTATTCCTTAAGTAGATGGAGAACCATTAATGATCTATGGTGATAAGAAGTGCAAGCAGTTCAACCTTATCAGCTGTTTGAAAGTTCGGATATCTTAAAAAAGGGTGTCATGCTATTCTTGCTCACATGAATAAACCAGATCAGAAAGAGAGACAGTTGAGTGACGTATCAATCGATCGAGACTTTCCCATAGTGTTTCCAGAGGATTTTCCTGGACTTCCATCGCACCGAACGATCGAGTTTCAAATCGATCTAGCACCGGGTGCTGCTCCTGTAGCCCATGCGCCCTATAGACTTGCTCCATCCAAACTTTAAGAACTTGCGAGTCAACTTCAAGAGTTATTGGAGAAGGGTTTCATTCATCCTAGCTCTTCCCCGTAGGGAGCTCCAGTATTGTTTGTCAAAATAAGGATGGTTCATTCAGACTGTGTATTGATTACCTAGAATTGAACAAACTTACCATCAAGAATCGTTATCCACTCTTGAGAATCGACGATTTTTTCTACCAACTTCAAGGTTCATCCGTTTAATTAAAGTTTGATCTTCGCTCTGGTTATCATCAGCTACGCGTTAAAGAAACCGATATTCCAAAAACCATATTTCTAACTCGATACGGCCATTATGAATTCTTAGTTATTCCATTTGGATTGAATAACGTACCTAATGTGTTCATGGACCTCATGAACCACGTGTGTGGACAAATTCGTCATTGTCTTCATTGATGACATTCTTATCTACACTATGAGCAACCAAGAGCATGAAGAGCACTTATGATTGGTGCTTGAATTATTTAGAAAATAGGAGCTATATGCAAAGTTTTCCAAGTGTGAGTTTTCGTTGCAGGAAGTGCAATTTCTAGGTCACATTGTTAGTAGATGGGGAATCCAAGTTGATCATGCAAAGATTGAAGCAATTGAAAAATGGGAAACCCCAAAAACTCTGAGACAGATACATCAACTCTTAGATCTCGCCGGTTTCTATCGAAGGTTTATCCAAGATTTTTCTAGGATAGTGAAACTTTTGACTGCATTGACGCATAAAGGGAGGAAGTATGTTTGGACTGCTGAACAAGAAACTGTGTTCCAATTGTTGAAGAAGAGGTTAACATCAACACTTATATTATCACTACCTGAGGGGCCGCCTCACGACAACTGAAGATACAAGAGCATAATTATACAACCCATGAATTGGAGTTGGTTGCCGTGGTTTTTGCACTTAAGATATGGAGACATTATCTCTAAGGGACTAGTGTACTATATTCATTGACCAAAAAAGTCTTCAACACATTTTCGAGCAGAAACAGCTGAATATGAGACAACGAGGGTGGGTTGAATTGATAAATGATTATGATATGGAAATCTAATATCATCCCGGGAAGGCTATGTAGAAGCCGACGCATTGAGTCGGAAGGAAAGAGAGAAACCTCTAAGAGTCTGAGCTCTAAATTTGACTATCCGAACTAACCTCGCAAAGCAAATTCTTGAGGCAGAACAAGAAGCTTTAAAGGAGGAAAATTTCATGAATGAGAATATTAAAGGTTTGGATAAAACTTTTGTCATACGAGAGGATGGAACTCATTATTTTGAGGGACGCATTTGGGTTCCGAAGTTTGGTGAATTGAGAAAGCTTGTTTTAGACAAAGCTCATAAATGTAGATACTCGATTCATCCCGGATCAGGGAAGATGTAACACGATCTCAAGGAACAGTAGTGGTGGCCATATTTGAAGGTCGATGTGGCTACTTATGTGGCTAAGTGTTTGACATGAATGAAAGTCAAAGAGGATCATCAAAAGCCATCTGGACTTTTGGTGCATCATGAAATTCCCGAGTGGAAGTGGGAATGTATTACAATTTATTTTATCATGAAGTTACCAAAAGCCATGGGCGGTTATGACACTATTTGGGTTATTGTTGACCGGCTCACGAAATCGGCACATTTCATACCTATAAAGGAAATCGATAAAATGGAGAAGCTGACTCGTTTATATTTGAAGGAAATTGTCTCTAGACATGGTGTTCTTATATCTATCATTTTAGACCGATACAGTCGATTTACATCGAGGTTTTGGCAATCTTTACAAGAAGCTTTGGGAACTAAGGTCGATATAAGTACTGCTTATCATCCACAAACTGATGGTTAGAGTGAAAGGACCATTCAAACATTGGAAGACATTCTTTACGCGTGTGTTATTGACTTTGGAAATGGCTGGGATAGATATGTATCATTAGCCGAGTTTTCGTACCATAATAGTTATCATGCAAGCATTGGTGCTACACCATTCGAGGCATTATATTGTAGAAAGAGTAGGTCTCCTATTTGTTGGAATAAAGTTGAGGATAGTCAACTTACAGGTCTGGAATTATTCACGAGACTACTGAAAAGATTGTTCAGATTAAAGAACGACTTAAAACTGCAAGAAGTAGGTAAAAGAGTTACGTTGATGTCCGAAGAAAACCATTAGAGTTTCAGGTTGGAGATCGTGTCATGTTGAAGGTCTCACCTTGGAAATGTGTTGTTCGTTTTGGTAAGCGAGGAAAGTTGAACCCTCAATATGTTGGTCCATTTGAAATCACTATGGGATTGGACCAGTGGCTTACACGTTGAAGTTACCACAAGAGCTTAGTAGAATTCACGACACATTTCACGTGTCTAATTTAAAGAAGTGTTTGGCCGAGACCGACGAAACATTTCCCTTGGATGAGATTCATATCGATGATCAACTTCATTTCATTGAAGAACCGTTTGAAATTATGGACCGTGAGGTCAAGAAACTCAAGCAAAGCAAGATACCGATCGTTCGTGTACGCTGGAATGCTAGAAGAGGGCCCGAGTTCACTTGGGAACAAGAAGATCAGATGAAGCATAAATATCCATATTTACTTCCAAATGATGCGTCAACATCTACTACTGCTTAAATTTCGGGACGAAATTTCTTTAACGGGTAAGTACCGTCACGACCCTACTTTTTTCGTTATCTTTTTCTGTTAAGTATTTAACTTTTGTAAACTGGTGTCCTTGCCATGTCATTTTATGTTACTAGATTATATTTTATATAACTAAAGAATATTCCTATAATTTAATTCGTGAATTATTATTCTTCTCGCGTATCATAAATCGCGTAACGTTCTAATTTTTGGATCGAGTTCTTTTATCATTCGGGTCAAGGTTAAAAGGCCAAGTTATTGAATAGTGCCAATTTAGCCCAATATAGCCGAATCACTTTGATGACCCAATGGGTTGTCTCATTTCTCCAATCAAATTAAATCTAGCCCACTAATTAATTTAAATAAATTAAATAAATGTGTATAAATAATATCTAGTTTTAAAAATAATAATAAAAACATCAATTAATTTATGGATAATATCTCACTATATATATATATATATATATATATATATATATATATATATATATATATATATATATATATATATATATATATATATATATATATATATATATATATATATATATATATATATATATATATATATATATATATATAGTTGGCTGAATATGGGGATTAAACCCCAAAAATTTTGGTAACTTTTTTTTACTTATCCCATTTAATGATATTATCTCCTCGTTTATACAAAATCACAAAAATTAAAAACCCTTTTTCTCCCTTTTCTTCTCCCACGATCGGCACCATCATCATCTTCATCACTTTTATTTTTATTAAGACTCATCTTCATAATCAGTCATCTTCGTTCAAGTTGATTAACGTATTCGGGTTCCTTGCAACGTGATCTACACATCTATTTTTCTTGTTTCTTGATTTTTGGTAGTCATAAACCTCAAACTTTTTTAATTCTTCATAATTATTATGTTATTATGCATGTTGATAAGACCAAAACGGGCGGTTTTATTTATGCGGTGTTGTTAGGTCGTAAGACGTCAGAATCAGCTATCAGGAGAGGGGCAATAGTTTTAAATTTATATTTAGCGGGGCCTAAATCATACTCCTCCTTTTTATAGTGAGTAAGGGAAGTATGACCTAGGGTTGAAATTTTAAAAGCCAGTAGAATCTAACCTATATAACTAAGATAGTCCTAAAGTAAGGGAGTAGTTGTAAATTACCTAATTTTGGGTTTTATAGTTTATAAGATAAAATAAAGTAAATGCGATAAAATTTGTAATTCAGATAAGGTTAAAGCAAGTGCATACTATGATTTCATTAGTTACTTTGCCGAGATTATGGAATAATGGCTCATGAATAGGTAGTGACCTTGTATTTATTACACTGGTCCTACTGCCCTTGTCATAAGACATGTCACTAGGTAATGAGTTAGGATTGAAGATTCTGAATAGACAGCAACGTCCCATACCCCCGACACCTATACAGCTTGACTACAGGCATACACATTCAGATGGCTCATCCAATTGAGCGACTCGGTTAGGTGACGTATTAAAATTCCAAAAAGGTCTAAACTTTTTTACGCATAATGAAGTACAAGGTATGCCATATTCGAGTGATGCGATGTGTATCGATGCTTTCATTACTAATTGGGTTTAAAAGATAGTTAGAGCCTTAAAAAAAAGTTTAACCATAAAGAACACCATGGCCAAGTCGGTGTGACTTCGATGAACTAACGGTTCAATCCTTTATGAGTTAAACAAAGAGTTACTTAATTAACTATGAAGCCCTCAAGCGGGGTGCAATACTTGAGACCGCGTTATGGTGAAGTGTACTAATCAGCACTAACTGGGTTCCATGGCCTTACTTAGCAGAGGTACCACATACAACAACCGTTGTGCTTCAACATCCGGGTAAGAAGTATATATGCATGGTGACTACACTTGCATGGTCTAGGACAGACAATGTACTTTGGGACTAGTAAGATGTTTCACTACGAAAGAGTCCTCAGTCAGAATCCAAAGCTCAGTGGACTTACTACAACCGGTGTGCCTCAGTCAAACTTGCATTGTATCTGATAGAATTCTCTTACTAAGAGGTGACACATGTAGTGTACTCTGAGTCGGGGTTCGTGACTTCCCAATAACAGAGCCAATAACTACGTTCTATTAGTTAGAAAAGCAATTGAGTTTAAAGCATAATCAAAAATCATCTCAACAACATACATAAACCATAACATTATTTCGGCATTATAACTAACTAAATCATAATATACACTAAAGATAACTACTCGCTAATCATGGTAATAATATAATAAATCACAATAATGGAAGACATTATATAAGGACAAAGGATAGAAGTACCAGTAGATTAAACGAGTTACGAAAATACAAAAGTGACAACTTCAAACTTCAGACCATTTCGAATACAATCTTCAGCGTTCTTCTCCGGGTACTAATTTTCCCGCTCGGAGTCTATCACACCCCCAGTTAGGGCCTGGGCGAAATATGACTTAATACCAAACAAACCAACATATTATAATAAACGAGAACAATACTAAATGATATAATTATCTTTATTGAGAGTACGCAGCGAAAAATGAAATGTCGTTACAATGATGTAAGTAACAATAATGTAAGTGTTCAAATGCAAAAGTAAATAATGCGATATCTCTTGATCCTATGTCCAAGTAGCATCACATTAGCAGTAAGAAAGAAAGCTTGAATCAAACAACACTTGAGACAAAACATGCTAAAATGTCAACCAAAAAGGTTGAGTGAAATCATAGGTTTAACAAATAAGTTTGACCGTTGTTTTAGACCACAAGATTTAGTTTATAAAGTTGATCTCACAGATCAAAAAGTTATGCCAATGCGTGGTATTTAGACTAAACGTTCAAGTTTTCCCCAAAGAAAAGTTGTAGTTTATACTTGTCGATTTAATTTCATTATTAAGTAATACAAAGACTTAGTCAAATGTATCGGGGATGTTACTCCCGATAGGCCTACCCCTAATAATTAAGCATGCATTCAACGAGCAATTAAAAATATCACTGTAGGGACTTAGTCGGACATAGCCGGGTATAGCATAGTTTAGTAGTTTGGTACTTGTGTCTAAGTTGTAAAATGTAAAACCAGCATGTGTCTCACCCCAATAAAAGTAAGTAAGTTTGCTAGCAATAAAGAGTGGGGCTATGAATTCACCTTAGTAAGTAGAGAGAGAGAGAGTTATTCCTCGGAATAGAAAGTTGGATGAGTGAGCAGAAAAGTCAACCTATTGACATTTAAGAGTAGTAAGTGTTTTTGCCCAAGTTTAAGTAGATGTTTAAGTATGATAGTGTTGTAAGTATAGTTCGTTTTACTAAGTTTCCTTTCCTAGTAAGTTTCTATTTTTAGAAAGTTTCCACTTTTAGTAGATATCTTATCTTAGTAAGTTTCTATAACTAGAAAGTTTCTACTTAAAGAGTGTTTTCCATTTTAGGATACTTGCCGTATTAGATAAGCTTCCAATCACCCCTTTTCCCTTCGATTGGCCATTTCAGGTCTAGGGGCTTGAGCTATAGGATCCTTTAAATCATAAATCCAAACCCTTCTGCCTAGAGTTTCATAGAAACCATTCGTCAAGAAAGTTCAAAGATCTATACATCTCTAATACATATCCCAAATTGTTTTTATGTGTAATAATATAAGTAGTAGGTTATAGGTGTTAGTAATAGTAATAGTGTATACATGTTAATTAATACTATAAGTAGTATTAGGGTTTCATTAGTTAGGGTTAGTTAATTAAAGTAGTATTTTAATGATTAGGGTTTAGGGTTTTGAGGATCTAAATAATATGAATGTTAAGATCATGCATGAATATGATTATGAATATAAACATGATTTGAAAGAAAGATTTAAAAGTTTTAAGACTTTGGATCATACCTTGTTAATGATGATGAAGATTAACAAGAAACAAGAACAAAACTTGGTGATGAAGATCAAATAACCCAAATAATGAAGAACACGCTTGAAAATCTTGATGAACACGAAGAACAAGCTTAAAGATTCGAATACCACAAGAGAGGGAGAGGGAGAGATTGTTTTTGAGAGAGGATTTTGGTGTGATTTGTGAATGAGAAACTAGGAGTCTAGGGGTGCTTATATAGTGCAAGTATTAGAGTGTTAGTCAACATAAGGATGTTCTAATTAATGATTTTATTTTATTTTATAATTTTTAGTCAACAATAGGTGGTACTAGTTTATATATATATATATATATATATATATATATATATATATATATATATATATATATATATATATATATATATATATATATATATATATATATATATATATATATATATTTTATTTTATTTTTTTAGTCAACATAAGGATGTAATTGTTTAAGATTCTTTAGTCTCATTATTATTATTATTATTATTATTATTATTATTATTATTATTATTATTATTATTATTATTATTATTATTATTATTATTATTATTATTATTATTATTATTATTATTATTATTATTATTATTATTATTATTATTATTATTACATTTACTACATGATAAGTATTATTTTCTTTTTACTAATTCATGACTTGTATATATATATATTTTTATTTAGTTCCCAATTGTTTTATTATTTATATAAATGTCACTTTTTATTTATTACTTATAGGTTATTAGTTATAATATTACATAAATGCATAAATTTTAATTAGGAGTGAGTGTCGACTGTTACTAACAGTTTATTATTTTCATCTTTTATTAACTTGTCAATTATTGCACAAAGTTAATTAATATGTTTTATAACTCTTAACACTTAACAATTGTTGATTAAAGTTTAATCATTAAGTTTTAATTATATTGTTTGGTCATTTAATATTGGAAAAATATAGAATGGAAAAATGAGGGTCGTTATAGTACCTCCCCGTTATTAGAAACTTCGTCCCGAAGTTTTAGGTAGAGCTCTCGTTTGTATCAGCAGTTGAGAAGAGATGGGGGTATTTCCGTATCGTTTAGTCTTCGCGTTCCCATGTATGTTAGGGGCTTCTACGCAAATCCCAATGAACTTTAACAATAGAGTTTGATTTTCACGTTCCCGGTTACGGTCGGGGCCAATGAGTGTTAACAATAAGTATATTGTTTTGTTTACATGTTTGATCTCATGATCCTTAACCTTAATAGGTCATTTACAAGTGCATTAAATGCGGAGAATTTTCTAAGGAATAACAAGAGTGTCGTTTGACTAGTTTTTTTTTTAAAAGGAAAGATGATGCTATAATAGCATGAAATGTATTATTGAGCTCGTTAAGATGTTGAGTGTTTATGCCGCAATAGTAGGGCAGATAAAATAGAGTAGAGTACGTAAAGATTTCATTTACGAAGTTTGATGTATGGCTGGTGTTTGTTAGAGATAGTACCAGCTTCAAGTTTCGAAAGGTAACCATAATACCTTTAGTTTTCAAGAGATGTCTAATAGACAAATGAGATGTTAGTTGAGAGTTCGTTGATCTCAAGATAATACGAGCGATTAAATTTAAGACATCGTTCAGTATACATGAGAACTCGTCTTTAGAAATAGTTTCAGAATGTAGCTTTAAGATTTATGATTTCAGTTTCATGTCGAATCATAGATTAAAACTTGACTAGAATAACATCTAGTTGCAAACCAAAAAGGAAGAAATGTGTAGAGTATCTTCATAAATGTCTAAGGTAACTCCTTCAGAGTAAGAAAAGTGTTTTCGCACAAATGGCGAGTCGGTCTATTATTTACTTATGAGTTTAAATGTGGATGAGAATAAATGTGAATCATTGATTATAAGGTATTGTTTCTACCATGAAGGAACCTTTGCTTCCTTGTTCAAAAGATCATAGTTTTGATGTTTACGAGAGCATCGTGGTTTGGCCGTGAAATACCAGAAGTAGAAACTTCTTAATGAATAACATAGCAAGGAAGAGATTATGTACGTAAAGAGGAAAGTCTCGTTCTTGCACGGCGAATGAGAATAAAGGTGATCCAAACACATTGGAGAGCAATACGAAAGTTTTAATAATAAACCAAAGTAATTTTTGAAAAGTTGCGACATTTGTTATAACAATATAAACGAAGCGGAGTTATTGATAAAACTTGAGTTATGTACAACACGTACTATTTTATGTGAAATAATTTGAACAATACGAAAAAAGAGTTGTTTAAAAGAATGTTTAATTTAATGAAACAAAGGTAAATTGCTAAAAATGCGAAAGTGTTTATATAATTAGTGAAAGTAATTTTAGAGGATGTGACGAAATGATGTTCATAGTACAACTAGGGTTACGTAAAATGTTTTAAAGTAATTTCGATTTAATCAAAGTGGAAATTTGTAGAATTGAAATTATAATTTGATATGTACTAGTCAAAGTACGTAAAGTTAAGTTTATGTATAAGGTTTTATAAATCACATAAGTGAAAAATCATTTTTTTATAAATTCCGAGATAGTTTGAAAATAAAGACTCGTGTAAGAAATCTTTGGAAAATAGGATACTTGTATTTAAGAGTTTATTAGTTTGACAAAAAATTGATTGAAGATTTTAAAATTCTGGAGGATAATTGTGTAATAATTGTTTCAAGGTAGTGAAAACTAACGGATCGACTTTTATCAGGGCATGAGTCCTTGGACTCGAAATGTTAGCATTAAAGTTAGAAGGATGATAATGTGATTATCATCAAATGAGTAAATCCCTCGGATTTAGAGTTATGTATGAAAGAACTCCAAATAAGATTTGCAACTTTGAATCGTTCGAATGATAGTAAGAGTTTGAGAACTCGGCATGAATAATATGGCAGTCGCATAGACAAGTATAAATAAAATGCTAAAGCAGTGACTTTCAACTATGTAATGATTGTTTGAATTCAGCCTTAATTAGTCTGAGTGGAGGATACGTTAAAGTATGATGGAATCATTTCAATTGTTACAACAGTTTTTCAGATGAGTTTAGCTCAAGCCACAACTTTAGATAGTGTATTTCACCTCTGGTTTTCGAGTTGACAATGATCGATTAATGTTTGAGTATGACACCATTACTTGCATGGTGCCAAGTAGTCTATTATAAGTAGATGTACGAGTACAAAAGTTTCTTGACTATGACAGTTAAAATGATACATGTATGGAGGTTCCATTCTTCAGAAGATTATGCATATAAGATATTTATCATCTCGACATAGATAATGTAATATTAGACATGGTGTTTGTAATATCGACGTTGGAGGGTTCAAATGACATAGGTTTTTGAAAGTCATATGAGAATTTACACTGAGAGTGTAATAACAAGTGATGATTATGTATCAATGATCAGGAGATATCCGTTTAGGATGAATGAATTTCAAGATTCGATTGCCTACAACTTTTTATGGTACATAAAAGTTTGTTAAATGAGTATGAGATAGATATATAGTTTGATTAGAATGAGTTCTTCGTATCTACTAAATATCAAGATGATCATTTTTCTCTTTTCATGCCCTTGCATTTGGTTTTTGAACAGATAGCTTGAGAGTTTTTCTTTGATTCACTTTCTATTCCATACGTTATGATATTGGAATATCTCTATGAATTACCATAATATAATCAGGTTGGCCACCATCATTATATTTCACTAATTCATTTTCCTTTCCAAGGTCACTCCATAAGGTCAGGATATGTGATCAATGATGACTTCTAATATAGTGTGTTAAGGACAGTAGTAATCTTAGCTGGATCGACAACATGTCGGTTTTAAGCCAAAACTTGCACTTTGGAAAAGTTTGCGTAGAGTTGTTCGTTTTCTCAAGAATGAGTTTGCAAATGTTGCTCACGTCCTTTCTCACTCTTGGAGCAGTTCGAAATGTCATCAGTGAAAACAGTTACTAACTTATGGTTGGCTAGTTTTAAGTTGCAGTCTTTATAGACTTGGTTAACCTTCATATCTTTGATAGTTATGGAAGTTGTGGAAGACGTAGTCAGATGAGGAAATTATGAAACATCGTGGTAAGAGTTGGTGTAGTTGGACGAACCATGATTCTTCACTACATAAGGGTGTATAGAAGTTTGATAAATCCGATAGTATAAAGATGAATATGATATAAATGAAACACTTTATATTATTAAGAACGAGGCATTAAATAAGCCTTTTTAATACACGATTCGGATATAGAATGGTTTAAGGCATAGCCTTTACATAGATGAGAAATTGGAATAGGATAAACTAGGAAATATTAGGATTGAAGTAGTCTTCATATTTCTTCTTCTCGTCCTCAACCTTCTTCATAAACTTCTCAACTTTCTCATTCTTCGCCTTTTGTTTCTCATGCAGGAACTCGACGCGGTTTTCCTCCATCTTCAATCTAAAGTTAACATCTTCTCTTAGGTAGGCAAGAGATTGCTTCCCCCATCGGGCATTTCTATCACCTTCATACTTCACCAACTTTATCTCCTTCTTTAGCTCAGCATTTTCCTCCATGAGCTTCCTGATCGCTAGGACTTTTTCCTTCATTTGAACATCGATCCTTGCAATATGACGAATTAGGCCATCGGTAGTTTTTCGCAGATTCATGATCTAGTACTTGGCATCAACTTCTTCGTAGGAAGGACATCGGGATCTTTTCTTTGACGAGCTATCTTCTTTAAAATCGGCAGGGCGTTTCCCTTTACTTTCCATTCTTGGAGTCGGGTAGTATTCGGGAGAATTAGGTAAAGTATCAGTACTATAGTTTGGTGAGAGAGGACCAACAAAGCCATAAGGTGGACTTTGGACTGGTCTTTCACTGGAAGAATTTTCAGTATCTGCTTCGGTTTGCTTGAAAAGAGTCATTTTGTTCGCTTGATGAAAATTAGACATCCTAACATTAGGAAAGAGACTTTGATTAGCATTTTAATCCAAGATTATCAAAGCAAGGTTGTTAAGATTATAAGGCAATCCTAAGTGCTTTAAGTCTAAGGCAGGAAAGGTTATAGTTTCCTAGATTGCTAAGGCACCCTAGCTCGCAAGTAAGGCACACATAAATGCATTCCTGGTTCTCTATAACAGCCTGGTTATGCTCTGATACCAATCTATCACACCCCCAGTTAGGGCCTGGGCAAAATGTGACTTAATACCAAACAAACCAATATATTATAATAAACGAGAACAATACTAAATGATAAAATTATTTTTATTGAGAGTACGCAGCAAAAAATGTAATGTCATTACAATGATGTAAGTAACAATAATGTAAGTGTTCAAATTCAAAAGTAAATAATGCGATATCTCTTGATCCTATGTCCAAATAGTATCACATAAGCAGTAAGAAAGAAAGCTTGAATCAAATAGCACCTGAGACAAAACATGCTAAAATGTCAACCAAAAAGGTTGAGTGAAATCATAGGTTTAACAAATAAGTTTGACCGTTGTTTTAGACCACGAGATTTAGTTTATAAAGTTGATCTCGCAGATCAAAAAGTTATGCCAATGCGTGATATTTAGACTAAACGTTCAAGTTTGCCCCAAAGAAAAGTTGTAGTTTATACTTGTCGGTTAATTTCATTATTAAGTAATACAAAGACTTAGTCAAATGTATCGGGGACGTTACTCCCGATAGGCCTACCCCTAATAATTAAGCAAGCATTCAACGAGCAATTAAAAATATCACTGTAGGGACTTAGTCGAACATAGCCGGGTATAGCATAGTTTAGTAGTTTGGTACTTGTGTCTAAGTTGTAAAATGTAAAAACAGCATGTGTCTCACCTCAATAAAAGTAAGTAAGTTTGCTAGCAATAAAGAGTGGGGCTATGAATTCACCTTAGTAAGTAGAGAGAGAGAGTTATTCCTCGGAATAGAAAGTTGGATGAGTGAGCAGAAAAGTCAACCTATTGACATTTAAAAGTAGTAAGTGTTTTTGCCCAAGTTTAAGTAGATGTTTAAGTATGATAGTGTCGAAAGTATAGTTCGTTTTACTAAGTTTCTTTCCTAGTAAGTTTCTATTTTTAGAAAGTTTCCACTTTTAGTAGATTTCTTATCTTAGTAAGTTTCTATAACTAGAAAGTTTCTACTTTAAGAGTGTTTTCCATTTTAGGATACTTGCCGTATTAGATAAGCTTCCAATCACCCCTTTCCCTTCGAATGGCCATTTCAGGTCTAGGGGCTTGAGCTATATGATCCTTTAAGTGGGAAATCCAAACCCTTCCGCTTAGAGTTTCGTAGAAACCATTCATCAAGAAAGTTCGAAGATCTATACTGAAAGGATCCGAAACTAATCATCCGGACATCGTCCATATAGATTAAAAACGAATTACAATAGTTGATAACATCGCGAGGTACTTGACCTCTATATGATACATTTTACAAACGTTGCATTTATTTCTTAAAGGCAATCTATTATTACATCGAGAGTTGACATATTAGCCTAACATTTTATAACAACCAAATGATCTAATCTGCCATTTGCATAACAATAGTCTTTAATGAACTTCAATGACTCGAATGCAACGTCCTTGTATCATAGCTTAAATGGTCCCAAACAATATCCTTAATATGAGCTAATGCACAGCGGAAGACTTAATTCGTACCTGAGAATAACATGCTTTAAAACGTCAACATAAAGTTGGTGAGATATATAGGTTTGTTGCTAGCAGCGTTATAACAATGGACCACAAGATTTCGTATATAATCATTTCAATAAAAATATTCTAAGTGGTTGAGCACTTGGTAACCATACTTAACATTTAATCACGTCGCATATTCCCTTTATTATGAAATCTTACTACACCGTACCAAGGACTAAACTTGTACATAAAGAATTATGACGATTCTGTAGCAAACACCTTGCTTCTGAATCTAAACCCTTACGGGTCAATCTTCATCATCATCCTTCGACATTAGAAATTCCAAGATATTATCATATCTTTCATTATAAATATCCTCAATATTTCTGAAGATATTTTCACCACTATCCTTATCTGAAATCATTTATCTCTCTGTAATATCTGCGTTACAATATAAAGGAAACTGTGTTAGTTTCTAAATCCTTCAAGTTTAAAATAGGAATGTTCTGAAGCAGTGTTGGGAACTGATGCATGAACTAGTATAATATAATGAAACTTGATCAACTTCATTATATTACAGTAAGTCATGTTAAGTTTCTAATGGAATATGATGATTCACAGTACCGTCATCATGTGCCATGTTACACGACTTTTACATTCTATCCAATTCCGAAACATATTAAGAACAAATCATCTTGATAGTTCTATTTTCCTGGATATTCTGGTAATTTGACAAATCAAGATCGTGCCATTACAATTTCATTCTAAAACCAAAAGCTAGGTTCATTCCAAATTTTATACCTACGAATTCTGAACTATTGATCGCTTGACTCAAGGACGGGAAGAAGAAACGAAGGGACAAAGTCCCAAAATAGAAATTGGGGTATAGATCACAGCAAATAGGAGAGAATATTAACTATGGATGACAATGATTATGGAAAACAGAAGCAGGAGCATCGAAATATAAGGAAAGATATCAAACCCAATAACCACCCAGAAACTACAAACCGTGTGTATCAATACGTATGGCGACGTAAAGACACGGGAGAATTAGAAACATTATAATTCCAAGAAAATCATAAAAGTGAATAGATTCTTCTAGCGGTAGATGAAAGAGAAGAATGAAAGATATGAAAGTTAGAAGTATAACAAAAATCAGAACGGGATGAAGCATTTTAAAGGATACCTTAAGGTATGAATTAGAGGAGGAAGAGTAAGAGATGTGAGGTATGGAAGTAAGAAAGGGAAGGAGGTGGATTTATAGTGAAATATCCGACAAAGAAATCGAAACAGATTATCGCATTAAATCAAAGGAGATCCTGTTTTCTAAATCATCGAAGAACCAAATCTTATTACATAAGATTTTCTTTAAATCCCTTAAATTCTGGAAATCAATCCTAATCTCGACATCGGTTAAAACAATTCTATATTCACTCATTTCATTCTTTTGTGATAGCTTCACTCGTGCGCTTCACATGACCGAATCGTTTTATCCATATCTTCCAATAATGATAAAACTCTATTAATACCTCATATTCGTCATGAAAACATTCCTATTGTTATTTATGACAACCTCTACCAAATTTCGGGACGAAATTTCTTTAACGGGTGGGTACTGTAACGACCCGGATTTTT
The DNA here is from genome assembly GCF_046630445.1 of Rutidosis leptorrhynchoides. Taxonomy (NCBI): domain Eukaryota; kingdom Viridiplantae; phylum Streptophyta; class Magnoliopsida; order Asterales; family Asteraceae; genus Rutidosis; species Rutidosis leptorrhynchoides. The sequence goes on from NC_092337.1 coordinate 298,295,602, forward strand.
TCGATTGTTTTACACTTATAAGATTAATATTTACATAAATTAAAACTTACCAACATGATAAGCAATCTAAATTGTTGAGATTTATGATTTTGAAAAGAGTTTTACATAACGTTTAACCGTCTAGTTTGACCGATGATATCACGAACTATACAATATATGTTAATTATACGTTTGTGTATATATATGTATATATACATATTTAACATGATTTAAGGATGTTTAAATATCTCATTTTGTATTAATAACAATAAGTTATAAGTATATTTTGAAACTACTAACTTAAGCTTTCAAAACGATAACTATACGTAACGTTATTTGACATAAATACTTACGACCTATAATGTTTATACATATATCGTATATATAATGTATTTAATCACTTTTAAAGACTTAAATACATAAAACAATATAAGTATATTCACAAAAGATAGCTATATTTGAATCCTCATTCCATTTTTCACAAGATTTCTATACGTATATCTAGAGTATATGTACTCATATCATACCTAGCTTCTATACGTATTTACTATTGGTATATACACATCAAATCACCACCAACCAGCCCTTGTTCATGCCTTATGTATAAGGTAACTACTTTTGTTATTTAGTATGACAATTTCACATGATTAAAAGATCTTTTCACAAAATTACAAATTTATACACCTTTTACACCACCATAAATACATGCATCCATTTTCAATTTTTGGAACATCATTTCTCTAGCTAAACACACACACTTACTAGCCTCATGTCTCTCTAAGAACTCCAGCAAAAATCCTCTCAAGAATCACCTTAAACACCACCATAAAAAGATCAACAAAAACACTACAAAAATACAACTTTCAATTCAAGTTTATGTCTTAAGTTGCTTCCAATCTTTCATCCAATTTCATCACTCTTTTGGTTCTAGGTTTTTACTCCTCTTTTACAGCAATCTTGACCAAGTAACTTGAGGTAGTAACTTTGTTCATAACCTTATTCGATTCATATATATATAGCTATCTTATTGTATGGTATACAATTTTAACAACAAAAACATAGTTTGAATGATTTCAAACTTGTTTGCAAACTAAATAGATCCTTCTAACTTAACTTTTAAAATACTTCAAGACCTGTAATATAACTTAAATATATGCTCATTTAACAAGGTATAACTTGGTTTTTCAAAGAATACCTTAAAAAAACTGTTTTTATGACGTCGGAGTGCAACCGGGGGCTGTTTTGGGTTGGATAATTAAAAACCATCTTGAACTTTGAATTGGAGGTTTATATTCTGGAAAAATGATATTTCTTATGAATATGTTAACACATAAAAATTTCATGATTTAATTCATAGTATAAGTATTTTTAGAAAAATGGTCATTAAATGATGTTTTTGTAACAAAAATGATTAACTTCATAAGTTTCACCAAAATTTGACCTATGACCTATGATTTCGAATACAAACTAAGGTATTTACAGTTCATATTCTTAAAGAGGGACTCGATCCAAGGAAGTGGAAAGTTGAATCAATGAAAACGGAGTTGTAACGAAGAAATTATGACCAAAATAAAATCGGATATCCAAGACTAGTTTAGCCACGAAAATAATTGGAGAAAATTAAATAAATCACATCTTCCTAAAGTAACATGATATTTTATACATATGTACTCATAATTTAATTTTATATGGTTCAGGATCACCCGTAAACAATACGAGAAGATTAATCATAAGATCTCATGATTGTACGCAACACGTCATTTGACAACACCGGTACTTTATGTACGCAACACGTCATTTGACAACACCGGTACCATGGGTCAAGATTAATCTCGACCAACACATATACGATGGGGTTTTATTGATTTCGTTGGGGGTTTTATTTATTTCATTGCGGGTATATTAAACATCTAAAAATGAACCATTAAAATTGAATTACTAACATCGGACTGCTAACTACGGACTAAGGAATTATTAAAAGTATTAAAAGTATTATAAGTATATATATGTGACGATTGTTTAAAAAGAAAAGGTATTGATATATTATATATGGATAGGTTCGTGATATCAATCGGAGACCAAGTCGAAATTACATATCTTCAAGACAAAAGTGAGTATATAGTCCCACTTTTAAACTCTAAATATTTCGGGATGAGAATACATGTATTTTATGTTTTACGCTATGGACACAAGTAACTGAAAAATATATTCTACGTTGAGTTGTACCACTGGCATACTTCCCTGTAGCTTGGTAACTAATATTTACAGCGGTATTGTAAACGCGAATCCTGTTGATAGATCTATCGGGCCTGACAACCCCAACCGGACTGGACGACCAGTATTCAACGGTTGCACAGTACTTCGTTTCGTGACTACACCTTGGTACGGTGTAGTAAGATTTCATAATAAAGGGAATATGCGACGTGATTAAATGTTAAGTATGGTTACCAAGTGCTCAACCACTTAGAATATTTTTATTAAAATGTTTATATATGAAATCTTGTGTTCCATTGTTATAACGCTGCTAGCATCAAACCTATATATCTCAACAACTTTATGTTGACGTTTTAAAGCATGTTATTCTCAGGTATGAATTAAGTCTTCCGCTGTGCATTAGCTCATGTTAAGGATACTACTTGGGACCTTTTAAGCCATGATACAAAGACGTTGCATTCGAGTCATTGGAGTTCAATAGAGAATATAAATAAGTAAATGACAGATTAGGTCATTTGGATATTATGAAATGTTAGACGAAAATGTCAAATATTGATGTAATGATAGTTTGCCTTTTAAGAATAAATGCAAAGTTTGTAAAATGTATCATATAGAGGTCAAGTACCTCGCAATGTTATCATATGTTATTGTATTCGTCCCTATGGATTGGGTCGGGTCGTCTCATATACATCTCTAATACATATCCCAAAATGTTTTTATGTGTAATAATATAAGTAGTAGGTTATAGGTGTTAGTAATAGTAATAGTGTATACATGTTAATTAATAGTATAAGTAGTATTAGGGTTTCATTAGTTAGGGTTAGTTAATTAAAGTAGTATTTTAATGATTAGGGTTTAGGGTTTTGAGGATCTAAATAATATGAATGTTAAGATCATGCACGAATATGATTATGAATATAAACATGAATTGAAAGAAAGATTTAAAAGTTTTAAGATTTTGGATCATACCTTGTTAATGATGATGAAGATTAACAAGAAACAAGAACAAAACTTGGTGATGAATATCAAATAACCCAAATAATGAAGAGCACGCTTGAAAATCTTGATGAACACGAAGAACAAGCTTGAAGATTCGAATACCACAAGAGAGGGAGAGGGAGAGATTGTTTTTGAGAGAGGATTTTGGTGTGATTTATGAATGAGAAACTAGGAGTCTAGGAGTGTTTATATAGTGTAAGTATTAGAGTGTTAGTCAACATAAGGATGTTCTAATTAGTGATTTTATTTTATTTTATTATTTTTAGTCAACAATAGGAGGTACTAGTATATATATATATATATATATATATATATATATATATATATATATATATATATATATATATATATATATATATATATATATATATATATATATATATATATATATATTATTTTATTTTTTAGTCAACATAAGGATGTAATTGTTTAAGATTCTTCAGTCTCATTATTATTATTATTATTATTATTATTATTATTATTATTATTATTATTATTTTTATTACATTTACTACATGATAAGTATTATTTTCTTTTTACAAATTCATGACTTGTATATTTTTTTTATTTAGTTTCCAATTGTTTTATTATTTATATAAATGTCACTTTTTATTTATTACTTATAGGTTATTAGTTATAATATTACATAAATGCATAAATTTTAATTTGCAGTGAGTGTCGACTAACAGTTTATTATTTTCATCCTTTATTAACTTGTCAATTATTGCACAAAGTTAATTAATATGTTTTATAACTCTTAGCACTTAACAATTGTTGATTAAAGTTTAATCATTAAGTTTTAATTATATTTTTTGGGCATTTAATATTGGAAAAATATAGAATGGAAAAATGAGGGTCGTTATAGAGTCGATGACCTTGAAAGTATGACTAATTATTGTAGAAAGAGAGAGAAAGAAGTTATTTGAAGTGTGTGGAAAAATGGATGACAAATGGGCCCTTTTATAGATGAGTTTTGGCAGGGAAACGGCTGGCAGACCGGCCTAGCAAGCCAGCACCACAAGCCAGCGTGGGTGGCCGGTGCTAGGCAAGCCGTTTGCCATGCCTGTTTCCCATGCCCGGTGTCCGAGTCAAATGAAAATCCGGCTACACACTGGCAGGCCGGTGTGGCTGGCCGGTTTTGGCTCCTGGTTTGCTGTTTTCTTGGATCTTCTTGCTTGTTCCCGAGATCGTAACTTGGTTTCCGGGGTCGTAACTTGTCTTTCACCATTTTCGCTCTAAAATCTTCGTTTTTGCTTCGTTTCACTTGATTCTTTTTGCATCGTCTTTTGTCATTTCTTGATCTTCATTTTTAAGCTACAAAGCGAGTAGTTTGGCAATAAATCTTGGAACTTTATTATTTTTGGGCCTTAAAACCGGGGTGAAAAGGTGACTTTTTAGCCGATATCAAATATTCCACACTTAGACTTTGCTTGTCCTCAAGCAAACTTCTAGTTTTTAACTCAAGAAATTTTTTCAAAGTTTCCGTTCTATTGGCCTAAGTGGTTTTCTTTTTATTATAAGAGCAAAAAATAAGGTGAGTCCTCTATGTTAGGGTTGAAACTATTTCTGCAAGCATGCGAGGAGGTTACATGACTTAGACTAGCTTTCACGGGTCACTCAAATCACACAATTGTTTAGGGTTCCCTATAGATCTAGGAAATGAATTCACTCGTAGCCAGTCATGTTGCACCCATCGTCACAGGCTTGATAAAGACTCAAATCCTTACTACTAATGTGAAGGTGGTAATAACCATAGCTTCTAGGTCATTTGTCAATTTGGAAGTGTGGAAAAGGAATTTTGGAGTGGTGATGAAGTTGTTTAAAGGGTGTAAAAGGGGTAAAATAGTATTTTTAAAGACTTTTATTCTGAATTTCGAAAAGAAAAGATAAATAGGAGTGCTGATATTTTTGAGAAGCACTTTTGACTTTTCTCCTTATGGAGTGATTTTGAACAGGCATTTTCGGCCGAGTTCTTCTTCTGCGTTTCTCCATTTTATAAATTCTGCTAATTTTCTCAGAACTTTGAGTAGATTATTTTTATTTATTTATTTATCTCGAGAAACTTTCTACCGGTAAACGTTTTGCAAGACCTTTGTCGTGATACCTGAGAAGTTTATAACATTGGGTCTTTCAGAGGAAATCTCATTTTCTAGATTTGTCGGGTGATAGTAAAGATGATGTGGATGGCGGTTTGATATGGTAAAGGTGGTGGAAGGTGTGAAGGGTTTCTTTGACAAATGGCAAACTCTTCTGGCTATACCTATATCACATTGCGTTACTCAAAAATGCAGATCTAGAGTAAGTTAAGATTCCGAGTACAGACATCGGCACTCTTAACGAAAAATAGCGAAGAATTAAAGATGAATGCTTATATGGTCTTATTTGTGTGCCTCACCATAATCAATTTAGGTCTGTTGGTTGAATGTTGGTTAATGGACTAACCTACAAAGTTAAGTATGATGCTTAACTAAAGAATACGTTTTGATGATGACACATACATATGCATAAGTGATGATCGACATCTTAACATAAAACACGCAAGTTTACTAATCCATACTTGATCTTGAAATTGACCAAGTCAAACAAAACTTATAGAATGAAAATAAAGATTATTAAAGTACACGATCAAAGTACGGTCATCTGTATACTTAGCTGAAGAAGCCCAGGCTGAATTGCAACACAGTTTTGTGAGAACAAGTTGCACGGTCGCCATCACGGTCAACTGTAGTGCGACCGCAGAATTCTCTGTCACCATTTTCAATCAAATTTAGTTTGACTACTTCCCGACATCTATAATTCATGAAACCTTTCTCAACACGCTTAGAATAGATGCCCTTTCCATACTCAATTGAGTTTTGGTCATAAAAACATTAATCTTGGTTAATTACGCTTAATTATATCTTAATGACAAATTAACCATGATTAGGCATAACACATAAGTATTAATCAACAACTTGTGATCGTAAAACTTTTTTAGAAATTCTTAGGATGATCACCAAGTGCCAACACACATGAGATAATGTCACTAGAACACTAATTACAATTAAGGTTCACTTTGTGACAAATTAAGGCTAAATGAAGAACAATGTTTTCAAGTGTAACTAGTAAAGACTTGTAATCCTAAAATACACTTAGATACATTTAGGATGGTCACCAAGTCCCAACTAGTGATTGCTCTTCCCTTGTGCATGTGTTGGACATTAATGTGTGCTTACACATTAATTATCCAATATGTTATATTGCAAGTAAGCTTGCTAAAGCTTAAACCTTAGTGTTGTGCAAATATCTACATGATTGATCTTAGAATAACTGTCTCTTGATATGTGTGCGTATTACTTGCTACTTGCTAATATGTTTAATACTCATTAATTTGCCAACTTGAATAATATGCTTGCTATGTGTTGTAGTGACCCGGACTTTTCCATGTTTATATATATTAATTGAGATTGATATTTACATGATTAAATGTTTCCAGCATGTTAAGCAATCAAACTTGTTAAGACTTGATTAATTGAAATATGTTTCATATAGACAATTGACCACCCAAGTTGACAGGTGATTCACGAATGTTAAAACTTGTAAAAACTATATGATGACATATATATGGATATATATATATATATATATATATATATATATATATATATATATATATATATATATATATATATATATATATATATATATATATATATATATATATATATATATATATATATATATATATATATATATATAGTTAACATGATACTATGATAAGTAAACATATCATTAAGTATATTAACAATGAACTACATATGTAAAAACAAGACTACTAACTTAATAATTTTTAAACGAGACATATATGTAACGATTATCGTTGTAAAGACATTTAATGTATATATATCATATTAAGAGATATTCATACATGATAATATCATGATAATATAATAATTTAAAATCTCATTTGATATTATAAACATTGGGTTAACAACATTTAACAAGATCGTTAACCTAAAGGTTTCAAAACAACACTTACATGTAACGACTAACGATGACTTAACGACTCAGTTAAAATGTATACACATGTAGTGTTTTAATATGTATTTATACACTTTTTAAAGACTTCAATACACTTATCAAAATACTTCTACTTAACAAAAATGCTTACAATTACATCCTCGTTCAGTTTCATCAACAATTCTACTCGTATGCACCCGTATTCGTACTCGTACAATACACAACTTTTAGATGTATGTACTATTGGTATATACACTCCAATGATCAGCTCTTAGCAGCCCATGTTGAAATGACCCGTTCTTATTGATTAAAAACGTTCCATATTAATTGATTTCGTTGCGAGGTTTTTGACCTCTATATGAGACGTTTTTCAAAGACTGCATTCATTTTTAAAACAAACCATAACCTTTATTTCATAAATAAAGGTTTAAAAAGCTTTACGTAGATTATCAAATAATGATAATCTAAAATATCCTGTTTACACACGACCATTACATAATGGTTTACAATACAAATATGTTACATCGAAATCAGTTTCTTGAATGCAGTTTTTACACAATATCATACAAACATGGACTCCAAATCTTGTCCTTATTTTAGTATGCAACAGCGGAAGCTCTTAATATTCACCTGAGAATAAACATGCTTTAAACGTCAACAAAAATGTTGGTGAGTTATAGGTTTAACCTATATATATCAAATCGTAACAATAGACCACAAGATTTCATATTTCAATACACATCCCATACATAGAGATAAAAATCATTCATATGGTGAACACCTGGTAACCGACAATAACAAGATGCATATATAAGAATATCCCCATCATTCCGGGACACCCTTCGGATATGATATAAATTTCGAAGTACTAAAGCATCCGGTACTTTGGATGGGGTTTGTTAGGCCCAATAGATCAATCTTTAGGATTCGCGTCAATTAGGGTGTCTGTTCCCTAATTCTTAGATTACCAGACTTAATAAAAAGGGGCATATTCGATTTCGATAATTCAACCATAGAATGTAGTTTCACGTACTTGTGTCTATTTTGTAAATCATTTATAAAACCTGCATGTATTCTCATCCCAAAAATATTAGATTTTAAAAGTGGGACTATAACTCACTTTCACATATTTTTACTTCGTCGGGAAGTAAGACTTGGCCACTGTTGATTCACGAACCTATAACAATATATACATATATATTAAAGTATGTTCAAAATATATTTACAACACTTTTAATATATTTTGATGTTTTAAGTTTATTAAGTCAGCTGTCCTCGTTAGTAACCTATAACTAGTTGTCCACAGTTAGATGTACAGAAATAAATCGATAAATATTATCTTGAATCAATCCACGACCCAGTGTATACGTATCTCAGTATTGATCACAACTCAAACTATATATATTTTGGAATCAACCTCAACCCTGTATAGCTAACTCCAACATTCACATATAGAGTGTCTATGGTTGTTCCGAAATATATATAGATGTGTCGACATGATAGGTCGAAACATTGTATACGTGTCTATGGTATCTCAAGATTACATAATATACAATACAAGTTGATTAAGTTATGGTTGGAATAGATTTGTTACCAATTTTCACGTAGCTAAAATGAGAAAAATTATCCAATCTTGTTTTACCCATAACTTCTTCATTTTAAATCCGTTTTGAGTGAATCAAATTGCTATGATTTCATATTGAACTCTATTTTATGAATCTAAACAGAAAAAGTATAGGTTTATAGTCGGAAAAATAAGTTACAAGTCATTTTTGTAAAGGTAGTCATTTCAGTCGAAAGAACGACGTCTAGATGACCATTTTAGAAAACATACTTCCACTTTGAGTTTAACCATAATTTTTGGATATAGTTTCATGTTCATAATAAAAATCATTTTCTCAGAATAACAACTTTTAAATCAAAGTTTATCATAGTTTTTAATTAACTAACCCAAAACAGCCCGCGGTGTTACTACGACGGCGTAAATCCGGTTTTACGGTGTTTTTCGTGTTTCCAGGTTTTAAATCATTAAGTTAGCATATCATATAGATATATAACATGTGTTTAGTTGATTTTAAAATTCAAGTTAGAAGGATTAACTTTTGTTTGCGAACAAGTTTAGAATTAACTAAACTATGTTCTAGTGATTACAAGTTTAAACCTTCGAATAAGATAGCTTTATATGTATGAATCGAATGATGTTATGAACATCATTACTACCTTAATTTCCTTGGATAAACCTACTGGAAAAGAGAAAAATGGATCTAGCTTCAATGGATCCTTGGATGGCTCGAAGTTCTTGAAGCAGAATCATGACACGAAAACAAGTTCAAGTAAGATCATCACTTGAAATAAGATTGTTATAGTTATAGAAATTGAACCAAAGTTTGAATATGATTATTACCTTGTATTAGAATGATAACCTACTGTAAGAAACAAAGATTTCTTGAGGTTGGATGATCACCTTACAAGATTGGAAGTGAGCTAGCAAACTTGAAAGTATTCTTGATTTTATGAAACTAGAACTTTTGGAATTTATGAAGAACACTTAGAACTTGAAGATAGAACTTGAGAGAGATCAATTAGATGAAGAAAATTGAAGAATGAAAGTGTTTGTAGGTGTTTTTGGTCGTTGGTGTATGGATTAGATATAAAGGATATGTAATTTTGTTTTCATGTAAATAAGTCATGAATGATTACTCATATTTTTGTAATTTTATGAGATATTTCATGCTAGTTGCCAAATGATGGTTCCCACATGTGTTAGGTGACTCACATGGGCTGCTAAGAGCTGATCATTGGAGTGTATATACCAATAGTACATACATCTAAAAGCTGTGTATTGTACGAGTACGAATACGGGTGCATACGAGTAGATTTGTTGATGAAACTGAACGAGGATGTAATTGTAAGCATTTTTGTTAAGTAGAAGTATTTTGATAAGTGTATTGAAGTCTTTCAAAAGTGTATAAATACATATTAAAACACTACATGTATATACATTTTAACTGAGTCGTTAAGTCATCGTTAGTCGTTACATGTAAGTGTTGTTTTGAAACCTTTAGGTTAACGATCTTGTTAAATGTTGTTAACCCAATGTTTATAATATCAAATTAGATTTTAAATTATTATATTATCATGATATTATCATGTATAAATATCTCTTAATATGATATATATACATTAAATGTCTTTACAACGATAATCGTTACATATATGTCTCGTTTAAAAATCATTAAGTTAGTAGTCTTGTTTTTACATATGTAGTTCATTGTTAATATACTTTATGATATGTTTTCTTATCATAGTATCATGTTAACTATATATATATATCCATATATATGTCATCATATAGTTTTTACAAGTTTTAACGTTCGTGAATCACCGATCAACTTGGGTGGTCAATTGTCTATATGAAACATATTTCAATTAATCAAGTCTTAACAAGTTTGATTGCTTAACATGTTGGAAACATTTAATCATGTAAATATCAATCTCAATTAATATATATAAACATGGAAAAGTTCGGGTCACTACAGTACCTACCCGTTAAATAAATTTCGTCCCGAAATTTTAAGCTGTTGAAGGTGTTGACGAATCTTCTGGAAATAGATGCGGGTATTTCTTCTTCATCTGATCTTCACTCTCCCAGGTGAACTCGGGTCCTCTACGAGCATTCCATCGAACCTTAACAATTGGTATCTTGTTTTGCTTAAGTTTTTTAACCTCACGATCCATTATTTCGACGGGTTCTTCGATGAATTGAAGTTTTTCGTTGATTTGGATTTCATCTAACGGAATAGTGAGATCTTCTTTAGCAAAACATTTCTTTAAATTCGAGACGTGGAAAGTGTTATGTACAGCCGCGAGTTGTTGAGGTAACTCTAGTCGGTAAGCTACTGGTCCGACACGATCAATAATCTTGAATGGTCCAATATACCTTGGATTTAATTTCCCTCGTTTACCAAATCGAACAACGCCTTTCCAAGGTGCAACTTTAAGCATGACCATCTCTCCAATTTCAAATTCTATATCTTTTCTTTTAATGTCAGCGTAGCTCTTTTGTCGACTTTGGGCGGTTTTCAACCGTTGTTGAATTTGGATGATCTTCTCGGTAGTTTCTTGTATAATCTCCGGACCCGTAATCTGTCTATCCCCCACTTCACTCCAACAAATCGGAGACCTGCACTTTCTACCATAAAGTGCTTCAAACGGCGCCATCTCAATGCTTGAATGGTAGCTGTTGTTGTAGGAAAATTCTGCTAACGGTAGATGTCGATCCCAACTGTTTCCGAAATCAATAACACATGCTCGTAGCATGTCTTCAAGCGTTTGTATCGTCCTTTCGCTCTGCCCATCAGTTTGTGGATGATAGGCAGTACTCATGTCTAGACGAGTTCCTAATGCTTGCTGTAATGTCTGCCAGAATCTTGAAATAAATCTGCCATCCCTATCAGAGATAATAGAGATTGGTATTCCATGTCTGGAGACGACTTCCTTCAAATACAGTCGTGCTAACTTCTCCATCTTGTCATCTTCTCTTATTGGTAGGAAGTGTGCTGATTTGGTGAGACGATCAACTATTACCCAAATAGTATCAAAACCACTTGCAGTCCTTGGCAATTTAGTGATGAAATCCATGGTAATGTTTTCCCTTTTCCATTCCGGGATTTCGGGTTGTTGAAGTAGACCTGATGGTTTCTGATGCTCAGCTTTGACCTTAGAACACGTCAAACATTCTCCTACGTATTTAGCAACATCGGCTTTCATACCCGGCCACCAAAAATGTTTCTTGAGATCCTTGTACATCTTCCCCGTTCCAGGATGTATTGAGTATCTGGTTTTATGAGCTTCTCTAAGTACCATTTCTCTCATATCTCCAAATTTTGGTACCCAAATCCTTTCAGCCCTATACCGGGTTCCGTCTTCCCGAATATTAAGATGCTTCTCCGATCCTTTGGGTATTTCATCCTTTAAATTTCCCTCTTTTAAAACTCCTTGTTGCACCTCCTTTATTTGAGTAGTAATGTTATTATGAATCATTATATTCATAGATTTTACTCGAATGGGTTCTCTGTCCTTCCTGCTCAAGGCATCGGCTACCACATTTGCCTTCCCCGGGTGGTAACGAATCTCAAAGTCGTAATCATTCAATAATTCAATCCACCTACGCTGCCTCATATTCAGTTGTTTCTGATTAAATATGTGTTGAAGACTTTTGTGGTCAGTATATATAATACTTTTGACCCCATATAAGTAGTGCATCCAAGTCTTTAATGCAAAAACAACCGCGCCTAATTCCAAATCATGCGTCGTATAATTTTGTTCGTGAATCTTCAATTGTCTAGACGCATAAGCAATCACCTTCATTCGTTGCATTAATACACAACCGAGACCTTGCTTTGATGCGTCACAATAAATCACAAAATCATCATTCCCTTCAGGCAATGACAATATAGGTGCCGTAGTTAGCTTTTTCTTCAATAACTGAAACGCTTTCTCTTGTTCATCATTCCATTCAAATTTCTTCCCTTTATGCGTTAATGCAGTCAAGGGTTTTGCTATTCTGGAAAAGTCTTGGATGAACCTTCTGTAGTAACCAGCTAGTCCTAAAAACTGGCGTATGTGTTTCGGAGTTTTCGGGGTTTCCCACTTTTCAACAGTTTCTATCTTTGCCGGATCCACCTTAATACCTTCTTTGTTCACTATGTGACCGAGGAATTGAACTTCTTCCAACCAAAATGCACACTTTGAAAACTTAGCGTACAATTCTTCCTTCCTCAATACTTCTAACACCTTTCTCAAATGTTCACCGTGTTCTTGGTCATTCTTTGAGTAAATAAGTATGTCATCAATGAAAACAATGACAAACTTGTCAAGGTATGGTCCACACACTCGGTTCATAAGGTCCATGAACACAGCTGGTGCATTAGTTAAACCAAACGGCATGACCATAAACTCGTAATGACCGTAACGTGTTCTGAAAGCAGTCTTTGGAATATCATCTTCTTTCACCCGCATTTGATGATACCCGGAACGTAAGTCAATCTTTGAATAAACAGACGAGCCTTGTAGTTGATCAAATAAGTCGTCGATTCTCGGTAGTGGGTAGCGGTTCTTGATGGTAAGTTTGTTCAACTCTCGGTAGTCGATACACAACCTGAATGTACCATCTTTCTTCTTGACAAACAAAACAGGAGCTCCCCACGGTGATGTGCTTGGTCGAATGAAACCACGCTCTAAAAGTTCTTGTAATTGGCTTTGCAGTTCTTTCATCTCGCTGGGTGCGAGTCTGTAAGGAGCACGAGCTATTGGTGCAGCTCCTGGTACAAGATCTATTTGAAATTCAACGGATCGATGTGGGGGTAATCCCGGTAATTCTTTCGGAAATACATCGGGAAATTCTTTTGCAATGGGAACATCATTGATGCTCTTTTCTTCAGTTTGTACTTTCTCGACGTGTGCTAGAACAGCATAGCAACCTTTTCTTATTAGTTTTTGTGCCTTCAAATTACTAATAAGATGTAGCTTCGTGTTGCCCTTTTCTCCGTACACCATTAAGGGTTTTCCTTTTTCTCGTATAATGCGAATTGCATTTTTGTAACAAATGATCTCCGCTTTCACTTCTTTCAACCAGTCCATACCGATTATCACATCAAAACTCCCTAACTCTACTGGTATCAAATCAATCTTAAATGTTTCGCTAACCAGTTTAATTTCTCGATTCCGACATATATTATCTGCTGAAATTAATTTACCATTTGCTAATTCGAGTAAAAATTTACTATCCAAAGGCGTCAATGGACAACTTAATTTAGCACAAAAATCTCTACTCATATAGCTTCTATCCGCACCCGAATCAAATAAAACGTAAGCAGATTTATTGTCAATAAGAAACGTACCCGTAACAAGCTCCGGGTCTTCCTGTGCCTCTACCGCATTAATATTGAAAACTCTTCCACGGCCTTGTCCATTCGTGTTCTCCTGGTTCGGGCAATTTCTAATAATGTGGCCTGGTTTTCCACATTTATAACAAACTACATTGGCATAACTTGCTCCGACACTACTTGCTCCGCCATTACTCGTTCCGACACCATTTGTTCCTTTCGTTCTATTAACCCCTGGTCCGTAGACCTCACACTTCGCCGCGCTATGACCATTTCTTTTACACTTGTTGCAAAATTTGGTGCAGAACCCCGAGTGATTCTTTTCACACCTTTGGCATAGCTGCTTCTGATTGTTGTTGTTGTTGCGGTTATTATTGTTGTTGGGATGATTGTTGTAGTTGTTGTTGTTGTTGTTGTTGTTGTTGGGCCGTTTGTTGTAGTTGCGATTGATGTTGCGATTGTTGGGATAATTGTTGCGATTATTGTTGTAATTGCTGTTGTTGTTGTATTGGTGATTCTTATCACCGTTTTCCTCCCACTTTCTTTTGACTTGCTTCACATTGGCCTCTTCAGCAGTCTGTTCTTTAATTCTTTCTTCAATCTGGTTCACTAGTTTGTGAGCCATTCTACATGCCTGTTGTATGGAGGCGGGCTCGTGTGAACTTATATCTTCTTGGATTCTTTCCGGTAATCCTTTCACAAACGCGTCGATCTTCTCTTCCTCATCTTCGAATGCTCCCGGACACAATAGGCACAATTCTGTGAATCGTCTTTCGTACGTGGTAATATCAAATCCTTGGGTTCGTAACCCTCTAAGTTCTGTCTTGAGCTTATTGACCTCGGTTCTGGGACGGTACTTCTCGTTCATCAAGTGCTTGAATGCTGACCACGGTAGTGCGTACGCATCATCTTGTCCCACTTGCTCTAGATAGGTATTCCACCATGTTAACGCAGAACCTGTGAAGGTATGCGTAGCGTACTTCACTTTGTCCTCTTCAGTACACTTACTTATGGCAAACACCGATTCAACCTTCTCGGTCCACCGTTTCAATCCGATCGGTCCTTCGGTTCCATCAAATTCCAAAGGTTTGCAGGCAGTGAATTCTTTGTAGGTGCATCCTACACGATTTCCTGTACTGCCAGATCCAAGGTTATTGTTGGTATGTAGCGCAGCCTGTACTGCGGCTATGTTTGAAGCTAGAAAAGTACGGAATTCCTCTTCATTCATATTCACGGTGTGTCGAGTAGTCGGTGCCATTTCCTTCAAAATAGTCAAATGGAACAAGTTAATCATACAGAATATTAAGAGTAGTTAATAGTATTTCGTAGCATAATATGAACTCATTTATAAAAGCTTTTTCTTCATATTAGCGTTTTATAAGTTTAAATTCGGGTAGTACCTACCCGTTAAGTTCATACTTGGTAGCTAATATACAATTCAACTACTACAATTCTATATGAAAAACTGATTATAATAATATTTCGCGTTCAAACTTTTATACAATATTTTACAAACTTACAATACCGCTTATTTTACATAAAGCATGAAATATAGCACACAATAACTTTGATACAAGATAGTTGTGAAGACAATTCTAGCTAGTACACAAGTCGTTCAGCAAAGACAATAAAGACACGTAATTCATACGTCCAGAAACAAGTCATGCATTCTGGTTTTACTAGGACTACTTCCCATCCTTGGTCTTGTGCAACATAACCGTTATGGCCGTTGATAAGACAGCGTGTTGTAACGTCATCAAAGGGACGAGGGTTACGTAATGTCCAACAGTCCCGTAATAATCTAAAAACCTCATTTCTTACCCCAATTACCGACTCCGTCACTTGTGGAAACGTTTTGTTTAATAGTTGTAGCCCGATGTTCTTGTTCTCACTTTGGTGAGAAGCGAACATTACTAATCCGTAAGCATAACATGCTTCTTTATGTTGCATGTTAGCCGCTTTTTCTAAATCACGAAGTCCAATATTCGGATATATTGAGTCAAAATAATTTCTTAACCCGTTGCGTAAAATAGCATTTGGGTTCCCCGCAATATATGCGTCAAAGTAAACACATCGTAACTTATGGGTTTCCCAATGTGATATCCCCCATCTTTCAAACGAAAGTCTCTTATAAACCAAGACATTCTTGGAACGTTCTTCGAATGTCTTACAAACTGATCTCGCCTTAAATAGTTGTGCCGAAGAATTCTGGCCGACTCTAGACAAGATTTCATCAATCATGTCTCCGGGTAGGTCTCTTAAAATATTGGGTTGTCTATCCATTTTGTGTTTTTAAACTGTAAAATAGACAAGAGTTAGATTCATAAAAAAAATACTTATTAATACAAGCAATTTTTACATATATCATAAAGCATAAGAACACTATATTACATATATTACACCACACGAATACAACTACCTTATTCCGACTCGATCGTTTCTTCTTCTTCGGTTTTGGTTCATTTTGCCAAGTTTCTAGGGATATATGATGTTCCCCTAATACGAGCCGTCGTTGTCCACATTGGTTTAGAAAAACCTGGTGGTTTAGAGGTTCCCGGGTCATTGTTACAACTTAAGGACTTCGGGGGTTGACGATACATATAAAGTTCATCGGGGTTGGAATTAGATTTCTCTATTTTTATGCCCTTTCCCTTATTATTTTCTTTTGCCTTTTTAAATTCAGTTGGGGTAATTTCTATAACATCATCGGAATTCTCGTCGGAATCCGATTCATCAGAGAATTGGTAATCCTCCCAATATTTTGCTTCCTTGGCGGAAACACCATTGACCATAATTAACTTTGGTCGGTTGGTTGAGGATTTTCTTTTACTTAACCGTTTTATTATTTCCCCCACCGGTTCTATTTCTTTATCCGGTTCCGATTCTTCTTCCGGTTCCGATTCTTCTTCCAGTTCCGACTCTTCTTCCGGTTCCTCTTCGGGAACTTGTGAATCAGTCCACAAATCATTCCAATTTACATTTGACTCTTCATTATTATTAGGTGAGTCAATGGGACTTGTTCTAGAGGTAGACATCTATCACATAATATCAAACACGTTAAGAGATTAATATATCACATAATATTCATATGTTAAAAATATATAGTTTCCAACAAAAATGTTAAGCAATCATTTTTAAAGAAAACACGGTCGAAGTCCAGACTCACTAATGCATCATAACAAACTCGATAAGACACACTAATGCAAATTTTCTGGTTCTCTAAGACCAACGCTCGGATACCAACTGAAATGTCCCGTTCTTATTGATTAAAAACGTTCCATATTAATTGATTTCGTTGCGAGGTTTTTGACCTCTATATGAGACGTTTTTCAAAGACTGCATTCATTTTTAAAACAAACCATAACCTTTATTTCATAAATAAAGGTTTAAAAAGCTTTACGTAGATTATCAAATAATGATAATCTAAAATATCCTGTTTACACACGACCATTACATAATGGTTTACAATACAAATATGTTACATCGAAATCAGTTTCTTGAATGCAGTTTTTACACAATATCATACAAACATGGACTCCAAATCTTGTCCTTATTTTAGTATGCAACAGCGGAAGCTCTTAATATTCACCTGAGAATAAACATGCTTTAAACGTCAACAAAAATGTTGGTGAGTTATAGGTTTAACCTATATATATCAAATCGTAACAATAGACCACAAGATTTCATATTTCAATACACATCCCATACATAGAGATAAAAATCATTCATATGGTGAACACCTGGTAACCGACAATAACAAGATGCATATATAAGAATATCCCCATCATTCCGGGACACCCTTCGGATATGATATAAATTTCGAAGTACTAAAGCATCCGGTACTTTGGATGGGGTTTGTTAGGCCCAATAGATCTATCTTTAGGATTCGCGTCAATTAGGGTGTCTGTTCCCTAATTCTTAGATTACCAGACTTAATAAAAAGGGGCATATTCGATTTCGATAATTCAACCATAGAATGTAGTTTCACGTACTTGTGTCTATTTTGTAAATCATTTATAAAACCTGCATGTATTCTCATCCCAAAAATATTAGATTTTAAAAGTGGGACTATAACTCACTTTCACAGATTTTTACTTCGTCGGGAAGTAAGACTTGGCCACTGTTGATTCACGAACCTATAACAATATATACATATATATTAAAGTATGTTCAAAATATATTTACAACACTTTTAATATATTTTGATGTTTTAAGTTTATTAAGTCAGCTGTCCTCGTTAGTAACCTATAACTAGTTGTCCACAGTTAGATGTATAGAAATAAATCGATAAATATTATCTTGAATCAATCCACGACCCAGTGTATACGTATCTCAGTATTGATCACAACTCAAACTATATATATTTTGGAATCAACCTCAACCCTGTATAGCTAACTCCAACATTCACATATAGAGTGTCTATGGTTGTTCCGAAATATATATAGATGTGTCGACATGATAGGTCGAAACATTGTATACGTGTCTATGGTATCTCAAGATTACATAATATACAATACAAGTTGATTAAGTTATGGTTGGAATAGATTTGTTACCAATTTTCACGTAGCTAAAATGAGAAAAATTATCCAATCTTGTTTTACCCATAACTTCTTCATTTTAAATCCGTTTTGAGTGAATCAAATTGCTATGATTTCATATTGAACTCTATTTTATGAATCTAAACATAAAAAGTATAGGTTTATAGTCAGAAAAATAAGTTACAAGTCGTTTTTGTAAAGGTAGTCATTTCAGTCGAAAGAACGACGTCTAGATGACCATTTTAGAAAACATACTTCCACTTTGAGTTTAACCATAATTTTTGGATATAGTTTCATGTTCATAATAAAAATCATTTTCTCAGAATAACAACTTTTAAATCAAAGTTTATCATAGTTTTTAATTAACTAACCCAAAACAGCCCGCGGTGTTACTACGACGGCGTAACTCCGGTTTTACGGTGTTTTTCGTGTTTCCAGGTTTTAAATCATTAAGTTAGCATATCATATAGATATAGAACATGTGTTTAGTTGATTTTAAAAGTCAAGTTAGAAGGATTAACTTTTGTTTGCGAACAAGTTTAGAATTAACTAAACTATGTTCTAGTGATTACAAGTTTAAACCTTCGAATAAGATAGCTTTATATGTATGAATCGAATGATGTTATGAACATCATTACTACCTTAATTTCCTTGGATAAACCTACTGGAAAAGAGAAAAATGGATCTAGCTTCAATGGATCCTTGGATGGCTCGAAGTTCTTGAAGCAGAATCATGACACGAAAACAAGTTCAAGTAAGATCATCACTTGAAATAAGATTGTTATAGTTATAGAAATTGAACCAAAGTTTGAATATGATTATTACCTTGTATTAGAATGATAACCTACTGTAAGAAACAAAGATTTCTTGAGGTTGGATGATCACCTTACAAGATTGGAAGTGAGCTAGCAAACTTGAAAGTATTCTTGATTTTATGAAACTAGAACTTTTGGAATTTATGAAGAACACTTAGAACTTGAAGATAGAACTTGAGAGAGATCAATTAGATGAAGAAAATTGAAGAATGAAAGTGTTTGTAGGTGTTTTTGGTCGTTGGTGTATGGATTAGATATAAAGGATATGTAATTTTGTTTTCATGTAAATAAGTCATGAATGATTACTCATATTTTTGTAATTTTATGAGATATTTCATGCTAGTTGCCAAATGATGGTTCCCACATGTGTTAGGTGACTCACATGGGCTGCTAAGAGCTGATCATTGGAGTGTATATACCAATAGTACATACATCTAAAAGCTGTGTATTGTACGAGTACGAATACGGGTGCATACGAGTAGATTTGTTGATGAAACTGAACGAGGATGTAATTGTAAGCATTTTTGTTAAGTAGAAGTATTTTGATAAGTGTATTGAAGTCTTTCAAAAGTGTATAAATACATATTAAAACACTACATGTATATACATTTTAACTGAGTCGTTAAGTCATCGTTAGTCGTTACATGTAAGTGTTGTTTTGAAACCTTTAGGTTAGCGATCTTGTTAAATGTTGTTAACCCAATGTTTATAATATCAAATTAGATTTTAAATTATTATATTATCATGATATTATCATGTATGAATATCTCTTAATATGATATATATACATTAAATGTCTTTACAACGATAATCGTTACATATATGTCTCGTTTAAAAATCATTAAGTTAGTAGTCTTGTTTTTACATATGTAGTTCATTGTTAATATACTTTATGATATGTTTTCTTATCATAGTATCATGTTAACTATATATATATATCCATATATATGTCATCATATAGTTTTTACAAGTTTTAACGTTCGTGAATCACCGATCAACTTGGGTGGTCAATTGTCTATATGAAACATATTTCAATTAATCAAGTCTTAACAAGTTTGATTGCTTAACATGTTGGAAACATTTAATCATGTAAATATCAATCTCAATTAATATATATAAACATGGAAAAGTTCGGGTCACTACACATGTGAGTCACCTAACACATGTGGGAACCATCATTTGGCAACTAGCATGAAATATCTCATAAAATTACAAAAATATGAGTAATCATTCATGACTTATTTACATGAAAACAAAATTACATATCCTTTATATCTAATCCATACACCAACGACCAAAAACACCTATAAACACTTTCATTCTTCAATTTTCTTCATCTAATTGATCTCTCTCAAGTTCTATCTTCAAGTTCTAAGTGTTCTTCATAAATTCGACAAGTTCTAGTTACATAAAATCAAGAATACTTTCAAGTTTGCTAGCTCACTTCCAATCTTGTAAGGTGATCATCCAACCTCAAGAAATCTTTGTTTCTTACAGTAGTTTATCATTCTAATACAAGGTAATAATCATATTCAAACTTTGGTTCAATTTCTATAACAATAACAATCTTATTTCAAGTGATGATCTTACTTGAACTTGTCTTCGTGTCATGATTCTGCTTCAAGAACTTCGAGCCATCCAAGGATCCGTTAAAGCTAGATCCATTTTTCTCTTTTCCAGTAGGTTTATCCAAGGAACTTAAGGTAGTAATGATGTTCATAACATCATTCGATTCATACATATAAAGCTATCTTATTCGAAGGTTTAAACTTGTAATCACTAGAACATAGTTTAGTTAATTCTAAACTTGTTCGCAAACAAAAGTTAATCCTTCTAACTTGACTTTTAAAATCAACTAAACACATGTTCTATATCTATATGATATGCTAACTTAATGATTTAAAACCTGGAAACAAGAAAAACACCGTAAAACCGGATTTACGCCGTCGTAGTAACACCGCGGGCTGTTTTGGGTTAGTTAATTAAAAACTATGATAAACTTTGATTTAAAATTTGTTATTCTGAGAAAATTATTTTTATTATGAACATGAAACTATATCCAAAAATTATGGTTAAACTCAAAGTGGAAGTATGTTTTCTAAAATGGTCATCTAGACGTCGTTCTTTCGACTGAAATGACTACCTTTACAAAAACGACTTGTAACTTATTTTTCCAACTATAAACCTATACTTTTTCTGTTTAGATTCATAAAATAGAGTTCAATATGAAACCATAGCAATTTGATTCACTCAAAACGGATTTAAAATGAAGAAGTTATGGGTAAAACAAGATTGGATAATTTTTCTCATTTTAGCTACGTGAAAATTGGTAACAAATCTATTCCAACCATAACTTAATCAACTTGTATTGTATATTATGTAATCTTGAGATACCATAGACACGTATACAATGTTTTGACCTATCATGTCGACACATCTATATATATTTCGGAACAACCATAGACACTCTATATGTGAATGTTGGAGTTAGCTATACAGGGTTGAGGTTGATTCTAAAATATATATAGTTTGAGTTGTGATCAATACTGAGATACGTATACACTGGGTCGTGGATTGATTCAAGATAATATTTATCGATTTATTTCTGTACATCTAACTGTGGACAACTAGTTGTAGGTTACTAACGAGGACAGCTGACTTAATAAACTTAAAACATCAAAATATATTAAAAGTGTTGTAAATATATTTTGAACATACTTTGATACATATGTATATATTGTTATAGGTTCGTGAATCAACCAGTGGCCAAGTCTTACTTCCCGACGAAGTAAAAATCTGTGAAAGTGAGTTATAGTCCCACTTTTAAAATATAATATTTTGGGATGAGAATACATGCAGGTTTTATAAATGATTTACAAAATAGACACAAGTACGTGAAACTACATTCTATGGTTGAATTATCAAAATCGAATATGCCCCTTTTTATTAAGTCTGGTAATCTAAGAATTAGGGAACAGACACCCTAATTGATGCGAATCCTAAAGATAGATCTATTGGGCCTAACAAACCCCATCCAAAGTACCGGATGATTTAGTACTTCGAAATTTATATCATATCCGAAGGGTGTCCCGGAATGATGGGGATATTCTTATATATTCATCTTGTTAATGTCAGTTACCAGGTGTTCACTATATGAATGATTTTTATCTCTATGTATGGGATGTGTATTGAAATATGAAATCTTGTGGTCTATTATTATGATTTGATATATATAGGTTAAACCTATAACTCACCAACATTTTTGTTGACGTTTTAAGCATGTTTATTCTCAGGTGATTATTAAGAGCTTCCGCTGTCGTATACTTAAATAAGGACGAGATTTGGAGTCCATGCTTGTATGATATTGTGTAAAAACTGCATTCAAGAAACTTATTTTGTTGTAACATATTTGTATTGTAAACCATTATGTAATGGTCGTGTGTAAACAGGATATTTTAGATTATCATTATTTGATAATCTACGTAAAGCTTTTTAAACCTTTATTGATGAAATAAAGGTTATGGTTTGTTTTAAAATGAATGCAGTCTTTGAAAAACGTCTCATATAGAGGTCAAAACCTCGCAACGAAATCAATTAATATGGAACATTTTTAATCAATAAGAACGGGACATTTCAGTTGGTATCCGAGCGTTGGTCTTAGAGAACCAGAATTTTACATTAGTGTGTCTTATCGAGTTTGTTAGGATGCATTAGTGAGTCTGGACTTCGACCGTGTTTACTTGAAAAATGATTGCTTAACAAATTTTGTTGGAAACTATATATTTTTAACATGTGAATATTATATGATATATTAATCTCTTAACGCGTTTGGTATTATGTGATAGATGTCTACCTCTAGAACAAGTCCCATTGACTCACCTAATAATAATGAAGAGTCAAATGTAAATTGGAATGATTCGTGGACTGATTCACAAGTTCCCGAAGAGGAACCGGAAGAAGAGTCGGAACCGGAAGAAGAATCGGAACCGGATGAAGAAATAGAACCGGTGGAGGAAATAATAAAACGGTTAAGTAAAAGAAAATCCTCAACCAACCGACCAAGGTTAATTATGGTCAATGGTGTTTCCGCCAAGGAAGCAAAATATTGGGAGGATTACCAATTCTCCGATGAATCGGATTCCGACGAGAATTCCGATGATGTTATAGAAATTACCCCAACTGAATTTAAAAAGGCAAAAGAAAATAATAAGGGAAAGGGCATAAAAATAGAGAAATCTAATTCCAACCCCGATGAACTTTATATGTATCGTCAACCCCCGAAGTCCTTAAGTTGTAACAATGACCCGGGAACCTCTAAACCACCAGGTTTTTCTAAACCAATGTGGAAAACGACGGCTCGTATTAGGGGAACATCATATATCCCTAGAAACTTGGCAAAACGAACCAAAACCGAAGAAGAAGAAATAAGCGAGTCGGAATAAGATAGTTGTTTTCGTGTGGTGTAATATATGTAATATAGTGTGCTTATGCTTTATGATATATGTAAAAATTACTTGTATTAATAAGTATTTTTTTTATGAATCTAACTCTTGTCTATTTTACAGTATAAAAACACAAAATGGATAGACAACCCAATATTTTAAGAGACCTACCCGGAGACATGATTGATGAAATCTTGTCTAGAGTCGGTCAGAATTCTTCGGCACAACTATTTAAGGCGAGATCAGTTTGTAAGACATTCGAAGAACGTTCCAAGAATGCCTTGGTTTATAAAAGGCTTTCGTTCGAAAGATGGGGGATATCACATTGGGAAATCCATAAGTTACGATGTGTTTACTTTGACGCATATATTGCGGGGAACCCAAATGCTATTTTACGCAATGGGTTAAGAAATTATTTTGACTCAATATATCCGAATATTGGACTTCGTGATTTAGAAAAAGCGGCTAACATGCAACATAAAGAAGCATGTTATGCTTACGGACTAGTAATGTTCGCTTCTCACCAAAGTGAGAACAAGAACATCGGGCTACAACTATTAAACAAAACGTTCCCACAAGTGACGGAGTCGGTAATTGGGGTAAGAAATGAGGTTTTTAGATTGTTACGGGACTGTTGGACATTACGTAACCCTCGTCCCTTTGACGATGTTACAACACGCTGTCTTATCAACGGCCATAACGGTTATGTTCCACAAGACCAAGGATGGGAAGTAATCCTAGTAAAACCAGAATGCATGACTTGTTTCTGGACATATGAATTACGTGTCTTTATTGCCTTTGCTAAACGACTTGTCTACTAGCTAGAATTATCTTCACAACCATCTTGTATCAAATTTATTGTGTGCTATATTTCATGCTATATGTAAAATAAGCGGTATTGTAAGTTTGTAAAATATTGTGTAAAAGTTTGAACGCGAAATATTATTATAATCAGTTTTTCATATAGAATTGTAGTAGTTGAATTGTATATTAGCTACTAAGTATGAACTTAACGGGTAGGTACTACCCGAATTTAAACTTATAAAACGCTAATATGAAGAAAAAGCTTTTATAAATGAGTTCATATTATGCTACAAAATACTATTAACTACTCTTAATATTCTGTATGATTAACTTGTTCCATTTGACTATTTTGAAGGAAATGGCACCGACTACTCGACACACCGAGAATATGAATGAAGAGGAATTCCGTACTTTTCTAGCTTCAAACATAGCCGCAGTACAGGCTGCGCTACATACCAACAATAACCTTGGATCTAGCAGTACAGGAAATCGTGTAGGATGCACCTACAAAGAATTCACTGCCTGCAAACCTTTGGAATTTGATGGAACCGAAGGACCGATCGGATTGAAACGGTGGACCGAGAAGGTCGAATCGGTGTTTGCCATAAGTAAGTGTACTGAAGAGGACAAAGTGAAGTACGCTACGCATACCTTCACAGGTTCTGCGTTAACATGGCGGAATACCTATCTAGAGCAAGTGGGACAAGACGATGCGTATACACTATCGTGGTCAGCATTCAAGCACTTGATGAACGAGAAGTACCGTCCCAGAACCGAGGTCAATAAGCTCAAGACAGAACTTAGAGGGTTACGAACCCAAGGATTTGATATTACCACGTACAGAATTGTGCCTATTGTGTCCGGGAGAATTCGAAGATGAGGAAGAGAAGATCGACGCGTTTGTGAAAGGATTACCGAAAAGAATCCAAGAAGATATAAATTCACACGAGCCCGCCTCCATACAACAGGCATGTAGAATGGCTCACAAACTAGTGAACCAGATTGAAGAAAGAATTAAAGAACAGACTGCTGAAGAGGACAATGTGAAGCAAGTCAAAAGAAAGTGGGAGGAAAACGGTGATAAGAATCACCAATACAACAACAACAGCAATTACAACAATAATCGCAACAATTATCCAAACAATCGCAACATCAATCGCAACTACAACAAACGGCCCAACAACAACAACAACAACAACAACAGCAACTACAACAATCATCCCAACAACAATAATAACCGCAATAACGACAACAATCAGAAGCAGCTATGCCAAAGGTGTGAAAAGTATCACTCGGGGTTCTGCACCAAATTTTGCAACAAGTGTAAAAGAAATGGTCATAGCGCGGCGAAGTGTGAGGTCTACGGACGAGGGGTTAATAGAACGAAAGGAACAAATGGTGTCGGAACGAGTAATGGCGGAGCAAGTAGTGTCGGAGCAAGTTATGCCAATGTAGCTTGTTATAAATGTGGAAAACCGGGCCACATTATTAGAAATTGCCCGAACCAGGAGAACACGAATGGACAAGGCCGCGGAAGAGTTTTCAATATTAATGCGGCAGAGGCACAGGAAGACCCGGAGCTTGTTACGGGTACGTTTCTTATTGACAATAAATCTGCTTACATTTTATTTGATTCGGGTGCGGATAGAAGCTATATGAGTAGAGATTTTTGTGCTAAATTAAGTTGTCCATTGACGCCTTTGGATAGTAAATTTTTACTCAAATTAGCAAATGGTAAATTAATTTCAGCAGATAATATATGTCGGAATCGAGAAATTAAACTGGTTAGTGAAACATTTAAGATTGATTTGATACCAGTAGAGTTAGGGAGTTTTGATGTGATAATCGGTATGGGCTGGTTGAAAGAAGTGAAAGCAGAGATCGTTTGTTACAAAAATGTAATTCGCATTATACGAGAAAAAGGAAAACCCTTAATGGTGTACGGAGAAAAGGGCAACACGAAGCTACATCTTATTATTAATTTGAAGGCACAAAAACTAATAAGAAAAGGTTGCTATGCTGTTCTAGCACACGTCGAGAAAGTACAAACTGAAGAAAAGAGCATCAATGATGTTCCCATTGTAAAAGAATTTCCCGATGTATTTTCGAAAGAATTACCGGGATTACCCCCACATCGATCCGTTGAATTTCAAATAGATCTCGTACCAGGAGCTGCACCAATAGCTCGTGCTCCTTACAGACTCGCATCCAGCGAGATGAAAGAACTGCAAAGCCAATTACAAGAACTTTTAGAGCGTGGTTTCATTCGACCAAGCACATCACCGTGGGGAGCTCCTGTTTTGTTTGTCAAGAAGAAAGATGGTACATTCAGGTTGTGTATCGACTACCGAGAGTTGAACAAACTTACCATCAAGAACCGCTACCCACTACCGAGAATCGATGACTTATTTGATCAACTACAAGGCTCGTCTGTTTATTCAAAGATTGACTTACGTTCCGGGTATCATCAAATGCGGGTGAAAGAAGATGATATTCCAAAGACTGCTTTCAGAACACGTTACGGTCATTACGAGTTTATGGTCATGCCTTTTGGTTTAACTAATGCACCAGCTGTGTTCATGGACCTTATGAACCGAGTGTGTGGACCATACCTTGACAAGTTTGTCATTGTTTTCATTGATGACATACTTATTTACTCAAAGAATGACCAAGAACACGGTGAACATTTGAGAAAGGTGTTAGAAGTATTGAGGAAGGAAGAATTGTACGCTAAGTTTTCAAAGTGTGCATTTTGGTTGGAAGAAGTTCAATTCCTCGGTCACATAGTGAACAAAGAAGGTATTAAGGTGGATCCGGCAAAGATAGAAACTGTTGAAAAGTGGGAAACCCCGAAAACTCCGAAACACATACGCCAGTTTTTAGGACTAGCTGGTTACTACAGAAGGTTCATCCAAGACTTTTCCAGAATACCAAAACCCTTGACTGCATTAACGCATAAAGGGAAGAAATTTGAATGGAATGATGAACAAGAGAAAGCGTTTCAGTTATTGAAGAAAAAGCTAACTACGGCACCTATATTGTCATTGCCTAAAGGGAATGATGATTTTGTGATTTATTGTGACGCATCAAAGCAAGGTCTCGGTTGTGTATTAATGCAACGAACGAAGGTGATTGCTTATGCGTCTAGACAATTGAAGATTCACGAACAAAATTATACGACGCATGATTTGGAATTAGGCGCGGTTGTTTTTGCATTAAAGACTTGGAGGCACTACTTATATGGGGTCAAAAGTATTATATATACCGACCACAAAAGTCTTCAACACATATTTAATCAGAAACAACTGAATATGAGGCAGCGTAGGTGGATTGAATTATTGAATGATTACGACTTTGAGATTCGTTACCACCCGGGGAAGGCAAATGTGGTAGTTGATGCCTTGAGCAGGAAGGACAGAGAACCCATTCGAGTAAAATCTATGAATATAATGATTCATAATAACCTTACTACTCAAATAAAGGAGGCGCAACAAGGAGTTTTAAAAGAGGGAAACTTAAAGGATGAAATACCCAAAGGATCGGAGAAGCATCTTAATATTCAGGAAGACGAAACCCGGTATAGGGCTGAAAGGATTTGGGTACCAAAATTTGGAGATATGAGAGAAATGGTACTTAGAGAAGCTCATAAAACCAGATACTCAATACATCCTGGAACGGGGAAGATGTACAAGGATCTCAAGAAACATTTTTGGTGGCCGGGTATGAAAGCCGATGTTGCTAAATACGTAGGAGAATGTTTGACGTGTTCTAAGGTCAAAGCTGAGCATCAGAAACCATCAGGTCTACTTCAACAACCCGAAATCCCGGAATGGAAATGGGAAAACATTACCATGGATTTCATCACTAAATTGCCAAGGACTGCAAGTGGTTTTGATACTATTTGGGTAATAGTTGATCATCTCACCAAATCAGCACACTTCCTGCCAATAAGAGAAGATGACAAGATGGAGAAGTTAGCACGACTGTATTTGAAGGAAGTCGTCTCCAGACATGGAATACCAATCTCTATTATCTCTGATAGGGATGGCAGATTTATTTCAAGATTCTGGCAGACATTACAGCAAGCATTAGGAACTCGTCTAGACATGAGTACTGCCTATCATCCACAAACTGATGGGCAGAGCGAAAGGATGATACAAACGCTTGAAGACATGCTACGAGCATGTGTTATTGATTTCGGAAACAGTTGGGATCGACATCTACCGTTAGCAGAATTTTCCTACAACAACAGCTACCATTCAAGCATTGAGATGGTGCCGTTTGAAGCACTTTATGGTAGAAAGTGAAGGTCTCTGATTTGTTGGAGTGAAGTGGGGGATAGACAGATTACGGGTCCGGAGATTATACAAGAAACTACGGAGAAGATCATCCAAATTCAACAACGGTTGAAAACCGCACAAAGTCGACAAAAGAGCTACGCTGACATTAAAAGAAAAGATATAGAATTTGAAATTGGAGAGATGGTCATGCTTAAAGTTGCACCTTGGAAAGTCGTTGTTCGATTTGGTAAACGAGGGAAATTAAATCCAAGGTATATTGGACCATTCAATATTATTGATCGTGTCGGACCAGTAGCTTACCGACTTGAGTTACCTCAACAACTCGCGGCTGTACATAACACTTTCCACGTCTCGAATTTGAAGAAATGTTTTGCTAAAGAAGATCTCACTATTCCGTTAGATGAAATCCAAATCAACGAAAAACTTCAATTCATCGAAGAACCCGTCGAAATAATGGATCGTGAGGTTAAAAGACTTAAGCAAAACAAGATACCAATTGTTAAGGTTCGATGGAATGCTCGTAGAGGACCCGAGTTCACCTGGGAGCGTGAAGATCAGATGAAGAAGAAATACCCGCATCTATTTCCAGAAGATTCGTCAACACCTTCAATAGCTTAAAATTTCGGGACGAAATTTATTTAACGGGTAGGTACTGTAGTGACCCGAACTTTTCCATGTTTATATATATATTAATTGAGATTGATATTTACATGATTAAATATTTCCAGCATGTTAAGCAATCAAACTTGTTAAGACTTGATTAATTGAAATATGTTTCATATAGACAATTGACCACCCAAGTTGACCGGTGATTCACGAACGTTAAAACTTATAAAAACTATATGATGACATATATATGGATATATATATATATATATATATATATATATATATATATATATATATATATATATATATATATATATATATATATATATATATATATATATATATATATATAGTTAACATGATATTATGATAAGTAAACATATCATTAAGTATATTAACAATGAACTACATATGTAAAAACAAGACTACTAACTTAATAATTTTTAAACGAGACATATATGTAACGATTATCGTTGTAAAGACATTTAATGTATATATATCATATTAAGAGATATTCATACATGATAATATCATGATAATATAATAATTTAAAATCTCATTTGATATTATAAACATTGGGTTAACAACATTTAACAAGATCGTTAACCTAAAGGTTTCAAAACAACACTTACATGTAACGACTAACGATGACTTAACGACTCAGGTAAAATGTATACACATGTAGTGTTTTAATATGTATTGATACACTTTTGAAAGACTTCAATACACTTATCAAAATACTTCTACTTAAAAAAAATGCTTACAATTACATCCTCGTTCAGTTTCATCAACAATTCTACTCGTATGCACCCGTATTCGTACTCGTACAATACACAACTTTTAGATGTATGTACTATTGGTATATACACTCCAATGATCAGCTCTTAGCAGCCCATGTGAGTCACCTAACACATGTGGGAACCATCATTTGGCAACTAGCATGAAATATCTCATAAAATTACAAAAATATGAGTAATCATTCATGACTTATTTACATGAAAACAAAATTACATATCCTTTATATCTAATCCATACACCAACGACCAAAAACACCTACAAACACTTTCATTCTTCAATTTTTTTCATCTAATTGATCTCTCTCAAGTTCTATCTTCAAGTTCTAAGTGTTCTTCATAAATTCTACAAGTTCTAGTTACATAAAATCAATAATACTTTCAAGTTTGCTAGCTCACTTCCAATCTTGTAAGGTGATCATCCAACCTCAAGAAATATTTGTTTCTTACAGTAGGTTATCATTCTAATACAAGGTAATAATCATATTCAAACTTTGGTTCAATTTCTATAACAATAACAATCTTATTTCAAGTGATGATCTTACTTGAACTTGTCTTCGTGTCATGATTCTGCTTCAAGAACTTCGAGCCATCCAAGGATCCGTTGAAGCTAGATCCATTTTTCTCTTTTCCAGTAGGTTTATCCAAGGAACTTAAGGTAGTAATGATGTTCATAACATCATTCGATTCATACATATAAAGCTATCTTATTCAAAGGTTTAAACTTGTAATCACTAGAACATAGTTTAGTTAATTCTAAACTTGTTCGCAAACAAAAGTTAATCCTTCTAACTTGACTTTTAAAATCAACTAAACACATGTTCTATATCTATATGATATGCTAACTTAATTATTTAAAACCTGGAAACACGAAAAACACCGTAAAACCGGATTTACGCCGTCGTAGTAACACCGCGGGCTGTTTTGGGTTAGTTAATTAAAAACTATGATAAACTTTGATTTAAAAGTTGTTATTCTGAGAAAATGATTTTTATTATGAACATGAAACTATATCCAAAAATTATGGTTAAACTCAAAGTAGAAGTATGTTTTCTAAAATGGTCATCTAGACGTCGTTCTTTCGACTGAAATGACTACCTTTACAAAAACGACTTGTAACTTATTTTTTCGACTATAAACCTATACTTTTTCTGTTTAGATTCATAAAATAGAGTTCAATATGAAACCATAGCAATTTGATTCACTCAAAACGGATTTAAAATGAAGAAGTTATGGGTAAAACAAGATTGGATAATTTTTCTCATTTTAGCTACGTGAAAATTGGTAACAAATCTATTCCAACCATAACTTAATCAACTTGTATTGTATATTATGTAATCTTGAGATACCATAGACACGTATACAATGTTTTGACCTATCATGTCGACACATCTATATATATTTCGGAACAACCATAGACACTCTATATGTGAATGTTGGAGTTAGCTATACAGGGTTGAGGTTGATTCCAAAATATATATAGTTTGAGTTGTGATCAATACTGAGATACGTATACACTGGGTCGTGGATTGATTCAAGATAATATTTATCGATTTATTTCTGTACATCTAACTGTGGACAACTAGTTGTAGGTTACTAACGAGGACAGCTGACTTAATAAATTTAAAACATCAAAATATATTAAAAGTGTTGTAAATATATTTTGAACATACTTTGATATATATGTATATATTGTTATAGGTTCGTGAATCAACCAGTGGCCAAGTCTTACTTCCCGACGAAGTAAAAATCTGTGAAAGTGAGTTATAGTCCCACTTTTAAAATCTAATATTTTGGGATGAGAATACATGCGGGTTTTATAAATAATTTACAAAATAGACACAAGTACGTGAAACTACATTCTATGGTTGAATTATCAAAATCGAATATGCCCCTTTTTATTAAGTCTGGTAATCTAAGAATTAGGGAACAGACACCCTAATTGACGCGAATCCTAAAGATAGATCTATTGGGCCTAACAAACCCCATCCAAAGTACCGGATGCTTTAGTACTTCGAAATTTATATCATATCCGAAGGGTGTCCCGGAATGATGGGGATATTCTTATATATGCATCTTGTTAATGTCAGTTACCAGGTGTTCACCATATGAATAATTTTTATCTCTATGTATGGGATGTGTATTGAAATATGAAATCTTGTGGTCTATTATTATGATTTGATATATATAGGTTAAACCTATAACTCACCAACATTTTTGTTGACGTTTTAAGCATGTTTATTCTCAGGTGATTATTAAGAGCTTCCGCTGTCGTATACTTAAATAAGGACGAGATTTGGAGTCCATGCTTGTATGATATTGTGTAAAAACTGCATTCAAGAAACTTATTTTGTTGTAACATATTTGTATTGTAAACCATTATGTAATGGTCGTGTGTAAACAGGATATTTTAGATTGTCATTATTTGATAATCTACGTAAAGCTTTTTAAACCTTTATTGATGAAATAAAGGTTATGGTTTGTTTTAAAATGAATGCAGTCTTTGAAAAACGTCTCATATAGAGGTCAAAACCTCGCAACGAAATCAATTAATATGGAACGTTTTTAATCAATAAGAACGGGACATTTCATGTGTTTACCAGTTAGAATACTAGGTTCAAGTATCAAGTTTAATTCAATGAATTAAGTGTAAAATGGTTCACAAAGGAATAATGGTCAATAGTCTATTTGGTCTTGTCTAAGTAACACATTGTGTTACTTGTCCAAGTATGAATTAACATTGATGTCTTTACACACTTAATGTTTATTTTAGAAAGACATCATTCCATTAATCTCTACTTAATCTTAAAATGAATATGACTTGTGATTAATTGAAACTAGGAAGTTAATGACATGTTGACTAGTCTTTAGGATTGAACCAAATGCATTATTGAGCCTAACTAAGTCTTGACCAAATTGAGATTACCCAAAATGTCAATCAAGACACTTCTCCAAGAATGTTGAGTTTACCACATTTAGAGTGTTATGTCATTTTCACTCAATAAGACCAAATCTCACAAACTTAATACATATAGAACTTGTATAGGATATTGCGTTTCTTTTGCAGGTGCTAGATGGAGTAAAGATTCCAAAATGTGGTGTTCAAATCTGAGTCAAACGGCTGTACTACGGATACATATTTTTAGACTGGAGCACGCACGGTCGAACTACGGTCGACCATGCCTGTGACCGTGTGACAACGGCTAGTTTTTGAATCTCACTATAAATAGCAAGCATTGAAGAGCATTTGAAGCTGACCCTCTTACAAATTTCAAAGGCTTATTTCCAGAGATCACAAGGGCTTTAATTGCTACTCAAATGTGATCAAGCAAGAGAAGATTCTATGATCTTATAGATATAGAATTTGGATGTTGTAAACTTACTAATCAAAATTGTTTATCTTGTGAGTTTACTTAGTGTGATGTATATCCTAGTATTTTCTTAAGATCATCATTACAAACTGTATAAGTCTTGTAACTTCAATTAGTAGAAGCATAGGCTAGCTTAGTGATCTACTTCCTTAAAGGGACTGATATCGGCCAAAAAGTCACGTTTTTACCCCTGATATTGAGCCCTAAAACCATAAAGTTCCAAACTTTATCGCCAAAATAATCACTTTGTTGGTTAATTTGGTAGAATTAGTAATTACAAAGGCTATGTTTCAAGAATCACTAAAAACGGATGAATAACGAGGAAAAATGAGCAAAACCGGCTAAGACGATTAACTCGCGTTTAAATAACTTATTTTATAAATTTTGGAGAAGTTTAATTACTTAATCTCATATTGTAGGATATTCAATTACGAACGTGTGGGAGCTAGAATCGTCAAAAACGGAGCTAAAACGAAGATTCTAGAGTGAAAACGGTGAAAGATCCAGCAAACCCCTTGCCAAACGGCTTGCCATAATGGAATAAGGCCTGCCAGCAAATGGGCACCAAAAATGGCTTTCCCGAGCAAATGGGCATCAAAAATGGCCTTGACAAATGGCCTGCCAAACGGCCTGCCAGGGGTTTTTTCAGCAATTTAATTACAATTTTGCCACCAAGCACTTCCTATAAATGGGGGCTTCATCCCACCATTTCAAACACACCAATTCTTCACTTCTCTCTCAAATATCTCTCTATAGTCGCTCTCTAGTGATCTATAGGAGATTAGTTCTCTCTCTACTTTCTCTTTCTAGATTCTAGAGAGAAAAGTACAAAGATTAGAAAATGTAATTATCTCTCTATTGTCGCTCTCTAGTGATCAACAGGAGATTAGTATGTAGTTAGTAGTAGAAGTGATCAAGCATTGTAATGCTATGGATTTTATGAAGAAATACAAGTGTTATTCTGCCGACATTATTCGGTAATATCTATCCTTTCTTTTATTAATTTATTATAATATTCTTGTTAGATGTTTGTGATTTATTAATATTGGAAATGCTTGTTGCCATTGTAGTGACCCGAACATTTCCATGTTTATATATATATTAAATTAAATTGTTATTTACATGATTAAGTGTTTCCAACATGTTAAGCAATCAAACTTGTTAAGACTTGATTAATTGAAATAGGTTTCATATAGACAATTGACCACCCAAGTTGACCGGTGATTCACGTATAACGCCCTGTCCTAATCCATCCGGATGAAGTCCATATTGATTATAAACGATTCATAATAGTTGATTACATCGTGAGGTACTTGACCTCTAAATGATACATTTTACAAACATTGCATTCGTTCTTAAAAGACAATCTTTCATTTCATCGAAAGTTGACAGGTATGCATACCATTTCATAATATCCAACTATAAATGACCTAATCCGTCATTTACTTAATAATAATCTCTAATGAACTTCAACGACTCGAATGCAACGTCTTTTGAAATATGTCATGAATGACTCCAAGTAATATCTATAAAATAAGCAAATGCACAGCGGAAGGTTTCTTTCATACCTGAGAATAAACATGCTTTAAAATGTCAACCAAAAGGTTGGTGAGTTCATTAGTTTAACATAAATAATCATTTCATAATTTTAATAGACCACAAGATTTCATACTTCCATTTCTCATAATCATACGTCCCATGCATAGAGACAAAAATATCATTCATATGGATTGAACACCTGGTAACCGACATTCACAATATGTATATAAGAATATCCCCATCATTCCGGGATCCTCCTTCGGACATGATATAAATTTCGAAGCACTAAAGCATCCGGTACTTTGGATGGGGCTTGTTGGGCCCGATAGATCTATCTTTAGGATTCGCGTCAATTAGGGTGTCTGTTCCCTAATTCTTAGATTACCAGACTTAATAAAAAGGGGCATATTCAGTTTCGATCATTCAACCATAGAACGTAATTTCGATTACTTGTGTCTATTTCGTAAAACAGTTATAAAAACAGCGCATGTATTCTCAGTCCCAAAATATATATTGCAAAAGTATTTAAAAATGGAATAATGAAACTCACCATACTGTATTTTTTAGTAAAAATACATATAACAGCACTAAACAAGTATAGGATTGGCCTTAGATTCACGAACCTATATCAATTGTATATCTATTAAAACATATAATGGAAATCACATAATTTCCTTTATTAATTATATATTATTTATGTGTTTGTAGTTTATATAATGTATATTAAATTCCATTTAAAAATATATACTTATATTATATCTTAAAGTATATGTTATATATATTTATTGTATATATATTTAAAATGATTAGAATATATACATTTAGTTATATTAATATATCCATGTATATATTTAGTATTATATTAAAAATATCAAATTTGTTGTATGTCGGTATTTATATAAGAAATGTTAATATGTCTTGTATATAGTTATATAGATTATTAATATAGTTGTAGTATATATAATAAGTAGGTTTTATGTACCAAATATCTATTTGTCAAAAATGATAGTTTTGATATTAATGATTTTACTAATAATAGTCTACTAATAATAACTTTATTAATGATGATAATACTAATAATAAGAATGATAATGATAATAATGATAGTACATATGTTAATAATGATTCTAATAATACTAATAAGTACCTAATGATACTAATACTAATATTAATAACAATAATAATAGTTTGTGTAATTTTGATAATAATAACAATCTTAATCATTACAATAGTAATAATACATATATTAGTAATAATAATAATAATGATAAAAATTATAATTTTAGTAACAATAACATTAATAATAATAATAATAATTTTGGTAATGAAATATACCTTCCAAAGCTTTTCAAAAAAAATATGTCCCGAACAGGGTTCGAACCCGAGACCTCTCGCTCACCCGCAAACACGCTTAACCATTCTACCATTCTTGTTTTTCTGATTATACTACAACCCAAATATATATATCTAGTACTTGTTTCAACTAGTTCATCATCTTCTTCACCATAATTAAAATCAAACAGGGGCAATTTAACAACAATAAACGAAAGGGTTTTGAACTTAGGATTTATAAACAATCATGAAACAAAAAAATAAAAGTGTTCTTGTAATTAAGAAAATTCAAAAAAAAACTGAAAACGAGCCTACTGCTGAAGCTCGTAGCTTCCAAAAAAAAAAATGTTTTCAGTTTTGAGTTCGTTTTGGACAATCTTTACAACATGAAATATGTTTCAAATCATTCCTAAAAACTATTGGAATCGTCAATTGAACTTAAAACATCAAAATAAGCTCTAATTTCTCGATGAACAAATTAGTTGACTTTTGACAAAATAACTTTGACTCGCAAATTCGAATTCGTTATTAAGAATTGGAACTTGAGATTTTACAGAAAGTTTAAGTAAAGGATTCCTAATAACTCTGCATTTTTAGTTTTTGAAATTTGTTTCGAGTTCAAGTTTTTGTATATCACTGTCAAGAACCCATGAACTCAAAAGTTGATTTTTAGATTAAGACTGTTATAGATTATGATTACAACATGAATTGTGTTGCAAATCATCCCTATAATCTTTATGGATCATCAAATTAACTGGAAACATCAAAACAAATTCGAATTTGATTCAAGAACACTCAGTTGACTTTTAAAACCAAAACTTTGACTCCAAAATTAGAATTCGATAGAAAGAATTGAGGATTGAAAACTTACAGATAGTTTAGATAGACGATTCCTAACAAGACTGTATTATTACATTTTGGAAATTTGTTCGAATTTGAAATATGGTAAAAATTACCAAGAACATAGGTGTCGAGCTTATTTTGTGATTTTTGGTTTGTAATTCAATCCTTAACTTCAGTAGTTCATTTATAATGTAAAAATCTTTGTTTTTTTGAAGTTGACAGATAACAAAATGCAAACATAAAACAAAAATTTTAAAGCTTGATCGTGATATGTAAAAAACTGGGAATCTATTTGTACTTATTATTATTTTTTTATATAATTATTATAAATATAAATATAATAATAATGGTACTTTAAATATAAAAATAATAATAATATAAATAACAAAAATAATGTTTTTTTATTAATCATAATAACCTTAATGATAATTATAACAAGTTTGTATCTTGAAAAATAACAATACTTATAATTATTTTAGTAATTTTAATAATAATAATAATGATATTAATAATATTAATATTGTTAGAAATACTAATATTAATATAACATATTATGCGTATTAAATTTAATATTACTGTTACTAATATTATTATTAGTATTAATATTAATAATGAAATTAATGATCTTAATATAGCACTTATATTCAAATTTGTAATTACCTTTACTATACTAATATTACAAATTATTATTAATTAGGTAATTTTTAACATATCTTCTATATTTAATAATTATACATTTTTATATAGTACAATATACATAAACACGTTTTAAATACACGTTGCAAGTTATTTATATATCTAACAACCAATATTCCAACTTAAGTTATTTAAACAAAGACATTTTAATAACAAGTTCTATTATAACGAAAAATGTTTTCGCATTTTTTAAAATAGATCAATCAAGTATTATGAAATTTAATTCTCCATTAACTTCTGT
The DNA here is from genome assembly GCF_046630445.1 of Rutidosis leptorrhynchoides. Taxonomy (NCBI): domain Eukaryota; kingdom Viridiplantae; phylum Streptophyta; class Magnoliopsida; order Asterales; family Asteraceae; genus Rutidosis; species Rutidosis leptorrhynchoides. The sequence continues at coordinate 298,334,005 of NC_092337.1, forward strand.
CTGACACTAGATAAGTGATTCTTTGTTCTCATTTGAAAATCACTTTACCATTTATTCCGAATACCGTTAAAAAGAAACGATTTCTCAAATTAACGTGGGCCTCGTAACAGAGACTCGTAATCATAATTCAATGTATCTGATAATTCAATCATATGATATTATCTTTTAATTCCATCAATAACTATATTGAACAAATATCGTAACAAACACGTTTATGTAAAGTATTATACATCTAATACCTTAACGTTTTCAATTAATAAGTATATATTATATATACATATCTATATACACATAAATGTTCGTGAATCGTCAGACATGGTCAAAGAGTAATTGATTACATGAATATAGATTTCAAAACTTTCGAGACTCAACATTACAGATTTTGCTTATCGTGTCGGAAACATATAAAGATTAAAGTTTAAATTTGATCGGAAATTCCCGGGTCATCACAGTACCTACCCGTTAAAGAAATTTCGTCCCGAAATTTGATCGAGGTCGTCATGGCTAACTATAAAAATGTTTTCATGACGAATATGAGTCGATGGATCGAGTTTTATCATCATTGAGTTATATAGATAAAAAAAATTTGATTACGCGAAGAGTATAATCGAAGCTATCGCAAGAGAGGGAAATGAGTAAATGTAGAATCGTTTTAACTGATGACGTAGTTATGATTGATTTTCGGAATTTATGGGATTTAAAGAAAATATTCGTAATAAGATTTGGTTCTTCGGTGATATAGGAAATCAGATCTTCTTTGATTAAATGCAATAATCTGTTTCGATTGCTCTGTCGGATATTTTACTATAAATCTATTCCCTTCGTTTCCTTATTTTCACAGCTCACACATTCCATTCTTTCTCCCCTGATTCATATTCTTAAAGCATTCATCAATATGCTCCATCCAGTACTGATTCTTGATATACTCCTAACTTTTATATCTATCATTCTTCTTTTTCATCAACCGCTGGAGGAGTCTATTCACTTTTTCCATACTCTTGGCGTTATAGTGTTTTTAGTTCTCCCGTGTCTTTACGTTGCAATACTTATTGATATACACGGTTTGTAATTTATGTGTTGTTGTCGGGATTTATATCTTTCCTTATTCTTCGAAGTCCATGCTTCTATTTCCTATAATCATTGTCATCCATAGTTAATGCTCTCTCCTATTTGCTGCGATCTATACCCTCATTTACACTTCGAAACTTCATTCTTTCATTTCCTCTTCTTGTCATTAAGCACCGCATGTAATGGTCCAGAATTAGTAGGTATGAAGTTTTAGATGAACATAGTTAATGTTCTAAGAAGGAAATCGTGATGGCATGATCTTGATTTGGTAAATTACCAGAATATTATGTTCTTAATATGTTTAGAGATTGAGTAGAATGTAAGAGTCGTGTAAATGGCACATGATAACGGTATGTTCTGTGAATCATCACGTTCCATTAGAAACTAAGCATGACTTACTGTAATATAATCACGTTGATCAAGTGTCATTATATTATACTAACTCATGCTTCAGTTCCCAACACTACTTCAAAACATTCATATTTTAAACTCGAAGGTTTCAAAATTTAGAAACTAAAATAGTTTCTTTTATGATGTAACACAGATAGCGCGAAGAGGTAATGATTTCAGATAAGAATGTTTATGGAATATCTTCAGGCATATGGAGGATATTTATAATGGAAGATATGATGATATCTTAGAATATTTAAGATAAGATGATGATGAAGAATATTGTCCGCAAAGGTTTTAGAGTAAGGAGTAAGGTATTCGTTAAAGACTTCATCAGAAACAGAATCATCAGGATTCTTTAAATACAGAGTTTGGTCCTTGTATTTGTCCTTGGTCTCCTTCATACTTTGCCCAATCCGTTTTCCAGTTCCAAACCTTCTCTTTCTCTCAGCTTTACCACCATACCATTCTTTATCATCAAACTTTTGACTGTTAAAGTCGTTTACAGTTTTTGCTGCTTCATCAGCATTTTTTTTTTCTTCCAATTTCAGAGAACTAGTTCATAGTTTGGGATGTTTTTCAGAAACTTCACATTCGAAGTATGTAAGTCTTGGAGGTAGACGTTATATGTATACATATAACTGTTGGCGTAGAATCGCAGCGAAATTCAAAATACTGATTGCTGATTCCCAGTAGTTGGTATGACAATTACCTTTACGGGATATAGGTGAGTACATGATGGGTTTTAATGAATAAGTATAGTGACTTTTCGGAGAGGCTTAAGTCGAAGGTTAATGAAGTTGTTGATAAGTTTACTGCTAATGTGGCGAGATCTAAAAGGGTCCCGAGTAACGATGGTGAAAGGGCAACGTATCTATCGAGATTATAATAAAATTAGTTTTACTGAAAATTCGAAGTTGACTTGCTGGAGCTGTGACAAAACTGGCTACTTTGAAAAGGATTCGTAAGGTTGTTTTTGAAAATAAATGATAAAGGATTCAACACGGGTATGTGCTAAACTATAACTTTGGGTTCGAGAGTTTTTCAGGTACAAGACTTCGGGTAATGTGTGGTTGGATCATCATCTCGATTGTTCACTATTTGAAGTGTCTTCCGAAATTTTGAAGTGTTTTAAATGCAGCTTGTCATTGTCAATATCCAAAGGATGAAATCGTCATGAATCTCGATTGATTCTCATATCCTTCTGAGTGTTATAAATAAAAGTGATGTTCTATCACAGTTTTGAAGTCAAAGTATAGCTTTGAAAAATGTAAAGATCTAAGAGTGATGGGTTTGCTTATATCTCGAGTTGCATTCTGAGATTTCAAAATCAGAATATATAATTGAATTTGAATGAGTATGGTTGCTTTGATTTCTTATAAAAGAAGGTATACTTTTGTGAAAATAAGGAGTATAGTTGATGATTTACTGAATTAGAATCGAAGAATGTAATATATTAATTGTGAATTTATATATTTCTCGGGTATTACCTACCCGTAAAAAAAAATTTCACAAATAATATTTTGAACAAGAATTTTTCATTACAGTATTTATGAAAATATATGTATGTATATTTTCTTCAGATGTAATACAGATTTAATGAGTTAATATCATATTAAGCTCATAGAACTCTTGCTAACTTTGCAAGATACGAATGTTGTTTTCCGGTAAGTTTCGAGTACATCGAAGATGAGAGTGTAAAATCAAACATGTTATTGAATGATACATGATGTTTTAGCAGAGGTATACGAAATACTATTAAATTTTACAAGAAAATACTATTAAATACGATACAATTTTACACAAGATATTTATTTATTTAGAGAATGGATATACTTAAACCTTGCTACAACACTTATAGGCAGTGTACCTAATCGTACAGTAGTGTAGTTTTTAGTAAGTCCGGTTCGTTCCACAGGGAAAATCTTTAAACAAAGTTTAACGCTATATTAGTTTACTTATATAAAAATACAAATATATATATATAAGTAATATTATTATTATAAAGGGGGTTTTTACCGTTTAATGACCGGTTTGTTGATTTTAAAACTTTAGTCGCAGTTAAAACCAAATGTAAAATATTAAAAATAAATACAAGACTTAATTTAAAGCGTAAAGTAAATAACGATAATGAAATTCCAATAAATAAAAGTGCGATAAAATAAAATTGCGATAATTAAAAAGTACGATAATTAAAAGTGCAATTAAATAACAATAAATAAAAATGCGATAATTAGAAGTGCAATTAAATATAAAATAAAGGAAATTAAATATGAAATAAAAGAATTATGCTTATTTAAACTTCCATAATCATGATGTTTGACGTGTTGATTTTTAGTTTATTCCCATGGGTTAATTGTCCTTTGTCCTGGATTATTTAATATGTCCGTCTGGTTTTTGTCCATAACAGTCCATCAGTTATAAATATAAAGTGCGAGTGTCCTCGTCAAATTATCCTTATACTAGAAGTTAAATATTCCAACTAATTGGGGACTTAAACTGTAACAAGATTTTAATACTTTGTTTAATAATTACACCAGGATGTCGACTGAGTGTAACCCAAGGTTTTAATATTTTGTTATCAATTATACCAAGTGTCCTTGTACATAATTTCACCCCTGTTTTAATTATTCTAGTGGCTATTAATCCATTCCCGTGTCCGGTTAAATGAACGATTATTCGTACATATAAATACCCTGCCCATCGTGTCCGATCGAGTGTAAATGGTAATTTATAGGGACGCCAAATTGTAAATCTTTATATTAACATTAACAAACTATCATTTAGTTAAACAAATATAAAGCTCATTAATAGCCCATAGTCTAATTTCCACAAGTGTCGTTCTTTTGTCCAAACCCCAATTATGGTACAAAGCTCAATTACCCAATTTTAGTAATTAGCCCAACATCATGATTACTTCGTTTTAAATAAGCATAATAATAACTTAGCTACGAGACATTAAATTAAAAAGGTTGAACATAACTTACAATGATTAAAAATAGCGTAGCGTTACACGGACAGAATTTCGACTTACACCCTTACAACATTTGCTAACATACCCTTATTATTAGGATTTAAAATTAAAATTAAAATTAAAATATAAATTATATATATATATATATATATATATATATATATATATATATATATATATATATATATATATATATATATATTTACGTATATATTGAGAGAGAGAGAGAGATATATGATATCAAAAATGATCAGAATTCGGTTGGCTTTATAGGGACTTTCAGAATTTGGGACTCCGCGACTCGCGGCCCTTTTTGCCTTCAAACTCCGCGAGTCGCGGAGTTTGCTTTTACAGCTCACACAAGTTTGGCTCTTTGTTTACCGACGGTTTTAAATATTTATATAATATATAAATAATTATAAGAATTATTTAAATATTATATTATATTTATGTGCATAGTTGACTTGTAATTTTTAGTCCGTTGCGTATTTTCGAATGTCCTTGCGTACAATTTAATATCTTGTACTTTGCGTTTTGAATCTTGTACTCTTGTAATTTCGAGACGTTTCTTATCAATAATTGGAACCTCTTTGATTGTATTTTGTACTTTTGAGCTTTTTTGGTCGTTTGCGTCTTCAATTCGTCGAATCTGTCTTTTGTCTTCACCTTTTATTATTTAAACGAATATCCTTTTAAATGGAACAATTGCAACTAAAAGCTTGTCTTTCTTGAGGAATAATGCTATGAAATATATGTTCGTTTTTAGCATTATCAAATATTCCCACACTTAAGCGTTGCTTGTCCTCAAGCAATATCGTCTTGAAATACTAGAATCACTTCTTTATTCTTCACACTTTGTACATCAGTGATTTCTATACGGCGGTATAAACAATGGTAGTAACGATATGGTTTACAGTCCCACATGACTATAAAAATTTAGATCCATTAAGGAAATTGGATCTTTATGAAAACATTTGATCTTTTGAAAATTAAATCTAGTTTTTATCCTAGATAAGTTTTCCGGAATAACCCTTTACCGGTGTTTGCAAAATATTTTTGTGGGTTTGGTGGGTTTCAGATTTGAAAATTTTAGCTCAAAACTTGCGGTTTTGTGTCACCCACTTGCTAACCTTGTATTTAGAAAGCAACACGTCCAGTTTACTTGTCCCGTATATTACCTTTCGGTAAACTACCGTCCGGTTATAAAGGAAAGCGTTGAACAAGCAACTGCTAAGGCAATGTCCCCTGACATGCTTTTAATTATGGTTTATAACGTGTCGGACGCAATTACTATCCTTGGTAGGAGCAATAGTAAAGCTCACCCTTATGATTTTTCGGTCTGGCACAAGGTCCTGTCTTTGACCACTATGCAACCACCGTTCTTACGGTTGACACCCGATTTAGTTCAGGTGACCTAATGAATTCCAGGTGAATTCCTAGGATTTTACGTTCAATGGTAATGAACGCATTGAAAATAAGGTTTTCAGAAAACAAATCGGTTTGTAATTTTGATCAAAATATTTTCTCGTTCAAGCTCGAGTTTAGATATCATTGAATTCCATGAGTTTGAATTCTCAATCTTTAAGGTCAATCTCTAGGATTAAGTAATATCAGGCTTAAAAGCTGAATTTTGATCTTTTAAGGAGATTATCCTTTCTGGGGATCTGATTCATTAGTCTTATCAAGCTAATTTGCATGGTGCCCCCCCCATTTTACGAGATAAATCCTTCTCATGGTTAGGATAAATCTGACCACTTGGCGACCCTGTTTAATGCTGAGGTCCGTGGATTTCCTGCTGATTTTAGTGATGACTTTTCTAGATTTTTCGTCAACCTACAGCTGGTCTGGATGACAACTTCTTGACCTAAATCAAGAAGCGCGTTTCTTTTTCGGAAGACTTTACTTCCTTTTAATGATGGAATTGATTCATCGTGTAGATCCATCTCTTCTTTTCTTTCATCGGGTAAAACAGTTTAGTTTAGTTCAAAGCAAAAGTATTTTCAGTTATTTGTTACAAATATATGTGACATATGTTTAAGATAACTTGGTAAATTTTCCCACACTTGGCTTTTATTTTCCTTTTTATCGTCCTCTATTCCATTTTAAATGAATTTTAACATTTTGGTTTGTTTCTCAATTTATGTCCTTTCCGAGGTTACAATAATTTTGGTGTTAAAACCTAGTTTTATCATTCATAAATATGTATAAACATGATTTTGAGTTCATTTAATTGAAAATTTTGAAAAATTTTACTAGAATTGGGTAGTCAGTATATAAGACTAGGGCTGTTCTTTATTATCAGAGAGCACTAGATTCTAATACAACTACTGCTTTACTAGTATTTTTAATGGTAACCAAGTGTTTAAGATAAAAATTATAAAATCCGAAAGAATTTAACCCCTTCCCACACTTAAGATCTTGCAATGCCCTCATTTGCAAGAAATCAGTAACAATTTAAATTATTGAGGGTGATTTGTGTGAAAATGATTAAATTTTACCAAAGTTTCCAAATATATTGGTGTTTGTTTGCTGAATGATAAATGGTGCACATCATTTGTTCATTCCGTCTTGTTGTTATTTCACATATATTTTGCATCTTGTCGTCAAAATTAGTTACTTTTGCTGAACTTAATGCCAGTCTTTGAAAATGCGTTGTTTTACCCTGTTGTGTACATAAGATAAACTGCAAACATATATACATATTTTTGAAGTTTGGTATTTTACCCCACATTCAAAAATTATTAAAATCTAAGAATAAAAGTTAGAAAATTATAAAAACTATTACAATATTAACATAAGTATTAAACGTATCAACATTACAAATTACAAAATAAATAAAACTAAGTAGACTAGGGATGATACTGATACCAATAGGGGTTCCAAGCATAACCATAGGTGCTATAGAATGCTTCGGTAGGGTTATACGTAGGATACGGTGGTTGCATCTCTATAGACCAGGGAGGGAATATGGGTTTTGGAGTAGGAATATAGTTTCTACCTATATGTTGGTAATGAGCTATGATTTGGTTTTGATGAACTTGCCAATCTTCAAATGCTCTCTGTCTAGCATTTTCGTACTCCTGTGAAGCTATAAACCTTTGCATTTCTTGCATTTCATTTTCCCCTCCTACATTACCTTGCTGTTGGTTTCTCTCAACCTGTGGATGTCTACCATGGTATTGTACTGCAGCGTTATTTTGCCTCTTCAAAACTTTCGCACCATGGTATACATTTAAACCTATTGTATCGCGGGGTTCTGGTTCTTCTACTAATAATCCCCCCCGACTTATATCCACACCGAGATATTCAGCAATCAAAGTAATAAAAATACCACCTCCTATTATGCTATGCGGTCTCATCCCCCTAACCATAGCTGATAAATAATAACCCACACAATAAGGTATACTTACAGCGCTTTGTGGGTCTCGAATACACATATGGTAAAACAAATCCTGTTCATTTACCTTTTCCTTGTTCTTACCTCTTTGTGTAATTGAATTAGCTAAAAACCTATGAATCACTCTTAATTCAGCTCTATCTATATCCAAATAAGAGTAATTTCCCCCTTTGAATCGGTGATGGCTTGTCATTTGACTCCATACACCATGTGTATCAAAATTTTCATCTATCTTTCTACCATTTAGTATCAACCCTCTACAATCGGCAGATGCTAACTCCTCAGGCGTATATATACGTAAAGCCTGAGCCATGTCTAGTAAAGACATGTGGCGCATCGAACCTCCTAACAAAAATCTAATAAAAGATCGATCGGTTAAACTAGCTTCCCGATCATTTAATTCTATACTACACAACAATTCTTCACACCATATTTTATATACAGGTCTACGCATGGTGAATAAACGTACCCAGTCATTAAAAGTAGAATTACCATACCTCTGTGCAAGTAATTCCCTAATTGGCCCGGCCAATTCTACAGCTTCTAAGGGTCCCCATTCTATGACCCTAGGTACCTCAACAACTTTAGAATGAAGAGTATGCAAACCCCTTTGGTATTTTGGATAATCTATCCAAAGTCTGTCAAATCTCAGGTTCGGATGCAAATCTTCCAAGTGCATATCAGAAAATGTCATGACTGGATGAGGTATATCTTGCTTGTAGTAGTTATCCACCTCCTGTTGTTCCGCATTCTCAGCAGGAGCATTGCGAGCTTGGGATGAAGATTCACCCCTTTCAGTCTGCAAAACACATCAAACACAATTTTTGTGCATCCAAATATGCATTAGTGTCAGCAAAATCATCAATCAAAATAATTACAATGACATGATGAATTTATATCAAACTTAAGCTCATTTTCACATTTTTATCAAATCTACATTTTTTCAAATAAGCATATACGAAAATGTTCGCCAAGTTCATAAGCATTCAACTCAAATAACATGTCAAAATAATCATTACTAGCAATTAAACAAGTTTCAAATGGCATTATCTCTCAAAAATCAAGTTCATGAATTTTAGACTTGAAAAAGTCCACTTTAATTCTCAAAATCATGTTTAGGCTCAAAGTTTGGATCATTTAACTACCTAAACATGTTACACTACTTAACTTAGCAACAATTCAAGACAAAAATCAGCCATAACATTTTTATATCAAAAAGCCCCAAATTTGCTCAAGAACACAAACCCTAGATTACTCAAAATTTGAAGTTTAAGGCTTCTAATCATGTTAAATATCATCAATCTAGGTTATACAAGCATAATACATAAACAATTTAAGCATAATTACACTAAAAAGCATCAAAATCAAATTGGGGAAAAAATTGCTCAAGAACACTAATTTTCGGATTAAATGTTGTTTAGGTGTAGAAATTTACCGTTTTTCTTGAGTAATTCCTTGATAGCATCCTTCTCAACATGATTTTAGTAAAAGATTTGATGATTAACGGTTAAAAATTGTGATTTTGGGGGTGTTTTTGCGGGTTTTTTCGGCAGTTTTTTGCAGTATTTTTCGTGTGTGGTGTGCAACTGAGCTGTTCCAGCTCCTTTTATTTTTTTCTGTAATTCGTAACCTCCGCTAGTCGCGGTGAATTACCCTTCAAACTCCGCGAGTCGCAGAGTTTGTTATTTTTTTTTATTTATATCTTATACTAATTAAAACAATTAAGTAATTAATTTTAAAATTTTGTTTCCCTTGTTATTTAGGACGAGGTCGTTTCGGATCGATGTCCTAGTCCGTCCTTCGACAAAATTTTTAAATTTGTCTTTTTGTAGCGATTGTTTTAAAAACTAAGATTTTTGGTTTTTTTATGTTTTTGGCATACTTTAATTCAATAAGATTAAAAATAATGATAATAAAAGTTCTCGTCCCTCCTTTGGGTAAAGCAATTTCGGTTCAACGACCTAGTCTTCAACTTACGATGAATTTTAAAAATCATATTTTCAACTTAATGAGATAAAGTAAATTTTTATTTTTAAATTCACACAATTTAAATATAAAATTCAAAATTAATATTAAAAATTCACACCAAACTTACAATTTAAAATGCATAAAATTAAAATTCATATTTTAAAAATTAAAAATTCACACCAAACTTAATTTAAAAAATTCATATTATAAATTCACACCAAACTTATATTAATTTTTCAAATATTTACAATTTTAAATATATTGTTTTTACAAAGTTTACAATATTAATTTTAGATTTAAATATTAATTTTAAAAACATGGTAAAAATAAAATTAAAAATCTTTTTGGCTTTTTATCCCACTTTAATCAATCAAATATTATCAAAAATATGCGCCCCTCTTTTCGGTAAAGTAATTTCGGTTCCAAGACGTAATTTAACTCATGACGAATTTTTGGAATATTTTAGGTTGATTGGTTAAAGATATTTATACCTTAAGAATAAACGTTAAATTTCGCAGTGATGTAATAAATTTTTGAATGATATCAATAATTTCGGTCGCCAAACCTAATTTTATTCAATACCAATTTAATACTTTATAGCGAACAAATTAGCGTTTATTATCAAAAGGTTAAAAAAAAAAAAAAAAAAAAAATAAAAACTGTACAGACTTACCTGTGAGATAGTATTCTTAGTTATATGATCTATCCCATTCATAAGATAGTCGGTTTAATTGGTTTTCCATGGCTACATAGGCGTAACCTCGAGCATTCAGTGTCTTTTCTTCTAAACATATGAACGGTCCGTCTCTGCATAAAGTAACAAATTCGGTGTTTGAATAGGTTTGATTATTTGAACATTTACCTCCATGTGACCATTTTCCGCATTTGTGACATCTTTCTAGGTGTCGTGCTCTTCTTTTCGCTGCGGATTTTGATTTTCCTTTACCAAATTGTAACTTATTATCTTCGCATCTGGATTCTTTCCTAACTCCGTCCATTCTTTCTCTGATTACTGATACTATTTCACTTGGTAGTGTGTCATTATTACGTTTAGTGATCAAAGCGTGTAGCATTAGACCATGGTTTAGTTCACAGGCAGTCTTCATTTTGTAAAAACCTAAAAAAAATAAAAATTCAGAATGGGGGGAGAAGACTAGTTCTTTAGGGTCTGCTAGGGAAAGACCATTCGGGTTCCATTTTCGAGAACTACACGAAAACAGACAATATAACTCTAACAGAAATACATAAACCCCTTGATTCTCCCCACACTTAGTTAGCTGTGGTGTCGAAATTGTGATTAACTTCGTTGTCGACTTCCATCGGACCATGTATGTAATGTTTAACTCTGTGACCATTAACTTTAAATTCAATCCCATTTGAATTTATTAATTCTATCGTTCCGTATGGGAAAACTCTTTTGACTATGAATGGTCCAGACCATGTTGATTTCAATTTTCCAGGAAATAGCTTGAATCGTGAATTGAAAAGAAGAACTCTGTCTCCTTCTTTAAATTCTTTTGAACTTCTGATTCTTTTATCATGCCATTTCTTCATTCTTTCTTTATTGATTAACGAATTTTCGTATGCTTCATGTCTTAATTCTTCTAATTCGTTTAGTTAACTTAATCGTAGACGTCCGGCTTCATGTGAATCAAGATTACATGTCTTCAAAGCCCAAAATGCTTTGTGTTCAATTTCTACTGGAAGATGACATGCTTTTCCATAAACAAGTCTAAAAGGTGTGGTTCCAATTGGAGTTTTGTAGGCTGTTCTAAAAGCCCAGAGTGCATCCTCCAATTTAATGGACCATTCCTTCCGATTTGATCCTACGGTTTTCTCTAGAATACATTTTAAAGCTCGGTTGGTATTTTCAACTTGTCCACTTGTTTGTGGATGATATGCGGTGGAGATTTTATGAGTTACTCCATATCTTTTAAGAACTTTCTCAAGTTGATTATTACAGAAATGAGTACCCCGATCACTTATTAAAGCTTTCGGTGTTCCAAACCTTGCAAAAAGACGTTTTAAAAAGTTAACTACAACTCGTGCATCGTTAGTTGGGAGAGCTTGTGCTTTCGCCCATTTAGATACATAATCAATGGCTACGAGTATATATAGATTATTATGAGATTTTGGAAATGGACCCATAAAGTCAATACCCCAAATGTCAAATACTTCACATACTTGTATGACATTTTGTGGCATTTCATCACGTTGACTTATTTTTTCGGCCCTTTGACAAGCATCACAGGATTTGCAAAGAAGGTGTGCGTCTTTGTAAATTGTAGGCCAATAGAATCCAGCATCATAAACTTTTCTTGCTGTTAGTTGAGGCCCATAATTCCCTCCTGTTGGTCCTGTGTGACAATGGTTTAATATTTTACTAGCTTCATCTCCAAATACACATCGGCGTATTATTCCATCAGGACAACTTTTAAAAAGATGTGGATCTTCCCAGAAATAGTGTTTTATATCACTGAAGAATTTCTTTCGTCTTTGGTACGATAATCCTTTTTCAAGGAATCCACATACTAAATAGTTTGCATAGTCTGCAAACCATGGAATTTCTTTATAATATATTTTCAATAGATATTCATCAGGAAAGTTGTCTTGTACGGCCGATTCATTTAGAACTTCTAATTCGGGATTTTCAAGACGAGAAAGATGATCAGCGGCGAGATTTTCTGCTCCTCTTTTATCTCGGATTTCAATATCAAACTCTTGTAAGAGTAAGATCTAACGAATTAATCTTGGTTTAGCATCTTGTTTTGAAAATAGGTATCTAAGAGCAGAATGGTCGGTATAGACCACCGTTTTTTCTAGAACGAGATATGATCGAAATTTGTCAAAAGCAAAGACAATACCAAGGAGTTCTTTTTCAGTAGTTGTATAGTTCGTTTGTGCTCCTTGTAACGTCTTACTAGCATAATATATAGGTTGAAATCGTTTTTCAATCCTTTGTCCTAAAACGGCTCCCATTGCAAAATCACTTGCATCGCACATTAGTTCAAATGATAGATTCCAATTTGGTGTTATCATGATCGGCGCATTAGTCAGTTTATCTTTAAGAATATTAAAAGATTTGATACACTCATATGAAAAGATGAATGGAACATCCTTTTCTAGGAGTTTATTCATAGGAGTGGCAATTTTAGAAAAATCTTTTATGAAACGTCGGTAAAAACCGGCATGCCCTAGAAAACTCCTAACTCCTCTAACATTGGTGGGATGTGGAAGTTTAGCAATTACATCTACTTTAGCTCTATCCACTTCAATTCCTTCTTTTGAAATTTTATGTCCAAGAACGATGCCTTCTTTAACCATAAAATGGCATTTCTCCCAATTAAGAACTAGATTTGATTGTTCGCATCTAATAAGCATTCGTTCCAGATTAACTAGACATGATTCAAATGTATCACCGAAGACTGAAAAGTCATCCATGAAAACTTCTATGCATTCTTCTATCATGTCATGAAAAATCGCCATCATACACCTTTGAAAGGTTGCAGGGGCGTTGCAAAGTCCAAATGGCATGCATTTGTAAGCAAAAGTACCATAAGGGCACGTGAATGTGGTTTTCTCTTGGTCCTCGGGAGCTATTGGAATTTGAAAATATCCGAAAAATCCATCTAGAAAACAATAGTAACTATTTCCGGCTAATCTTTCCAACATTTGATCAATGAAAGGTAAGGGAAAGTGATCTTTTCTGGTGGCGTCATTTAATTTTCTATAATCAATACATACACGCCATCCTGTTACAGTCCTAGTAGGAATAAGCTCATTTTTCTCATTTGTAATGACAGTCATGCCACTCTTCTTAGGCACGCATTGAACTGGGCTTACCCATGGACTATCAGATATTGGATAAATTAGACCTGCATCTAGCAGTTTAATAATCTCTTTCTTAACTACATCTTGCATATTAGGATTTAGTCTTCGTTGGCGTTGCACATACATTTTATGACCTTCTTCCATAAGGATTTTATGTGTGCAATACGAAGGACTTATTCCTTTAATATCATGAATCTTCCATGCAATGGCTGGTTTATGAGCTTTCAACACAGAAATGAGTTGTGATTTCTCATTTTCAGTAAGAGAAGACGATATTATTACAGGTAATTCAGGTTCACCATGTAAATAAGCGTATTCCAAATGGTTTGGAAGTGGCTTTAACTCTAATTTTGGAGGTTCTTCTATCGATGATTTGTATCGATATCTGTCTTCTTCTTTTAGCATTTGAATTTCTTCTGTTGTTGGTTCATATCCATTAGCTATAAGTGTAGCTAACATTTTAGCTTCATCAATTGGTTCATTACCTTCTCCTAAAGAACATTCTCCTGTTCCTTGTAATTCTGGAAATTCTTCTAATAATTCTGCATGTGCATCTATAGTTTGAATATAATAACATGTATCATCTGCAGATTGTGGTTGTTGCATTGCTCTATCAACTGAAAAGGTAACACTCTCATCCTCTATACTTAGGGTCAATTTCTTACCGAACACGTCTATCATTGCTTTAGCCGTGTTAAAGAATGGTCTTCCTAATATGAGAGGAACTTGAGAATCTTCTTCCATGTCCAAAACAACAAAATCTACTGGAAATACTAAAGTACCAACTTTAACTAGCATGTTCTCCATTATCCCTCTAGGATATTTTATTGATCTATCGGCTAGTTGTATGCTTATTCTGGTTGGTTTCAATTCTCCAAGGTCTAGTTTAGCGTATAGTGAATACGGCATTAGATTTATACTAGCACCTAAGTCTGCCAATGCTTCTATTGAACTAAGACTACCCAGAAAACATGGAATTGTGAAACTTCCTGGATCAGATAGTTTTTCTGGTATCTTATTCAACAGCACTGCTGAACAATTAGCATTCATGGTAACAGCCGAGAGTTCTTCCATTTTCTTTCTATTTGAGATTAGATCTTTCAAGAATTTAGCATATCTAGGCATTCCTGAAATCACATCAATGAAAGGAAGATTTACATTTATCTGTTTAAACATATCCAAGAATTTGGATTGTTCGGCTTCAAGTTTCTCTTTCTTCATTTTACTCGGGTAAGGAAGTGGTGGTTGGTATGGTTTAACATAAGGTTTAGCCTTAACTGTGTTATCTTCATTAACCTTTTCAACTACCGGTTCATTTTCCTTATCCTGATCAGGTTGTGGTTCTTGTGGAGTAGGAATAGCTTCAGTAGTTACAGGTATTTCAGGTGGTTTAAGTGTTGTACAACTTCTTGTGGTAATGGCTTTAGCTGTTTCATTTCGGGGGTTAGCATTTGTATCACTAGGTAGACTTTCCGATTTTCTTTCACCTATTAACCTTGCTAGGTTACTTACTTCTTGTTCCAGATTTTGAATAGAAGCTTGTTGATTTCTAAATGCTTGAGCATTTTGTTCATTGGTTTGTTTTTGAGATGTGAAAAACTGCGTTTGAGTTTCAACTAGCTTCGTCATCATATCTTCTAAATTCAGCTTTTTATCATCGGTTTGTTGTGGTGGTTTGTTTTGAAAATTAGGTCTTTACTGATTGTAAGTATTATTGGATACTTGTTGATTGCTAGGACCTTGTTGGTTGTTGTATGGAATATTTCGGTTATAGTTCTGGTTTTGATTGTAAATCGGTCTTGGCGGTTGATAATTATTCTGATAATTATTTCCAGGCCTTTGGTTTATGTATGAAATATTCTCTCTTTGTTCCATTGTTAATTCAATACTGAGACAATCTTTTGTCAAATGTGGTCCTCCACACTGCTCACAACTAATTCGTATTGAGTGAATATCTTTAGTCATCTTTTCCATTCGTCTCTCCACAGCATCTATCTTTGAGGAAATGGAATCTAAGTCATGGCTAGAATCGGCTCTAGCTGCTTTAGATGATCTAACGATATCTTTTTCTTGGTGCCACTCATGTGAGTGGGAAGCAGTGTTATCAATAATTTTGTAAGCATCAGTTTCGGTTTTCTTCATAATAGAACCACCAGCTGCTATATCTATGTCTTTCCTTGTAGTGATGTCGCATCCTTGGTAGAATATTTGTACTATTTGACAGGTGTCTAAACCATGTTGCGGACATCCTCTTAACAACTTTCCAAATCTAGTCCACGCCTCATATAGAGTTTCATTTGGCTTCTGTGTAAACGTAACAATTTCTGCTTGAAGTCTTACGGCTTTAGATGCCGGAAAGAATTGTTTAAGAAATTTTTCAACTAAAACGTCCCATGTATCAATCGCCCCTTCAGGTAACGATTCCAACCAATCTTTGGCTTCTCCCTTTAAAGTCCAGGGAAATAACATGAGATATATCTGTTCATCCTCTACTTCTCGGATTTTAAATAGTGTGCAGATCCTATTAAAGGTACGTAGATGTTCATTTGGATCTTCCTTCGGCGCACCACTAAATTGGCATTGATTAGTCACCATGTGTAGAATTTGTCCTTTGATTTCATAATCTGGCGCATTAATGTCTGGATGAGTAATTGCGTGACCTTGGCCAGTGCGTTTAGCTCTCATTCGGTCTTCCATACTTAAAGGTTCCAGATTCTCCATAATTGAGTTTGTTGAATCGGAATCACTTGAGGATTCTGATTTAATGGTTCGTTCCTCAACAATCTCTGTTTGAATGATTGGTGGTTCCGGAGGAAAATTTAATGGTTCAGGATCTACGAATCGTTCCTGAATATTCTCCGGATTCTCAATTGTGAGGTCGGGTTCAAAAAATGGATTATCGGAAATTTGAACTAGAGTAATTGGTCGACTGGATGAGGATTCTAAAGAAAAATCAACGGCTGTAATATTTGCTAAATGTCTTGATCTAGTTACAGGTGGTGAACGTACAAAAGGTGGTGAACGTCTTACTCGGTGCATTCACTGAATATCCTATTAGTTTTTAAAAGGAAAGAAAAATTATAATAAGTTATCCAATCAATAGACTTTTCTGATTTTGCCCACGTTTCGAATAGCCAAAAGATGCAGCAGAGGGGCATGATTCGTTTGGTCTCAATATAATTGAGGACTGTTTGGCTCCAATAACCCGGTCCACGTACAAATCCAACTATTACTACGAACCAGAAAATTTTGATGTCTATCAATTTAATCACTTAAAATAAATTTTCGTAATTTTAAGAAATTTAGATAAGAAGTAGAATAAAAATCTATGTCCTAAAACTAGAATAGAGAGAAATAAGAAAGAAAAAGAGCGCGTCGAAAAAGGTCGAAAAAGAAAAATGGTTGAAAAATAAAAGGTGACGGAAAAATAAAAGAAACTTATAAAACTTAAAAACACTTGACTAACCTAACCTTATTGCTACAATTAACTTAAAATTATAATCGCAAATTGAGATTACTAATTGGAATGATAATTGATACATAGGTAAAAGTCGTCTAAAAATATTAAAGCTTACAGGAAAAACTAAATCCCAAATGGAAATAACTTAAAAAGAAACTAAAACTTAAAAAGGTGTCGAAAAATTCTAAAGCACTTAAATCTTAGTCTAAAGAAAAATCACTTAAGGAATTCTACGGCAAAGCCTAAAAATATAGAAGTAAAAATAACTATGGCAAAAACTAAGTTTAAAACTAAATATGAGCTAAAAATACAAATATTACGCTAAAACGATTAAAAAGGGACAAAATATAAAAATATACAAAAAGTTGTAAAAAGTACAATTTTTATAAAAAATATTATTTTTATATTAATTATTTATTAAAACTATTAATTTTACAATTTAATTAAACTAATTAAACAAAATAATAATGAAAACTAAAATAAATAATTAATTAAAACCTAATTAGGGTTTTATAATAATAATTATAATAATTACCCGTAATTAATGCTTGATTAGGGTTCTGTGTACCCGTGTCAGAGTGGCTCCGCGAGTTGCGGTATTTCAAGCAGCAAACCTCCACGAGTCGCGGGGTTCAGAATTCAACTCAGGTACAGTTTTGAATTTTACGCGTTTTTTATTTTTTTTTATTTTCTGTTTTATATTTTATGTTTATATCAAGATATTATAATAAAAACTTATATTTAAAAACTTAAATAAAAATAGAACTACTTTATAAATTTAAAAATATCTTAAAAATAGATTTATATATATTAAATTTTTTTTTTGGTTTTTTTTATTTATAAAATATATTTATAAAATAAATTAAATAAAACTTATATTTTTACAAACTAAAGAAACTTTATAAAACTTAAATATTTATCAAACTCCTAAAAATATTTATATTTTTGTTTTTCTTTTAAAATTTTAGAATATTTAAACGTATTTTTACAAAAGCGTATTTTTTTTATAAAAGAAAACTTAAAAATAAAAATCTTTTTTTTATATATATATAGCGTTGCGCTTCCGGCTTTTAAGCAAGAAATTGAAGTCCCCGGCAGCGGCGCCAAAAATACTTGATGTTTTAGCAGAGGTATACGAAATACTATTAAATTTTACAAGAAAATACTATTAAATACGATACAATTTTACACAAGATATTTATTTATTTAGAGAATGGATATACTTAAACCTTGCTACAACACTTATAGGCAGTGTACCTAATCGTACAGTAGTGTAGTTTTTAGTAAGTCCGGTTCGTTCCACAGGGAAAATCTTTAAACAAAGTTTAACGCTATATTAGTTTACTTTTATAAAAATACAAATATATATATAAGTAATATTATTATTATAAAGGGGGGTTTTTACCGTTTAATGACCGGTTTGTCGATTTTAAAACTTTAGTCGCAGTTAAAACCAAATGTAAAATATTAAAAATAAATACAAGACTTAATTTAAAGCGTAAAGTAAATAACGATAATGAAATTGCAATAAATAAAAGTGCGATAAAATAAAATTGCGATAATTAAAAAGTACGATAATTAAAAGTGCAATTAAATAACAATAAATAAAAATGCGATAATTAGAAGTGCAATTAAATATAAAATAAAGGAAATTAAATATGAAATAAAAGAATTATGCTTATTTAAACTTCCATAATCATGATGTTTGACGTATTGATTTTTAGTTTATTCCCATGGGTTAATTGTCCTTTGTCTTGGATTATTTAATATGTGCGTCTGGTTTTTGTCCATAACAGTCCATCAGTCATAAATATAAAGTGCGAGTGTCCTCGTCAAATTATCCTTATACCCGAAGTTAAATATTCCAACTAATTGGGAACTTAAACTGTAACAAGATTTTAATACTTTGTTTAATAATTACACCAGGATGTCGACTGAGTGTAACCCAAGGTTTTAATATTTTGTTATCAATTATACCAAGTGTCCTTGTACATAATTTCACCCCTGTTTTAATTATTCTAGTGGCTATTAATCCATTCCCGTGTCCGGTTAAATGAACGATTATTTGTACAAATAAATACCCTGCCCATCGTGTCCGATCGAGTGTAAATGGTAATTTATAGGGACGCCAAATTGTAAATCTTTATATTAACATTAACAAACTATCATTTAGTTAAACAAATATAAAGCCCATTAATAGCCCATAGTCTAATTTCCACAAGTGTCGTTCTTTTGTCCAAACCCCAATTATGGTATAAAGCCCAATTACCCAATTTTAGTAATTAGCCCAACATCATGATTACTTCGTTTTAAATAAGCATAATAATAACTTAGCTACGAGACATTAAATTAAAAAGGTTGAACATAACTTACAATGATTAAAAATAGCGTAGCGTTACACGGACAGAATTTCGACTTACACCCTTACAACATTTTGCTAACATACCCTTATTATTAGGATTTAAAATGAAAATTAAAATTAAAATATAAATTATATATATATATTTACGTATATATTGAGAGAGAGAGATATATGATATCAAAAATGATCAGAATTCGGTTGGCTTTATAGGGACTTTCAGAATTTGGGACTCCGCGACTCGCGGCCCTTTTTGCCTTCAAACTCCGCGAGTCGCGGAGTTTGCTTTTACAGCTCACACAAGTTTGGCTCTTTGTTTACCGACGGTTTTAAATATTTATATAATATATAAATAATTATAACAATTATTTAAATATTATATTATATTTATGTGCATAGTTGACTTGTAATTTTTAGTCCGTTGCGTCGAGCGTTGAGAGTTGACTCTGGTCCCGGTTCCGGATTTTCGAATGTCCTTGCGTACAATTTAATATCTTGTACTTTGCGTTTTGAATCTTGTACTCTTGTAATTTCGAGACGTTTCTTATCAATAATTGGAACCTCTTTGATTGTATTTTGTACTTTTGAGCTTTTTTGGTCGTTTGCGTCTTCAATTCGTCGAATCTGTCTTTTGTCTTCACCTTTTATTATTTAAACGAATATCCTTTTAAATAGAACAATTGCAATTAAAAGCTTGTCTTTCTTGAGGAATAATGCTATGAAACATATGTTCGTTTTTAGCATTATCAATACACTTGATTTATTATGAAACTCAATTCATTTAATTGAAACAGATATTGTAGTTAACGATGATTAGGTTGTTAACGAATGATGTACATCATAGCATATTAATAATATGAATTTAACCGAGTAGTATCTACCCTTTTTCAATTCATACTCAATAGCTTAGTACGAAAGATTCATTATAGTTTCAGAATTCATATATATAAAATATATATATAAATTCTTCTGAAAGAATGAGTTATTACTTCATAACTCGTTAATACAATATATTCGTTGTTGATCAGTGATGATGTCCACGACGATTCTTGAACTGGCAGAGCTTATGATGCTATAGGTGCTGCTACTGCTGATGATACTGACAACACTAACAGTGCTGGTGATGCTGACGATATTGTTGGCACCGGTGATACTGCCGGTGACTGCTGATGATGCTTGTATAACAAGTCTAGCTTATAAATCGTGCACCATTCTTGTCAGGGTTTTGATTCTTCTCTTTATCATCTATGTCCACTTATCTGATTTATGGTTAAGGCGGAAATAGATAATCTCTGAGACTTTAGAGATTACATAATCACCGCAGAATGTTTCTCCGATGAAGTTATGAATCAATACTTCATCGTTTGTTATTGTTGGTACTCCTTGGTATCTATGATGCGTGCGATGTTGATATCCGAGGTACAGATTGTGATGTTGAGGCGTGTGATGCGGATGTGATTGTTGATGGTGATAATGATATTGTTGGTGTTGATGATGGTGATACCGTTGATGCCGGTGATGCTGCTGGTGCTTAGGATATTGAGGCTTGCGATGTTGATGTTACTGGCGGTACTGGTTATACTGCTGGTGCTGCTGATGGTGTTTGTAATCCTTGCACCAGGTGTTCCAAAGCCACTACTCGAGCACGAAGCTCGTTAATTTCTGCTAGTACACCGGGATGATTGGCGGTTGGAACGAGTGGATGAATAAGATTCGTAATATGGGATAGTATATAATCGTGACGAGATACTCTAGCAATGAGTGAGAAAATGGTGTCTCAAACAGGTTCACCTGTAAGTGCTTCAGGTTCATCACCAAGAGGGCAATGTGGTGGATGGAAGGGATCGCCTTCTTCTTGTCTCCAATGATTGAGTAGACAACGAACCCATCCCCAATTCATCCAGAATAGATGATGGGAAATTGGTTGATCCATTCCGGTCACGCTGCTTTCGGAGCTCGAGTGGAAATCCATATCGGCATAGCTGTCGAAATCTGAGGAATTCGAACTGGTTGAGGGATCCATCTCGTATGATCTGGGAGAGAATTTTTGGTATGAAATAGATTATAAGAGTTAGATTTGGTATTCTTTAATACATAATTTACATATGTATATATAATACCAAAATTCCATAAATTACGGAGAATCTTTGAAAAGATGTCAGTCAAAGTTCCCAGTAATAGATGTGCTAAGATAAGAATTCGTCTATACACTATTATGCAATAAATGCAGGAAAACTCGTCTAGACTTAAGTAATTTCCTAAGGATGGTAAGTAGAAGATTTCCGACTAGAAATGATAAGCAAAACTTTTAACATGCAGACACGGTCGAAGTCCAGACTCACTAATGCATCTTAACAACTATCAGTTAGACACACTAATGCAAGAACTAGTTCGCTAAGACCACCGCTCTGATACCAACTTTAACGCCCCGTCCTAATCCATCCGGATGAAGTCCATATTGATTATAAACGATTCATAATAGTTGATTACATCGCGAGGTACTTGACCTCTAAATGATACATTTTACAAACATTGCATTCGTTCTTAAAAGACAATCTTTCATTTCATCGAAAGTTGACAGGTATGCATACCATTTCATAATATCCAACTATAAATGACCTAATCCGTCATTTACTTAATAATAATCTCTAATGAACTTCAACGACTCGAATGCAACGTCTTTTGAAATATGTCATGAATGACTCCAAGTAATATCTATAAAATGAGCAAATGCACAGCGGAAGGTTTCTTTCATACCTGAGAATAAACATGCTTTAAAATGTCAACCAAAAGGTTGGTGAGTTCTTTAGTTTAACATAAATAATCATTTCATAATTTTAATAGACCACAAGATTTCATACTTCCATTTCTCATAATCATACGTCCCATGCATAGAGACAAAAATATCATTCATATGGATTGAACACCTGGTAACCGACATTCACAATATGTATATAAGAATATCCCCATCATTCCGGGATCCTCCTTCGGACATGATATAAATTTCGAAGCACTAAAGCATCCGGTACTTTGGATGGGGCTTGTTGGGCCCGATAGATCTATCTTTAGGATTCGCGTCAATTAGGGTGTCTGTTCCCTAATTCTTAGATTACCAGACTTAATAAAAAGGGGCATATTCAGTTTCGATCATTCAACCATAGAACGTAATTTCGATTACTTGTGTCTATTTCGTAAAACAGTTATAAAAACAGCGCATGTATTCTCAGTCCCAAAAATATATATTGCAAAAGTATTTAAAAAGGGAATAATGAAACTCACCATACTGTATTTTGTAGTAAAAATACATATAACAGCACTGAACAAGCATAGGGTTGGCCTCAGATTCACGAACCTATATCAATTGTATATCTATTAAAACATATAATGGAAATCACATAATTTCCTTTATTAATTATATATTATTTATGTGTTTGTAGTTTATATAATGTATATTAAATTCCATTTAAAAATATATACTTATATTATATCTTAAAGTATATGTTATATATATTTATTGTATATATATTTAAAATGATTAAAATATATACATTTAGTTATATTAATATATCCATGTATATATTTAGTATTATATTAAAAATATCAAATTTGTTGTATGTCGGTATTTATATAAGAAATGTTAATATGTCTTGTATATAGTTATATAGATTATTAATATAGTTGTGGTATATATAATAAGTAGGTTTTATGTACCAAATATCTATTTGTCAAAAATGATAGTTTTGATATTAATGATTTTACTAATAATAGTCTACTAATAATAACTTTATTAATGATGATAATACTAATAATAAGAATGATAATGATAATAATGATAGTACATATGTTAATAATGATTCTAATAATACTAATAAGTACCTAATGATACTAATACTAATATTAATAACAATAATAATAGTTTGTGTTATTTTGATAATAATAACAATCTTAATCATTACAATAGTAATAATACATATATTATTAATAATAATAATAATGATAAAAATTATAATTTTAGTAACAATAACATTAATAATAATAATAATAATTTTGGTAATGAAATATACCTTCCAAAGCTTTTCAAAAAAAATATGTCCCGAACAGGGTTCGAACCCGAGACCTCTCGCTCACCCGCAAACACGCTTAACCATTCTACCATTCTTGTTTTTCTGATTATACTACAACCCAAATATATATATCTAGTACTTGTTTCAACTAGTTCATCATCTTCTTCACCATAATTAAAATCAAACAGAGGCAATTTAACAACAATAAACGAAAGGGATTTGAACTTAGGATTTATAAACAATCATGAAACAAAAAAAAAAGTGTTCTTGTAATTAAGAAAATTCAAAAAAAACTGAAAACGAGCCTACTGCTGAAGCTCGTAGCTTCCAAAAAAAAAATGTTTTCAGTTTTGAGTTTGTTTTGGACAATCTTTACAACATGAAATATGTTTCAAATCATTCCTAAAAACTATTGGAATCGTCAATTGAACTTAAAACATCAAAATAAGCTCTAATTTCTCGATGAACAAATTAGTTAACTTTTGACAAAATAACTTTGACTCGCAAATTCGAATTCGTTATTAAGAATTGGAACTTGAGATTTTACAGAAAGTTTAAGTAAATGATTCCTAATAACTCTGCATTTTTAGTTTTTGAAATTTGTTTCGAGTTCAAGTTTTTGTATATCACTGTCAAGAACCCATGAACTCAAAAGTTGATTTTTAGATTAAGACTGTTATAGATTATGATTACAACATGAATTGTGTTGCAAATCATCCCTATAATCTTTATGGATCATCAAATTAACTGGAAACATCAAAACAAATTCGAATTTGATTCAAGAACACTCAGTTTACTTTTAAAACCAAAACTTTGACTCCAAAATTAGAATTCGATAGAAAGAATTGAGGATTGAAAACTTACAGATAGTTTAGATAGACGATTCCTAACAAGACTCTATTATTACATTTTGGAAATTTGTTCGAATTTGAAATATGGTAAAAATTACCAAGAACATAGGTGTCGAGCTTATTTTGTGATTTTTGGTTTGTAATTCAATCCTTAACTTCAGTAGTTCATTTATAATGTAAAAATCTTTGTTTTTTTGAAGTTGACAGATAACAAAATGCAAACATAAAACAAAAATTTTAAAGCTTGATCGTGATATGTAACAAACTGGGAATCTATTTGTACTTATTATTTTTTTTTATATAATTATTATAAATATAAATATAATAATAATGGTACTTTAAATATAAAAATAATAATAATATAAATAACAAAAATAATGTTTTTTATTAATCATAATAACCTTAATGATAATTATAACAAGTTTGTATCTTGAAAAATAACAATACTTATAATTATTTTAGTAATTTTAATAATAATAATAATGATATTAATAATATTAATATTGTTAGAAATACTAATATTAATATAACATATTATGCGTATTAAATTTAATATTACTGTTACTAATATTATTATTAGTATTAATATTAATAATGAAATTAATGATCTTAATATAGCACTTATATTCAAATTTGTAATTACCTTTACTATACTAATATTACAATTTATTATTAATTAGATAATTTTTAACATATCTTCTATATTTAATAATTATACATTTTTATATAGTACAATATACATAAACACGTTTTAAATACACGTTGCAAGTTATTTATATATCTAACAACCAATATTCCAACTTAAGTTATTTAAACAAAGACATTTTAATAACAAGTTCTATTATAACGAAAAACGTTTTCGCACTTTTGAAAATAGATCAATCAAGTATTATGAAATTCAATTCTCCATTAGCTTCTGTCTGACACTAGATAAGTGATTCTTTGTTCTCATTTGAAAATCACTTTACCATTTATTCCGAATACCGTTAAAAAGAAACGATTTCTCAAATTAACGTGGGCCTAGTAACAGAGACTCGTAATCATAATTCAATGTATCTGATAATTCAATCATATGATATTATCTTTTAATTCCATCAATAACTATATTGAACAAATATCGTAACAAACACGTTTATGTAAAGTATTATACATCTAATACCTTAACATTTTCAATTAATAAGTATATATTATATATACATATCTATATACACATAAATGTTCGTGAATTGTCAGACATGGTCAAAGGGTAATTGATTACATGAATATAGATTTCAAAACTTTCGAGACTCAACATTACAGATTTTGCTTATCGTGTCGGAAACATATAAAGATTAAAGTTTAAATTTGATCGGAAATTCCCGGGTCATCACATCACGAACGTTAAAACTTGTAAAAACTATACGATGACATATATATGGTTATATATATAGTTAACATGATTTTATTATAAGTATGTATCTCATTAGGTATTTTAACAATGAGTTATATACATAAAAATGAGACTATTAATTTAAGAAACTCGAAAACGATATATATAACGATTATCGTTATAACAACGTCTTACTAGGTACATATGAATCATATTAAGATATTGATACACTTGGTTAATTATGTTAAATGATAAGTAAATATATTATTAAGTGTATTAACAATGAAATACATATGTAAAAACAAGACTACTAACTTAATGATTTTTAAACGAGACATATATGTAACGATTATCGTTGTAAAGACATTTAATGTATATATATCATATTAAGAGATATTCATACATGATAATATCATGATAATATAATAATTTAAAATCTCATTTGATATTATAAACATTGGGTTAACAACATTTAACAAGATCGATAACCTAAAGGTTTCAAAACAACACTTACATGTAACGACTAACGATGACTTAACGACTCAGTTAAAATGTATATACATGTAGTGTTTTAATATGTATTTATACACTTTTGAAAGACTTCAATACACTTATCAAAATACTTCTACTTAACAAAAATTCTTACAATTACATCCTCGTTCAGTTTCATCAACAATTATACTCGTATGCACCCGTATTCGTACTCATACAATACACAACTTTTAGATGTATGTACTATTGGTATATACACTCCAATGATCAGCTCTTAGCAGCCCATGTGACTCACCTAACACATGTGGGAACCATTATTTGGCAACTAGCATGAAATATCTCATAAAATTACAAAAATATGAGTAATCATTCATGACTTATTTACATGAAAACAAAATTACAACTCTCCCCCACTTAGAATCGATCACGTCCTCGTGATCCTCGTCACTTAAACAAACGGACCACACTCCACGGTCCTCTACATAAGTCCCAATCCGACTTTTCTAGTCAACTCTTCCCAAGGAATCACCTTTAACAACTAAAATCGTCTCCCGCGATTTATCAAACCCACTATCCAAGCACTAAAACCATGCTCACTCCCTATCATCGGGAAAACTCAACCAATCTCGGGCCGAGATATCAATCCCCTAGCGTATCCTTACCGAGTACAATGCTAAAAGTAACCAAGTCAACCTAAGGTCAACAACACGAAACGATGGAGACCGAACCAAACGAATCCTTACGGATAACACCAATCACTAAACATCCCTTGTAGTGTGCAAATACGACCTATACGCAACTACCGTAACATCATAACAAACGGTTAAAGCCGATAGCGCCCAAAACGACTATGGCAATGCTAATCCAAAGGTGTACCAAAATCGACAATTCGTCACACCTGTAACAACATGTGAGCGAAGCACGGCTATCGCATCACTAATCCTACAATATGGTTCTCACGACCCCACCATCGGTGTATAAATCAACCGATAGTTCACACAACATGGTCCTTACGACCCCACCATTGGTGCATAAAACAACCAATAGATCAAACCAAACGGTCTATACGACCCCACCATCGGCGTATAAAACAACCGATAGATCACAACTCAACATGGCCGAAACAACCCGAGCCTGAACACATATGGAGGATGGTCAAAACAACCCGAACCTCAGTGAATTCGCACAACCCGAAATTCACCTACCCAATCCATATATCTCACAACGAAATGACCGCACAACCCGAGTCATCGTGAATACGCACAACCCGATATTCACCACCAACGCCACATAGTATAACCGAGGATGGCCGTACAACCCGAGCCTTAGTGAATCCGAACTACCCGACATTCACTACCTCAAACTATGAGTCCAACCAACAGGGACAATCGTACTACCCGAAATATTGTGAATACGAACAACCCGATATTCACGTCCCACAACACAACTTAGGAATGGTACTCGCATTTCCCACCGGTACTCGCATTTCCCGATAATGTTACAGCATACCGACATAACACTACTCCCTTGATGAAGTCAGCGGACCCGAAGATCATGCTTCACCAATCAACAACCATGATGAAGTCAGCGGACCCGAAGATCATGCTTCACCAATCAACAACCATGATGAAGTCAGCGGACCCTAAAGGTCATGCTTCACCAATCTCAATACAGGATGAAGTCAGCGGACTCCGAAAGTCATGCTTCACCGATATAACACCTCGCTCATGATGAAGTCAGCGGACCCCGAAAGTCATGCTCCACCAATCACGTACTACCATGATGAAGTTAGCGAACCCCGAAGGTCATGCTTCATCAATCAACGCCCTTTTGGCCTCGAACAACGAGTAGCGTAACATCGCGCTCTGCTACGCCATAGTGAATCCTAACGGATACCACTAACCATTCACACACTCGAGCAAGAACCACCTATATCAAACATAGGCACAAAACAATAATTCTCTAGAAGAGAATCCGACACACACCTCCTTTAACCAAAGGATTTCACCTTGCTCACCAAACACGTCCATTATCTCTCAACGAGATTTACCACATTACCACCTTGGTGATAATTCTAATCCAAACCATAAGTACAATTTATCCGAAATTGTAATCTACCACAAATCGACGAAAACCAGGTCTCGACAACATTTTCCGGATCTACCAAAAACATCATCCGGAATCTCACACTAAAACTTCCTCGTGCGGGAGTGTAACTCCCCCACTTGGAACTACATCACATAACTGCATCTCTTACAACCGTACCATGCTACCAAAGGTAGACTTTACCAACAATTGGGCTCTCACGACCCATCACCACATCTTGCTCCAACCGAGAGCACACGAAGGATTTAAATCAATCCTCAAACACTTCGAACGAAAAGTGTACTACAATTACACAAACCACACCCTCGCAATCATCCAATTGCTCTAGTTTGTCAATTTCCACCTAGTCACTCATGTACCTAAGTGTTTCACTTCGGTACCCTAAGTACAATGTAACCGCAACACAATCGGAGTTGAACACCACGCTAGTAGGTATAAAAGAGGCACCTAATGTCGCGTCATATAAACTCCATTACCAACATACATCGAGATTCAAAACACTCGATTTCAAGGGTTCCAACCACCCGACGAACCTCATAGTTCATCAACTTCCACAAACAAGCGAACACGCTCTTAACAATCGAACACCAAAACCCATCTCCATGGCTTGGTAGAAACATTTCGCAAATACTAAGGAATGCTTGGTTACACCAAGTCTTACGCCCTTCGTCCAAAAAAAACAATCATTACCATAGGGTACTTCAATTAGGAACGTCACCGTTAACAATAACATGCACAACACAATGCAATAACAAATCCGAACTTAAACGCCACATAAATAAATATTCAAATGACATATTTATTAAAATCAAACGTACCTCAACGTCTCCTTGCGGCATTCGCCGCCAACTCGGGACAATCCGGCTTGCGATGCCCCTCCTTATGACAATAGTAGCACATCCCGTCATCACTTCTCGGCATTGTGCACTCCCACAACTTGTGGCCCATAATACCACAATTGAAACATCTAGGTGCACGAGAATCCACCGTGCCTTTTCCCACATTACCCGTACTCGCACTTGCACCCTTATTTTTCTTACCCGGGGCACCGTACGAATCAACCCTCCTCTTACTTGAAGGTTCACACATCTTTGATCGCGTATACGACTCGAAACCTCTAGCCAAGTTGAATAATTCCGCAAACGATTTCGCTTGACCCCGACTAATTTTACTTTTCAAGTCATCATTCATGGTCCGATAGAAATCCCCCATTAACAAACGATCATTCCCCAAATACTCCGGGCAAAAACGAGCCTTCGCCATAAAGGTTGTCTTGAGAGTATTCAAATCCATAGATCCTTGCCGCAAATTTCTCAACTCATTACGCAATTCCCACAAATCGGCCGAAGTCCGAAACTCCTCGAAGAATTCCTCCTTAAACTCGTTCCACGATAAGACCATAAACGTTTCACCACCGACAAGATCGATCTTACCATCCAACCAATCCCTTGCCCTGCCCCGCAACAGACTAGTAGCGAGTCTCGTCTTTTTCTCGGGAGGGCAATCAATAGTACGAAAACACCCTTCGACATCCGAAATCCAAGTTGTGCTTACCAAAGGATCCGGTTTCCCGTCATACATCGGGGGTTTAGTCCTCATGAAGCTCTTAAAACAACGCTCCATTTCACTACTACCCCGAAATTCGGAATACTTCCTATCCATTTCTTCTCGAAACGCACTCATTTGCTCCGCAACGGCGACCGCAACTCTAGAGTTAAACTCCTCTTCATTTGTCTCGATCTCATTTCGCGTCGTCATTCTAAAGAATGCAAAACGATTAGTCCACGAATGTATCAAACAACACGCATAACACCGCCCCATCTTGCTCAACACTCGTCGTACATCACTTGTTAAACACGATTTGCACCCGTAATAAGGTTTGCAAGTCCTTATTACGCACACACATCGTATCCCCTCGTTAGTACAACGACCATCTTGCTCGATGATATTCGCAACGCAACATAAACATAAACATAACACAATCGTATATTAATAATATCCACGTATTAATATACACGTTAGTCCACCTATCAATTAAGGCAATAACCAAATTCCCATTCCGACCCGTAATCCTACAAGTCCCGCAACAAATAAGCACACACAAAAGTCTAAGTCTAGGCACCTATCTCAAGTCACCTAAATCCCTTAGACCATGCTCTGATACCACTTGTAACGACCCAACCCGTTAACCTTCCGAAAACGTGCCACAAAAAAAATTTCTGAAACAGTTGATCTGGACGGCGTCCAGCTCTTAAGACTGGGACGGCGTCCAGACATCTGGGACGGCGTCCAGATGTACTAAAACATTCTGATCAGTTTTTCGAACTCACGCGGGTGAAAACCCGCTTCCCGACACTTTTAAACCAAAACACTTTCACAATATATTACAATAGTTTAAACTAAGAGTTTTTCACAATAAAAACCGAGTTTTACGACACCGGGCCCACATCGACCCAAAATACCATATGTGACTATTTCGACCCATTAGTTTATACAAAAACATAGACCGAGCATGGGATTGGGGACACACTACCCAATCCTAATCAAATCCAAAAGCAACTCTTCTAAAGCAACTACGCAAGTCCACTAGTCCCCGCGCTTACCCGAGCCACCGCATCCGTGCAATCTATAAAAATATAAACAACGAGAGGGTAAGCTAACGCTTAGTGATTGATAATATACTACATACATATATATGTATAAAATAGACATGCCACACAAATATCAAATACCGCATACCAAAGCATCCAAGTATAAGGCAAGCTAAGCTAAGCATACCGTAGTCACTAAGCAACAAGCTATAGGTACATCAACAAATATAAGTTCACCAACGGCGATGTGAACAACGCCAAAAAGCTACACCCGGAGGGTTAGCTACATCACGACAATAAAACAATATATATATATATATATATATATATATATATATATATATATATATATATATATATATATATATATATATATATATATATAAACGAATAAGATTAACCCCTTAACCCATTACCGAATACCAAACACCACAATGAAGATTGGCCGAACAACCCGAGCCTTAGTGAATTCGCACAACCCGAGATTCACTACCTCATCACAAGATGACCGAACAACCCGAGTCATCATGAATCCGCACTACCCGAGATTCACTTCTCAACATCAAACCCACGGTCACGGGATTATAAAATCCACCACATCGGGGTTATCCACATCACAACAATATCAACCCTTCGCCTTTGGGGTTATAACATCCAAATCACAACCACGTGTGATAACGTACACACAACGTGTACCTCGCCAAAGGTAAACAACCAAAACGCACAACCGTGCCAATTGGACCTATACACAAGTCCATCAAATCCACCTATATGTGAAGTGAGCTCTATAACCGAGAACCACTTCACCCGACCTGCACCCATCCTACACATACATATGCACATAGGATATTAACACTCACCTAGTCGTCTTGATGAATGCTTCTAAGTAAACCGCAATGCGCCAAATGGAAAGTACCTATTCCATTATCACAACCACAACAACACAATTAGGGTTGACTTACAAACCAACCCAATTGACACCTAGTGCAAATTCGACCCATTTGCACTTCCAAGCACGAAACGCTCCCAAACTAACCAATAATCACCAACACGAGTGAAAATGGTCCTAACACGCCAATTAAACCCGAACACAAGTGTTAAACACGTGTCATACCCATTTTGACACCAAAACCCTAATTTTGACCCATTTCAAAATTAGTTAGCCAAACTCACCCAAAAGAGTTTCAACACTTCCATAATCACTAAACCTAGTGATTAAACTCAAGATCAAACCCTAATCAAGGCTAAAACGTCAACCAACCCAAAACCCGCCAAGTGACAAGATTAACAAGTCACCATGAACCTACTTCATCATCTAAAAGGGTTTCACAACAATCTAGCTCAAAACCCTAACTTGAACATCAAATCTAACAAATGAAATTCGGAGTTTGAGCTTACCAATACCACCACAACGTAGCTAGGAGCGAGATGAACAACTTTAGAACCCGAGCTTTTGCGAGAATCTGACTCCTTCTTCTCCAAATCCACCTCTCTCTCTCTAGAACTTCTCCTCTCTCTCTAAATAATGTTGGGAGTGTTTGTGAAGATGAAATATGATCCACAAATGACCAAGGAACCAGCCTTGAAGGCTCCAAACTGGCATCCAAGTGATTTTACCATTTTACCCCTTTTAAAATAATTAAAACAGCTGGCCCGACAGACCGTTTGGACGGCGTCCCAAACTTTGGACGGCGTCCCACCTTTTGTTGCTGGACGGCGTCCCCCCTACCGGGACGGCGTCCCACCTTTTGTTGCTGGACGGCGTCCCTCCTATCTGGATGGCGTCCTTACCTACTGCAAAATCAGAAACAAAAAACAGGGTGTTACAGGAAACAGTTGGGATCGACATCTACCGTTAGCAGAATTTTCTTACAACAACAGCTACCATTCAAGCATTGAGATGGCGCCGTTTGAAGCACTTTATGGTAGAAAGTGCAGGTTTCCGATTTGTTGGAGTGAAGTGGGGGATAGACAGATTACGGGTCCGAAGATAATACAAGAAACTACCGAGAAGATCATCCAAATTCAACAACGGTTGAAAACCGCCCAAAGTCGACAAAAGAGCTACGCTGACATTAAAAGAAAAGATATAGAATTTGAAATTGGAGAGATGGTCATGCTTAAAGTTGCACCTTGGAAAGGTGTTGTTCGATTTGGTAAACGAGGGAAATTAAATCCAAGGTATATTGGACCATTCAAGATTATTGATCGTGTCGGACCAGTAGCTTACCGACTTGAGTTACCTCAACAACTCGCGGCTGTACATAACACTTTCCACGTCTCGAATTTGAAGAAATGTTTTGCTAAAGAAGATCTCACTATTCCGTTAGATGAAATCCAAATCAAAGAAAAACTTCAATTTATCGAAGAACCCGTCTAAATAATGGATCGTGAGGTTAAAAGACTTAAGCAAAACAAGATACCAATTGTTAAGGTTAGATGGAATGCTCGTAGAGGACCCGAGTTCACCTGGGAACGAGAAGATCAGATGAAGAAGAAATACCCGCATTTATTTCCAGAAGATACGTTAACACCTCCAACTGCTTAAAATTTCGGGACGAAATTTATTTAACGGGTAGGTACTGTAGTGACCCGAACATTTCCATGTTTATATATATATTAAATTAAATTGTTATTTAAATGATTAAGTGTTTCCAACATGTTAAGCAATCAAACTTGTTAAGACTTGATTAATTGAAATAGGTTACATATAGACAATTGACCACCCAAGTTGACCGGTGATTCACGAACGTTAAAACTTGTAAAAACTATAAGATGACATATATATGGTTATATATATAGTTAACATGATTTTATTATAAGTATGTATCTCATTAGGTATTTTAACAATGAGTTATATACATAAAAATGAGACTATTAATTTAAGAAACTCGAAAACGATATATATAATGATTATCGTTATAACAACGTCTTACTAGGTACATATGAATCATATTAAGATATTGATACACTTGGTTAATTATGTTAAATGATAAGTAAATATATTATTAAGTGTATTAACAATGAAATACATATGTAAAAACAAGACTACTAACTTAATGATTTTTAAACGAGACATATATGTAACGATTATCGTTGTAAAGACATTTAATGTATATATATCATATTAAGAGATATTCATACATGATAATATCATGATAATATAATAATTTAAAATCTCATTTGATATTATAAACATTGGGTTAACAATATTTAACAAGATCGATAACCTAAAGGTTTCAAAACAACACTTACATGTAACGACTAACGATGACTTAACGACTCAGTTAAAATGTATATACATGTAGTGTTTTAATATGTATTTATACACTTTTGAAAGACTTCAATACACTTATCAAAATACTTCTACTTAACAAAAATTCTTACAATTACATCCTCGTTCAGTTTCATCAACAATTCTACTCGTATGCACCCGTATTCGTACTCGTACAATACACAGCTTTTAGATGTATGTACTATTGGTATATACACTCCAATGATCAGCTCTTAGCAGCCCATGTGAGTCACCTAACACATGTGGGAACCATCATTTGGCAACTAGCATGAAATATCTCATAAAATTACAAAAATATGAGTAATCATTCATGACTTATTTACATGAAAACAAAATTACATATCCTTTATATCTAATCCATACACCAACGACCAAAAACACCTACAAACACTTTCATTCTTCAATTTTCTTCATCTAATTGATCTCTCTCAAGTTCTATCTTCAAGTTCTAAGTGTTCTTCATAAATTCTACAAGTTCTAGTTACATAAAATCAAGAATACTTTCAAGTTTGCTAGCTCACTTCCAATCTTGTAAGGTGATCATCCAACCTCAAGAAATCTTTGTTTCTTACAGTAGGTTATCATTCTAATATACGGTAATAATCATACTCAAACTTTGGTTCAATTTCTATAACTATAACAATCTTATTTCAAGTGATGATCTTACTTGAACATGTTTTCGTGTCATGATTCTGCTTCAAGAAATTCGAGCCATCCAAGGATCCGTTAAATCTAGATCCATTTTTCTCTTTTACAGTAGGTTTATCCAAGGAACTTAAGGTAGTAATGATGTTCATAACATCATTCGGTTCATACATATAAAGCTATCTTATTCGAAGGTTTAAACTTGTAATCACTAGAACATAGTTTAGTTAATTCTAAACTTGTTTGCAAACAAAAGTTAATCCTTCTAACTTGACTTTTAAAATCAACTAAACACATGTTCTATATCTATATGATATGCTAACTTAATGATTTAAAACCTGGAAACACGAAAAACACCGTAAAACCGGATTTACGCCGTCGTAGTAACACCGCGGGATGTTTTGGGTTACTTAATTAAAAACTATGATAAACTTTGATTTAAAAGCTGTTATTCTGAGAAAATGATTTTTATTATGAACATGAAACTATATCCAAAAATTATGGTTAAACTCAAAGTGGAAGTATGTTTTCTAAAATGGTCATCTAGACGTCGTTCTTTCGACTGAAATGACTACCTTTACAAAAATGACTTGTAACTTATTTTTTTGACTATAAACCTATACTTTTTCTATTTAGATTCATAAAATACAGTTCAATATGAAACCATAGCAATTTGATTCACTCAAAACGGATTTAAAATGAAGAAGTTATGGGTAAAACAAGATTGGATAATTTTTCTCATTTTAGCTACGTGAAAATTGGTAACAAATCTATTCCAACCATAACTTAATCAACTTGTATTGTATATTATGTAATCTTGAGATACCATAGACACGTATACAATGTTTCAACCTATCATGTTGACACATCTATATATATTTCGGAACAACCATAGACACTCTATATGTGAATGTTGGAGTTAGCTATACAGGGTTGAGGTTGATTCCAAAATATATATAGTTTGAGTTGTGATCAATACTGAGATACGTATACACTGGGTCGTGGATTGATTCAAGATAATATTTATCAATTTATTTCTATACATCTAACTGTGGACAACTAGTTGTAGGTTACTAACGAGGACAGCTGACTTAATAAACTTAAAACATCAAAATATATTAAAAGTGTTGTAAATATATTTTGAACATACTTTGATATATATGTATATATTGTTATAGGTTCATGAATCGACCAGTGGCTAAGTCTTACTTCCCGACGAAGTAAAAATCTGTGAAAGTGAGTTATAGTCCCACTTTTAAAATCTAATATTTTTGGGATGAGAATACATGCAGGTTTTATAAATGATTTACAAAATAGACACAAGTACGTGAAACTACATTCTATTGTTGAATTATCGAAATCGAATATGCCCTTTTTTATTAAGTCTGGTAATCTAAGAATTAGGGAACAGACACCCTAATTGACGCGAATCCTAAAGATAGATCTATTGGGCCTAACAAACCCCATCCAAAGTACCGGATGCTTTAGTACATCGAAATTTATATCATATCCGAAGGGTGTCCCGGAATGATGGGGATATTCTTATATATGCATCTTGTTAATGTCGATTCCCAGGTGTTCACCATTTGAATAATTTTTATCTCTATGTATGGGATGTATATTGAAATATGAAATCTTTTGGTCTATTGTTACGATTTGATATATATAGGTTAAACCTATAACTCACCAACATTTTTTGTTGACGTTTAAAGCATGTTTATTCTCAGGTGAATATTAAGAGCTTCCGATGTCGCATACTTAAATAAGGACGAGATTTGGAGTCCATGCTTGTATGATATTGTGTAAAAACTGCATTCAAGAAACTTATTTTGTTGTAACATATTTGTATTGTAAACCATTATGTAATGGTCGTGTGTAAACAAGATATTTTAGATTATCATTATTTGATAATCTACGTAAAGCTTTTTAAACCTTTATTGATGAAATAAAGGTTATGGTTTGTTTTAAAATGAATGCAGTCTTTGAAAAACGTCTCATATAGAGGTCAAAACCTCGCAACGAAATCAATTAATATGGAACATTTTTAATCAAAAAGAACGGGACATTTCAGCCATGATGTGTGGGTAATTGCTTGATTGTTTACCATGATTTAATAATGTTAGTTAGGGATGATTATCATTTCGTACTCACTTTCTATGATATTAAACCTCGTAATTATTGTCCTTCCACTAATAAACGTGATTAAAACCTTTTATAAAGTCAACAATTATAAGGTAATTAATTATATGTGTTTATACATTGGTCAAGGTATGAACCCATTGGAAATACTACAAAGTATATGGGGAATTACCGTAGGACCAGATCAAGACATTGGTCAAGAGTATAAGACTTGAGGAAATACTGTTGCAACAGTAGAGTATAGTGTTGATGTACTATAGGACCACTTGAGCATGGTCAAGATTAGAAGCTATGGAACCACTATAAGTCTAGTACATGGTGGATAACTAAGGGATTTATTGGGTAGATTTAAGTAAGGGTTGGTTTAAGTCATAAATGGGAGTTTAACGCACTACAATACAAACTAAGCTTATAAATCTTTAAGGATGACTAAGAACTATCAGATGTTCTAATTTGTCTACAAACCCTTAGATTTTACCAAACCATTGACAGAAAAGAATTCGAAACACAATCATAACCACTCACTTGGCTGATGCACTAAGGTGTTAAGAAAGGTTGAATATCCTATAAGTATATGACTATGCTACTTTATTCGTGCGCCCAAGGTATGTACTGCATCCAAGATGGGCCGCTTATATTCTTAAACTGGATAAAGCATCGGGAGTTTAGCATAGCCCATCCGATCAGAATCTTCAAAGCCTAGTTCCTCGTGACATGCTAATCGGGAAATCGCTTATTAGGGAAGCTAGTGTTCACACTAAGGTATATCTATCCAATGAGTGTCTCGCAATCACCCCGACACTACGTTATCTTAAATCATGGTGAACCACGTCTTCTCTGTCCTTAGCTGCTGCATGCTAGCTAGCTTATTTTAATTATATTACTTTAATATCTTAATTACAATTATAAATCAAATCAACCCAATTATAGACTTTACACAATTTGATATTCCGGATAAAGTTGTGTCTAGAATAAATCGGTTTGACTTGGTTGTTGGATTTTCCGAACAGTCGCCAATTTATTGGGACCACAAGGATCCTACCTCTCCACACAAGGTGTACCTGGCCACTAGTCTTGGATATTAAATTATGTACAAACCCATGTTAATTACTAAATTATCTAGATAAGCTCCGTTTCAAATTCGACTGCTCAAGGAACGACCCTAGGTCATATTTGCCCTTGCTAACCCATAGGAAGGAATAGGTTTAGGCCCAACATATATAAATTAAACAATCAGCTTCTGTTGATATCATGAATTGACCTTTTGTGACCTAACGACACCACATAAATAAACCGTCTGATTCAGGTATATCATAAGAGTAGTTAATTTTTGGCGCTGCTGCCGGGGAACGGTAGTATGATTTGGAGCCTGTTTAGATTAGTTAGTTTTTAAGATACCCTTTTGACTGAGACTAGCTTTATCAGAAGTTACTAGTTTACTGTAGTTAGATAGTATTAGCTTAATTAAAAAGTTTAAAATGGACTTCTTTATTAGTGAACCTTTAGGATGGTTTAACCTACTTAGACCGCTAAGAATTCTTCT
Organism: Rutidosis leptorrhynchoides; assembly: GCF_046630445.1. Taxonomy (NCBI): domain Eukaryota; kingdom Viridiplantae; phylum Streptophyta; class Magnoliopsida; order Asterales; family Asteraceae; genus Rutidosis; species Rutidosis leptorrhynchoides. The sequence goes on from NC_092337.1 coordinate 298,372,547, forward strand.
GACACATCCTTTCTTCTATCCGATATCATACGTTGTACCCATCCCATGAGATCCACACTTACCTGCCGATAGTTAGACGATGAACTCACGCATCACTCTTACTAACATCACCAAACCCTCGTTAGAAGGATGATGAGGACCGATACTCTATCCAGAGGTTAACGGAGCGTCTTTTGTGCTTCAGCATAGCATCATACAACTCATTCAGAATCAATGTCTATTCCATGGCTTACCAATTGACGATCCCAACTCTCACTTAGATAGATTCCTCTCCTTATCCAACTCATATAAGCAAAACGGGGTTGAACAAGATGTAGTTCATCTATATCTGTTCCCTATTCCTTAACTCATCATGCAAAAGCCTGGTTCGAGGGGTTAGAACCCAACTCTATCACCTCATGTGAGGAAATGGCAACAACTTCCTTAATCAAATACTTTCCCCCATCAAAACAAATCAGACTTAGGAATGATATCGTAAACTTTCAAAAAGTATGCGATGAATCACTCTACGCTGCATGGGAAAGATTCAAACACTTTCTTCGAAGATGCCCGAATCACTGTCTTGAGAGCTCTGATCAGATTTTGACCTTCTACAAAGGTCTGAATCAGGACAACAAGTCTACACTTGATGTTGTTTCTCAAGGAAACTTCATGAACTTTACTGCTGACGAGGCCTGGAGATTGATCTAGGAGATGACTATGCACCATCACGATTGGAACACGGAAGAGCACATTTCATCAGCAACATTGCTTTCTGCCTCCGATCCTATCAAAACCATAAAATATCTCTCCAAACAAATAGAAACCCTCACCAAAGAAGTCAGAGAGCTAAAGAAACTCCCGCAACATGTGTCTCAAGTGCAATTATGCCAGAATTCTACTGATCCACATTCGGCCAACGTATAAGAGGACTCTATTGTCTACTTCGATAAGATCCTAGCTCATCTGCACAACCCACCCACTAAACTTACTACCTCACCAGAGACAAGTCCAGACGACGTCCTACTGTGAATCATCTCCTTGATCACAGTAAGACAAGACGCAGCTGACTTAATCATGACTAATCACTTGAGTAGTCTTGAAAATCAAATAAGCCAGCTAAATCAATGTCTCGATTCTATAGGTTGTCCTAAAAATGACTCAAAGGTGGCACATAGCCATCCTTCAGTTTCTTCTAAGGAGAAGAAACTAACTAATACCCGTTCGGTAGTAGTCATTGAGTCATCACCTAAACCCGACGGGAAAACACCCATTCCATTCCTGAGCCGTCTCAAGCAAAGACCTAACAAGATGAAATCTTTCAAGCTTGATGGTAAATTTTTGGACACTGTGTCTAAAAATCCTCATAGCAGGAAGTATTTTAGGAAACTCCTATCAACCAAGGATTAGGTACCCGAAGTACCCAATGTCCCGCTGAACACGGATTGTTCAGCCATTATCTTAAATACTCTTCCTGAAAAACTAGGGGATACCGGATGATTTACCCTTCCTTGTGCTATCTACCAATCTAGTACTATCTATTCTCTCGCTGACCTTGTTGCCAGCATCAATCTCATGCCCTACTCACTGTGTCGGAAACTTGAAATTCGAAACCTTAACCCTACCAAAATGAGCATCCAGCTAGCAGACCAATGCACTAGATATCCTAATGGAAAAGCTGAGAACGTCATGGTTAAGGTCGATAAATTCCTTTTTCCGACCGACTTTGTGGTTATGGACTATAAAGAAGACATGAAAACCCCCATTATCTTAGGAAGGCCTTTCATGAATACAGCCAAAGCGATCGTTGACGTTTATTCATGGACTATCACCTTGAGAGCCCGTGGAGAAGAAGTCACTTCACGATTGACGAGTCTGTATGTCCTTCTGATGGGAATGCCGAAGTAAATACCATCTCCACTAGGAAAGTTACCTTCTATTCCGAGAATGAAGAGAAGAAGATAGAAGTAGAAGAAAAGAAGAATAACCCCTCCACACCAACCTAATCTTCACTCCCACCTTATTTTGATCTTTTAATGACTAGAGAAGACTTCGTTCTTGAAGAACTCTCTGAACCAATTAAACTTGAAGCTCCCAACCGGAATGACGAGGAGGTGCATGATGAAATTGAAATGGAAAGCCCGGATGAGAAGAAAGTGATGGAGGATTCTAGCATCGAAGTAGTTTCTAATGTTGTTACCGTATTGGAGACGTCAATGGACATCGTCCCACCTCCATCATTAGAGTACAACATTACGACCAACCCGAAGTCACAAAGAAGGAAGACGGGTTTTGCGTCAGGGCTACCCTATAAACCATCACTCAAATACATAATGACATACACATCATGGAGTGATGAGGACCCCTTTGACCACCTTGTTCTAATCAATGAGGTAATAGAAGTTGATGGCTTTGTTGTACCTCAAGTTAAACACAACATTCACTTCAAACTACCTTCTCCTCTTATAGGACATACCGTATTCTATATCCGTTCAATCTCATCGGTATGTTCCAATATTACCTCTTGTGTCAAATGATGGATGCAAGGGAGCCACCTAGATTTCCTGATAAATAATGCTCGAGTCAGGCTCGTGACTCGAACAAAAACAAGCGCTTCTCGGGAGGCAACCCGTGTGTTTATTTTTCTATAACTTTAGTAGTAGTTAGATTAGGATAATTAGGATAATTGAATAAATGAGAAAGTGAAACTTAAAATGGGATTTTCAAAGTTTCTTACTTGTCATGAACTTAATTGCAATATTTCAAAAGTCTTAAAATTAAAGGCAATCAACACTCTAAGTGTGGGATTAAGCTTTTTAGTCATACGCTGATTTGTTGAATTTTCAAAAACCTAATTTTGAAACCCACAAGTTTTCAAATAACTTTTTCATCAAAATGCAAATCAGTGAGTCTATGGCCTAAAGCTTACTCACCTGTCTCAGTTTGATCTTTTCCACTTTTTACAAGTAATAGACAGTTATTAATGCCCGTGGTGGAGACTCTTTGAATAATGATGAAAAGACAAGGAAACTCGTTGATTATTTCATTGCAAGTTATTGGTGGATGTTGTATGGAGGATGAGAACGCCCTAATGAGCAGAAGATGGTTCCGACTCAGTCTACCTTCAGATCCTCAGCTCACAACCGCACCCAAGGGGAGTAACTCATTTCTTTCTATTCGTTTATGTATTTTGCTTTGTTATATCCTTAAACTATACCCTATCTTAAGCTTATCACTAAGTGTGAGATTCCAACCCAATATTGAGCTTAGATACATTTTCTGACATGTTTAAACTTTAAGTGTGGGATTTTAGCTACCTAAAATCTAAGAATGAACATTAGAGACAATGTTCCTCTAAGTGTAGGATAGCGGCGTAGTACACCGTAATTAGCTACGGGATGCTCGGAAAATGTTCTTAACTTAAAATTTTACTAAACTTTTCGATTATACCTACAATTTAGATTCTTTGTCCTCAACGTAAATTTTTCAGAAAATTTTGGCTAAATGATACTTTCTGAAAAAGTACTTTTGAAAATCAAGCGTGTTTGTTCTAAAATTAAGACAAATGAGGACATAAATCTTAAGGATGAACCGATTCTCTAAAAGAGCATTGCATGACTAGGCATTATCGACCCAATATAATTACAGTGAGGCACCCCAAAAATGCCCAATAAGCATTCATTTTTAATGCTTCACTATCTTTTCCGTTGAGAGTGCCGATGTTAGCATTTAGAGTTAGAACTTGACCTTGACATACATTTCGAAGCCAATATTTAGTAAGCACCATACGTGGTGTAGGTGCGATACTCCTTCCGAAATCATTCTGAATAGAGAAGACAAAAACCATCCGTTTTCGTTTCCACTCCATGCATTTAAACCGATCAACTTGAAATGTCACGTTCATATTGATTATAAACGTTCCATATTAATTGATTTTGTTGCGAGGTTTTGACCTGTATATGAGACGTTTTTCAAAGACTGCATTCATTTTTAAAACAACCATAACCTTTATTTTATCAATAAAGGTTTTAAAAATATTAAGTAGATTATCAAATAATGATAATCTAAAATATACTATTTGCACATGACCATTATATAATGGTTTACAATAGAAATATATTACATCGACATATGTTTCTTGAATGCATTTTTTACACAATATCATACAAACATGGACTCCAAATCTTGTCCTTATTTTAGTATGCAACAGTGGAAGCTCTTAGTATTCACTTGAGAATAAACATGCTTTAAACGTCAACAAAAATATTGGTGAGTTACAGGTTTAACCTATATATATCAAATCGTAACAATAGACCACAAGATTTCATATTTCAATACACATCCCATACATAGAGATAAAAAACATTCATATGGTGAACACCTGGTAACCGACATTAACAAGATGCATATATAAGAATTGTGATGACCCGGGAATTTCCGACCAAATTTAAACTTAATCTTTATATGATTTCGATACGATAAGCAAAGTCTGTTAAACTGAATCTCAAAAACTTTGAACTATTTTTTTTTCATGAAGGCATTTAACCATTATCTATTCCCGACGATTCACGAACCTTTGTGTGTAAATAAATATGTACATATATGTAAATATAAGAATGTATAATAATTAGAAGTAATGAAACATAACTTAAATTAAATATGTAAAATAAAATATAATTTAATCAATTAAATTGAATGGATAAAGGAGTATATAAAATAATGAATTTACTACTTAAATAAATATCTATATGAATCTATACATAATTAATGTTGTATGTATATATATAAATATGTATGTAAATAATAGTTTATATGATAATTGGAAATTAATAAAATATAATTTAAACCTTAGAATTGGATATTTAAAATAAGACACAAAATAATTAAGTATAATTTAAAATGAATCTATATATAATTATATATGATTGCTATGAATGATTATTATTATTATTATATATATATAGTGTATATATATATTTAATTATATATATTAAGTAAACAATACACAAGTAGTAAATTATAACATTACTATATTAAAGGTAATTACAAGTTAAAATATAGTTATAAATATTATTATATTCTGATAATATAACTAAAATAAATATTAATACTAATATTAATATCAGTATAATGAGTAATACTATATTAATATATTATATAGATATGAAATTTTATACATTTAAATTTGTTATATTCTCATTAACATTAATAATATTATTGTTATCATTACTATTATTATTATTATTATTATTATTATTATTATTAAAAAGACCATTCATATTACCATTATCATTATTTCTATTAATATAATTCTCAGCATTTTTTTTATTATTTTAAATAATACAAATAATATTACTTTTAATAATATTTAATTATAATTACTACTTATTGATATTAATATTAATTATAAATAAAATCTTGTAAAAAAATCAACCTTCTGCTTTATGTCACGATCTTCTATTCCATCTCTTTGTTGTTATCTCTAATCTGTTAGCAATCTTAATCAAATTCTGTACGTACCAAACAGATAGGGTCAAAAATCGTGGGTAATCAGGATTAAGATTTTATTAGTTTTATTTATTTTATTTTACTGTGTCTGATTTAGAATTTGGTAACCAAATTATATAACCGATCCATTCAAGTCACAATGTAGATATCTCAATTCTCTTTCACTATCATTATCAATTGTAAGTTATAATAAATTCAAGTTATTGAAGAAAAATCAAAATTTCGAATGGAGACTGTCGAATATCTCTGTTCCTGCTTCTTTTTAGCAATAGCTCAATTTCATAATGATTTTTAAAATCTAAAAATGCAGAAACGATTTAAAACAGGTCGTGATACTTTCTGTGCAGTTTCATAATCCAATTCCTCATAACCATTTCAAATTTGGGAGTCAAACTTTTATTTTTAAAAAGTCAAACTTCGATCTTCAATTAAATTTGAGTTTTCTGAAACGATTTAAGTTCAATTGAAGGTGGATAAAGTTTCTATGAATCGTTTAAACCACAATTTATGTTATAAGTTTTACCTAAAACGTTCTTGAATTCAAAAATAAAAATCGAGTTGTTCATCGTATTATTTTTCTGTTACAGCTCGTTATTTTATTTTTTTATTTATTTTTGTTGTTTTGATTAATTTAATTACTTGTTTATTGATTCTGTTTTAATTACAGTTCTAAATCCAAATTGTATTCGAGTTTATGAATTTAGTTGGATTCTGATTCGTTTGTAATGGAGAAGAAGATCTAATAAAACAAACGGGTTAAATAAGTTTAGTTTTGGTATAAATTCAGAAAAGGGGCAACAGCCCAGCTGGTTTGGAGGGTTGACGAGTGAGCGGGAGGTTGGGGGTTCGAACCCTGGCGTAGACTTTTTTTTTTTAAAAAGGCTTACATAAGGGTATACACTTTTATATTTCCATTTTTATTATTATTATTATTATTATTATTATTATTATTATTATTATTATTATTATTATTATTATTATTATATAAAAGAAAATATATTAAGATAAGAGTAAATATGATTACGATTACGCTTAATGATATAATTAAGATATTAAGTATTAAGAACAATCGTTAATATTATATAGACATAATAAAAAGGAATGTTATAGGTTATGATCATAAAATCGAGTATTATTCTTATTATCATTATTATTATTATTTTTATCATTTTTATTATTATTAAACATGATTTTACTAATATTATTATTATTATTAATATTATCATCATTATTTTATTACTAGTATTATCATTATTATAAGCATCATCAATTTTAATATAGTATTATTATCATAATAAGGATCATCATTATTATCATTATTTTCATTAATACTAGTATTAGAAACACTGTTGTAACTATTAGTATTATTACTAACAATATCAAAATTTTTATTATTAATATTTTACATAACTACATATATACCAAACTTATTAATATTAGTTATATAAATATTTACATATAATAAATTATTAATTTTTAATATAATACTAAACAATTATACATATAAATATGGATATATCATATAACTATATAAATAATAATCATTTTGAATATAAACAAAAATTAAATATATAATGTATAAATTAATATATAAATAAATTGTTCGATTACAAGAATATGTTTTAATATAAATACAAATGATATAGGTTCGTGAATCCGAGGCCAACCCTGCATTGTTCAATATAGTCATATGTATTTTTACTACAAAATACATTAGGTGAGTTTCATTTGCTCCCCTTTTAAATGCTTTTGCTATATATATTTTTGGGTTCGAGAATACATGCGCTGCTTTTATAACTGTTTTATGAAATAGACACAAGTAATTGAAACTACATTATATGGTTGAATGATCGAAATCGAATATACCCCTTTATAGTCTGGTAATCTAAGAATTAGGGAACAGACACCCTAATTGACGCGAACTCTAAAGATAGATCTATCGGGCCCAACAAGCCCCATCCAAAGTATCGGATGCTTTAGTACTTCGAAATTTATATCATGTCCGAAGGAGGATCCCGGAATGATGGGGATATTCTTATATGCATAATGTGAATGTCGGTTACCAGGTGTTCAATCCATATGAATGATTTTTATCTCTATGTATGGGATGTGTATTGAAATATGAAATCTTGTGATCTATTAAAATAATAGAAATGATTGTTATGATAAACTAATGAACTCACCAACCTTTTGGTTGACATTTAAAGCATGTTTATTCTCAGGAACGAAAGAAATCTTCCGCTGTGCATTTGCTTATTTTAGAGACATTACTTGGAGTCAATCATAACATATTTCAAAAGACATTGCATTCGATTCGTTGAATTCATCAAGATTATTATTAAGTCATTTATAGTTTAGATAGATTATGAAATGGTATGTATGTCGTCAACTTTCAATGTAAATGAAAGTTTGTCTTTTAAAAACAAATGCAATGTTTGTAAAATGTATCATATAGAGGTCAAGAACCTCGCGATGTAATCAACTGTTGTGAATCGTTTATAATCGATGTGGACTTCGTCCGGATGGATTAGGACGGGTCTCTACATTTGGTATCAGAGCGGTGGTCTTAGCGAACCAGGTCTTGCATTAGTGTGTCTAACTGATAGTTGTTTAGATGCATTAGAGAGTCTGGACTTCGACCGTATCTGCATGTCAAAAGTTTTGCTTATCATTCGTGTCAAAAATCATCTACTTATTATCCTTAGGAAATTACCTGCTTATCATTCCTAGTCTAGACACATCTTACTGCATTGATTACATGAATGGTGTATAGACAAAATTCATATCTTAGCGTATCTGTTATTGTTACCTTTGCCTGACAGCTTCTGTAGATTCCTCCGTAAGTTATGAGATTTTAGTAATATATATGCATCTGTAAATTATGTATTGCAGGATACTAATCTAAATTCTATAATCTATTTCTTATCAAAAATCCTTCATCTGATCGTACGAGATGAATCCCTTAACCAGTTCGAGTCCCTTAGATTTCGATAGCTATTCCGATAGTTATTCCGACATGGATATTCACCTAAGCTCCCAAAGCAGTGTCACCAGAATGAATCAATCAATCAGCCATCCCCAATTCATCTGATGGGTTCGTAGTCAACTTAATCAATGGAGACGTGAAGGAGGAGATCCCTTCCACCAACCAAATTCCCTTCTTGGTGAAGAACCCGAAGCACTTACCGGCGAACCTATCCGAAATACCATTTTCAGCCTCATTTCCAGAATAGCTCAACACGATTATATTCTATCAACAATTGTAAACCTTATTCATCCGCTCGTTTCGACCGACAATCATCCCTAAATAACAGAATAAGTCAATGAACTTCGCGCTCGAGTAATCAATCTGGAGAATATGGTGCAAAATTTACCAGCTTCAGCAACATCACCGGCACCAACAATACCATTAGTAACAGCACCAGTACCATCAACAATCCATGCCTCAATATCTCATTCTGTACCTCGAGTATAATCATCGTTCTACGAATCCTTCTACATCGTTTATCTTTGTTCTACATGACGATTATATAATTTCTAATGTTTTAGAGATTATGTACTCTAGTTGTAACCGTAAATTAAATAAGTTTAATATCACATTGACTCATTAAATCCATAATTACATCTGAAGAAAATATATATGTATATATATTCTCATAAAGATTGTAATTAAAAATTCTTTCGTACAAACTGTTAATGGTGAAAATATTTTAACGGGTAGGTAATACCCGTGGAATATTCAGATTTCACATTAATAAGTTATACTGTACATTCTTCGAATCTGATTCAACAGTCATTTACTATCCTACTTACAACCACCGATATACGTATCCGTTCACCGCAAAATAACCATTGTTATTCAATTTCATATTCGGATTTTGACCTATCAGAATCCAACAAGTGGCATAATGAAGAAAACATATGACAAAATAAAATTTGTTAGAAACAGACTAATTAACTATGAGAAATTGTGTTAAGAATCCACGCTAACTGTTCTTAGCTAATTGGTCCTAGCTAACTGATTACATTTTATTTATCGCAATTTGATTATCGCAATTTACATTCTCGCAATTTTATTTATTGTCATTTAATTTCTGTTATTTACTTTACGCACTTTATTTATCGTCATTTATTTTCTGTTATTTATTTTACGCACTTTAAATATCGGGACACGTATACAAGGTTTTGACATATCATATCGACGCATCTATATATATTATTTGGAATCACCATAGACACTCTATATGCAGTAATGATCGAGTTCTCTATACAGGGATGAGGTTGATTCTACAATAATATATATAGTTTGAGTTGTGATCGAGTCTGAGACGGATACGGGTCACGATACGTATTAATTAATTCGATTATTATATATTAAATTATATATGAATTGTTGAATTGCTAACTGAGGACTATCAATCGAGGACTACCAACATTGGACAATTAAAATGAATTAAAATATTGATTATAACATATGAAACTAAACAAATCTTCAAGTTTGCCACTTGATTTCATCTTAAACCTGGTTTGTATCTTGACGATTACAATATGCGTTCAAACATTTAATGATTCTTGAAAACACCTCAATCGAGAGGATGAACCAACCGAACTTCATCTACGGGAGGAAAGATTTGTGCATATAGTTATGCACTTGAAAACACTGGGAACCTGAGTAAACGTTTAACACATACCTGTGTTACCTTATTTGGCATTGTTATTTTCGAAAATAACAATGCAAATCCTTTTCAAAGTAGCCAATTTTGTCACAGCTCCAGCAAGTCAACTTTGACTTTTTGTTCGAAACAACCTTATTATAACCTTGATTTATATGCGTACTATTTTATTGTTACAGGGGAACCTTTTATATTTCATCTTATTACCAGCAGACGTACCAGCAACCTGGATGCTCTTTGGGCTTAAATCCCTCCGACAAATCACTACAGTTATCTATTGAAGTATCATCATATTCTCTCATCCGCATCTGGTAACGAGAATTGCCATACCAATTACCGGAAATCAGCAAATCTGTATTGTGAGCCTCGCAACGTTTCCACATCAACAGTTATATGTAAACATATAACATTTATCTCTTAGAGTTATGACCTTTCATCTGAAATCCTAAAAAGCACTCGTTTACAAATCAAATACTCTAAATGTTGAAAAAGACTGAATGAAGCAGCAGAAACCGTAGACAACCGTAAATGACCTTAATCATCGGAAGTTGATGATAAAGAATTGTAGGTTGGCAAAGCTCAGAAAAAGTTTGAAACTGAAAAACTGATTGAGCAAACTATGAAGGAAGCCGTGGACAAATCACAAAGAATAAGTTTGACTTCAAAGAATCTAAATGATTCAATACCTGCTGAAGTCATTAACGAATACCTTGCTTCTGACTCCAAACTCTTGCGGACAAATTTTCTTCACCATCCTTCGATATTAGAAATTCCAAGATATCATCGTATCTTTCATTATAAATATCCTCCATATTTCTGAAGATATTTTCATAACTATTCTTATCTGAAATCATTAATCTCTTCGTGCTATCAGTGTTACATCTTATAGAAACTGTTAGTTTCTATATTCTGTAAACTTTCGAGCTTAAAATATGAATATTATTGAAGTAATGTTGGGAACTGATGCATGAGTTAGTATAATATAATGACACTTGATCAACGTGATTATATTACAGTAAGTCATGCTGAGTTTCTAATGGAACGTGATGATTCACAGAACGTATCGTCATCACGTGCCATGTTACATAACTCTTTCATTCAAATTAACTTCTGAACATATCAAGAAAATATATTCTTGATAGTTCTATTCTCAGTGATTCTGGTAATTTGACAAATCAAATCGTGCTATTACGTTCTTTCTTGCTTAGAACATTAAGTTCATTCAGAACTCCATACCTATAAATTCTGGACCAATACTTGCGAAAAGAAAACAAAAGCATGAAGCTCCGAAATAGAAAGGGGGTATAAATCGCAGCAAATAAGAGAGAGCATTAACTGTGGATGACGATGATTATAGGAGACAGAAGCAGGAACACCGGAATATAAGAGAAAATATAAAGCCCAATGACGACACAGATGTTACAAACTGTGGATATTAATACGAATAGCAATATAAAGACACGATATAATTAAGAATAGTATCACCCGAGGTAATAGTAGAAGTAAACAGAATTTTCTGGGGGAAGATTGAAAAGAAGGATGACAGGAATGATAATTAGGAAATATCAAGGATTAGAAATGGACTAAGCATTTTCACAATCTTTTGAATGTATGAACTAAGAAAGAAAGTATAGGAATGGTGAGAATAATAAAATGGAAGAGGTAAATTTATAATGGAAACATCCGACAGGGCAATCGAGACAGATGATCGCATTTAATTAAAGAGATCTTAATTTCCATAAATCCCGAAGAATCAGATCTTATGGATTTCCTAGATTTTCTTTATATCCCTTGAATTCCGGAATTCAATCAAGACGACGTCAAAAGTTAAGACGAACCTTATTTTCTAAATTCAACCCTCTACGTCAAAAGCTATGACGCACCATATCTTCTAAATTCAATCATGACTAGCCAAAAGTTATGATGAAACATGTCTTTCTCATTTCACTATATAGTGATAACTTCACTCGTACGCTTCGAGAAATTGAACCATTTTATCCATATTACTCAATGATAATAAAATTCTATTTATCAACTTATATTCATCATAAAAACATCTTTATTGTTAGTCATGACCACCTCACTCAAATTTCGAGACGAAATTTCTTTAACGGGTAGGTACTGTGATGACCCGAGAATTTCCAACCAAATTTAAACTTAATCTTTATATGATTTTGATATGATAAGCAAAGTCTGTTAAACTGAATCTCAAAAACTTTGAACTATTTTTTTTTTCATGAAGGCATTTAACCATTATCTATTTCCGACGATTCACGAACCTTTGTGTGTAAATAAATATGTACATATATGTAAATATAAGAATGTATAATAATTAGAAGTAATGAAACATAACTTAAATTAATATGTAAAATAAAATACAATTTAATCAATTGAATTGAATGGATAAAGGAGTATATAAAATAATGAATTTACTACTTAAATAAATATCTATATGAATCTATACATAATTAATGTTGTATGTATATATATAAATATGTATGTAAATAATAGTTTATATGATAATTGGAAATTATAAAATATAATTTAAACCTTAGAATTGGATATTTAAAATAAGACACAAAATAATTAAGTATAATTTAAAATGAATCTATATATAATTATATATGATTGCTATGAATGATTATTATTATTATTATATATATATAGTGTATATATATATATATTTAATTATATATATTAAGTAAACAATACACAAGTAGTAAATTATAACATTACTATATTAAAGGTAATTACAAGTTAAAATATAGTTATAAATATTATTATATTCTGATAATATTACTAAAATAAATATTAATAGTAATATTAATATCAGTATTATGAGTAATACTATATTAATATATTATATAGATATGAAATTTTATACATTTAAATTTGTTATATTCTCATTAACATTAATAATATTATTGTTATCTTTACTAATATTATTATTATTATTATTAAAAAGACCATTCATATTACCATTATCATTATTTCTATTAATATAATTCTCAACAATTTTTTTTATTGTTTTAAATAATACAAATAATATTACTTTTAATAATATTTATTTATAATTACTACTTATTGATATTAATATTAATTATAAATAAAATCTTGTAAAAAAATCCACCTTCTGCTTTATGTCACGATCTGCTATTCCATCTCTTTGTTGTTATCTCTAATCTGTTAGCAATCTTAATCAAATTCTGTACGTACCAAACAGATAGGGTCAAAAATCGTGGGTAATCAGGATTAAGATTTTATTTGTTTTATTTATTTTATTTTACTGTGTCTGATTTTGAATTTGGTAACCAAATTATATAACCGATCCATTCAAGTCACAATGTAGATATCTCAATTCTCTTTCACTATCATTATCAATTGTAAGTTATAATAAATTCAAGTTATTGAAGAAAAATCAAAATTTCGAATGGAGACTGTCGAATATCTCTGTTCCTGCTTCTTTTCAGCAATAGCTCAATTTCATAATGATTTTTAAAATCTAAAAATGCAGAAACGATTTAAAACAGGTCGTGATACTTTCTGTGCAGTTTCATGATCCAATTCCTAATAACCATTTCAAATTTGGGAGTCAAACTTTTATTTTTAAAAAGTCAAAACTTCGATCTTCAATTAAATTTGAGTTTTCTGAAACGATTTAAGTTCAATTGAAGGTGGATAAAGTTTCTATGAATCGTTTAAACCACAATTTATGTTATAAGTTTTACCTAAAACGTTCTTGAATTCAAAAATAAAAATCGAATTGTTCATCGTATTATTTTTCTGTTACAGCTCATTATTTTATTTTTATTTATTTATTTTTGTTATTTTGATTAATTTAATTATTTGTTTATTGATTCTGTTTTAAATACAGTTCTAAATCCAAATTGTATTCGAGTTTATGAATTTAGTTGGATTCTGATTCGTTTGTAATAGAGAAGAAGATCTAATAAAACAAATGGGTTAAATAAGTTTAGTTTCGGTATAAATTCAGAAAAGGGGCAACAGCCCAGCTGGTTTGGAGGGTTGACGAGTGAGCAGGAGGTCGGGGGTTCGAACCCCGGCGCGGACTTTTTTTTTTTAAAAAAAAGGCTTACATAAGGGTATACACTTTTATATTTCCATTATTATTATTATTATTATTATTATTATTATTATTATTATTATTATTATTATTATTATTATTATTATTATTATTATTATTATTATTATTATTATTATTATTATTACTATTATTATTATTATTATTATTATTATTATTATTATTATTATTATTATTATTATTATATAAAAGAAAATATATTAAGATAAGAGTAAATATGATTACGATTACGCTTAATGATATAATTAAGATATTAAGTATTAAGAACAATCGTTAATATTATATAGACATAATAAAAAGGAATGTTATAGGTTATGATCATAAAATCGAGTATTATTCTTATTATCATTATTATTATTATTTTTATCATTTTTATTATTATTAAACATGATTTTACTAATATTATTATTATTATTATTATTATTAATATTATCATCATTATTTTATTACTAGTATTATCATTATTATAAGCATCATCAATTTTAATATAGTATTATTATCATAATAAGGATCATTATTATTATCATTATTTTCATTAATACTAGTATTAGAAACACTGTTGTAACTATTAGTATTATTACTAACAATATCAATATTTTTATTATTAATATTTTACATAACTACATATATACCAAACTTATTAATATTAGTTATATAAATATTTACATATAACAAATTATTAATTTTAAATATAACACTAAACAATTATACATATAAATATGGATATATTATATAACTATATAAATAATAATCATTTTGAATATAAATACCAATTAAACATATAATGTATAAATTAATATAAATAAATTGTTCGATTACAAGAATATGTTTTAATATAAATACGAATGATATAGGTTTGTGAATCCGAGGCCAACCCTGCATTATTCAATATAGTCATATGTATTTTTACTACAAAATACATTAGGTGAGTTTCATTTGCTCCCTTTTTAAATGCTATTGCTATATATATTTTTGGGACTGAGAATACATGCGCTGCTTTTATAACTATTTTACGAAATAGACACAAGTAATTGAAACTACATTATATGGTTGAATGACCGAAATCGAATATGCCCCTTTATAGTCTGGTAATCTAAGAATTAGGGAACAGACACCCTAATTGACGCGAACTCTAAAGATAGATCTATCGGACCAACAAGCCCCATCCAAAGTATCGGATGCTTTAGTACTTTGAAATTTATATCATGTCCGAAGGAGGATCCCGGAATGATGGGGATATTCTTATATGCAAAATGTGAATGTCGGTTACTAGGTGTTCAATCCATATGAATGATTTTTATCTCTATGTATGGGATGTGTATTGAAATATGAAATCTTGTGGTCTATTAAAATAATAGAAATGATTGTTATGATAAACTAATGAACTCACTAACCTTTTGGTTGACACTTTAAAGCATGTTTATTCTCAGGTACGAAAGAAATCTTCCGCTGTGCATTTGCTCATTTTAGAGACATTACTTGGAGTCATTCATAACATATTTCAAAAGACGTTGCATTCGATTCGTTGAATTCATCAAGATTATTATTAAGTCATTTATAGTTTAGATATATTATGAAATGGTATGCATGTCGTCAACTTTCAATGTAAATGAAAGTTTGTCTTTTAAAAACAAATGCAATGTTTGTAAAATGTATCATATAGAGGTCAAGAACCTCGTGATGTAATCAACTGTTGTGAATCGTTTATAATCGATGTGGACTTCGTCCGAATGGATTAGGACGGGTCTCTATAGTTGGTATCAGAGCGGTGGTCTTGCATTAGTGTGTCTAACTGATAGTTATTTAGATGCATTAGAGAGTCTGGACTTCGACCGTGTCTGCATGTCAAAAGTTTTTCTTATCATTCGTGTCAAAAATCATCTACTTATTATCCTTACGAAATTACCTGCTTATCATTCCTAGTCTAGACACATCTTACTGCATTGATTGCATGAATGGTGTATAGACAAAATTCATATCTTAGCGTATCTGTTATTGTTACCTTTGCCTGACAGCTTCTGTAGATTCCTCCGTAAGTTATGAGATTTTAGTAATATATATGCATCTGTAAATTATGTATTGCAGGATACTAATCTAAATTCTATAATCTATTTCTTATCAAAAATCCTTCATCTGATAGTACGAGATGAATCCCTTAACCAGTTCGAGTCCCTTAGATTTCGATAGCTATTCCGATAGTTATTCCGACATGGATATTCACCTAAGCTCCCAAAGCGGTGTCACCAGAATGAATCAATCAATCAGCCATCCCCAATTCATCTGATGGGTTCGTAGTCAACTTAATCAATGGAGACGTGAAGGAGACGATCCCTTCCACCAACCAAATTCCCTTCTTGGTGAAGAACCCGAAGCACTTACCGGTGAACCTATCCGAAATACCATTTTCAGCCTCATTTCCAGAATAGCTCAACACGATTATATTCTATCCACAATTCTAAACCTTATTCATCCGCTCGTTCTGACCGACAATCATCCCGAAATAATAGAATAAGTCAATGAACTTCGCGCTCGAGTAATCAATCTGGAGAATATGGTGCAAAATTTACCAGCTTCAGCAACATCACCGGCACCAACAGTACCATTAGTAACAGCACTAGTACCATCAACAATCCATGCCTCAACATCTCATTCTGTACCTCGAGTATAATCATCGTTCTGCGAATCCTTCTACATCGTTTATCTTCGTTCTACATGACGATTATATAATCATCGTTCTACGGGTCTCTACAAGAATATCCCCATCATTCCGGGACACCCTTCGGATATGATATAAATTTCGAAGTACTAAAGCATCCGGTACTTTGGATGGGGTTTGTTAGGCATAATAGATCTATCTTTAGGATTCGCGTCAATTAGGGTGTCTGTTCCCTAATTCTTAGATTACCAGACTTAATAAAAAGGGGCATATTCGATTTCAATAATTCAACCATAGAATGTAGTTTCACGTACTTGTGTCTATTTTGTAAATCATTTATAAAACCTGCATGTATTCTCATCCCAAAAATATTAGATTTTAAAAGTGGGACTGATGTCGTAGCGTGGGGGTACGAAATAGTGTATATTTTACTAGCAAAAACTATTAAATACGATACATTTTTACACAAGTTATTTATTTATTTACAGATGGGTATACCTAAACCTTGCTATAACACTATAGGCAGTGTACCTAATCGTAGAGTAGTGTAGTTTTTAGTAAGTCCGGTTCGTTCCACAGGGAGCTGGCTTATTTCACACTATATTTTAAACAATTATATTCGTACAAAATATATTATATTAATAATATATAAAAGGGGGTTTTACCGTTCAATGACCGGTTTGTCGATTTTATATTTTAAGCGAAGCGTAAAGTAAATGACGATATTTAAATAACAATATAAAATAAATAACAATAATTAAAATGACAATAAATAAAAGTACGAGGAAAAATGAAATAAAATATATTATGCTTATTTAAAGTTCCGTAATCATGATGTTTGACGTGTTGATTTTTAGTTTATTCCCATGGGTTAATTGTTCTTTGTCCTGGATTATTTAATATGCCCGTCTGGTTTTTGTCCATAACAGTCCATCAGTCATAAATATAAAGTGCGAGTGTCCTCGTCAAATTATCCTTATATCCGAAGTCAAATATTCCAACTAATTGGGGACTAAAACTGTAACAAGGTTTTAATACTTTGTTTAATAATTACACCAGGATATCGACTGCATGTAATCCAAGGTTTAATACTTTGTTAACAATTACGCCAAGTGTCCTTGTACATAATTTCACCCCTGTTTTAATAATTCCATAGACTATTAATCCATTCCCGTGTCCGGTTAAATGAACGATTATTCGTACATATAAATATCCCGCCCATCGTGTCCGATCGAGTGTATATGGTTATTTATAGGGACGTCCAATTGTAAATCTTTATATTAAAATTAACAAACTATCATTTAGTTAAACAAATATAAATATCCCGCCCATTAATAGCCCATAGTCTAATTTCCACAAGTGTCGTTCTTTTGTCCAAACCCCAATTATGGTACAAAACCCAATTACCCCGTCTTTAATATTTAGTCCAACATCATGATTACTTTGGCTCAAATAAGCATAATAATAACTTAAGTACGAGACATTAATTTAAAAAGGAGAACATAACTTACATTGAGTATTTATCACGTAGTGTTACACGTACAGAATTTCGACTTCAAAAACCCGTAAAATAACCTTTACATAACCCAAACTAATCTAATATAACACTAATCTATACAATATATATATATATATATATATATATATATATATATATATATATATATATATATATATATATATATATATATATATATATATATTTATTTTTATTATACTACGGAGTATTATTATTATTTATTTATCTTTTTACTCGGCAGAATGCATGGCCTTTTATAGGCGTTTTGATTTCTGACAGCTCCGCGAGTCGTGGAGTTTTTGGCCTTCAAACTCCGCGAGTCGTGGAGTTTGAAAATCCAGCTCAGGATCCTTTGTCTCATAGCTTGTCGACATGATTATATATATATTTATAATATATAAATAATTTATATAATTATTTATATATTATATTTTATTTTTGTGCATAGTTGACTCATAATTTTTGGTCCATTGCGTCGGGCGTTGATAGTTGGCTCAGGTCCCGGTTCCGAATTTTCGAACGTCCTTTCGTATAATTTAATATCTTGTACTTTGCGTTTTGTAACTTGTACTCTTGTCATTTTGAGACATTTTTCATCAATAAATTGAACCTTTTGAATTGTATCTTGTATATTTGAGCTTTTTGAATGTTTGTGCCTTCAAATCTTCATTTTTGCCTTTTGTCTTCGCACTTATTTATTTAAACAATTACAATGAAAATATAATACAATTACATATGAAAACCTATTATTTAGGAGGAATATTGCTATGAAATATATGTTCCTTTTTAGCCTTATCAGGGACTATAACTCACTTTCACAGATATTTCTTTCCTCGGAAATAAGACTTGGCCACGGATCGATTCACGAACCTATACAAATATGTACATATATATCAAAGTATGATCAAAATATAATTACAACCATTTTTATTATGTTTTAAAGATTTGAGTGTATTAAGTCAGCTGTCCTCGTTAATAACCTACAACTAGTTGTCCACAGTTAGATGTACAGAAATAAATTGATATATATTATCTTGAATCAATCCACGACCCAGTGTATACACTTCTTAGGCTAGATCACAACTCAAAGTATATATATTTTTGGAATCAAACTCAACCCTGTATAGCTAACTCCAACATTACTGCATATAGAGTGTCTATGGTTGTTCCAAATAATATATATATATGGGTCGATATGATATGTCAAAATATTTGCATACGTGTCTATGGTATCCCAAGATTACATAATATATTAGAATACATATATAATACAATATAAGTTAGCTAGGATATGATTTGTATAGATTTGTTAAACATTTCCCGTAGCTAAAAAGATCAAAAATATCCAATCTTGTTTTACCCATAACTTCTTCATTTTAAATCCGTTTTGAGTGAATCAAATTGCTATGGTTTCATATTGAACTCTAATTTAAGAATCCAAACAGAAAAAGTATAGGTTTATAGTCGGAAATTTAAGTTACATGTCAATTACTAAAGAGGTAGTCATTTCCGTCGAAAGAACGACATCTTGATGACCATTTTGAAAAACATACTTTCACGTTGAGTTTAACCAAGATTTTTGGATATAGTTTCATGTTCATATTAAAAATCATTTTCACAGAAGAACAACTTTTAAATCAAAGTTTATCATAGTTTTTAATTATCCAAACCAAAACAGCCCCCGGTTTTACTACGACGGCGTATATCCGATTTTATGGTGTTCATCGTGTTTCCAGGTTTTAAATCATTAAGTTAGTATATCATATAGATATAGAACATGTGTTTAGTTGATTTTAAAATTCAAGTTAGAAGGATTAACTTTTGTTTGCGAACAAGTTTAGAATTAACTAAACTATGTTCTAGTGATTACAAGTTTAAACCTTCGAATAAGATAGCTTTATATGTATGAATCGAATGATGTTATGAACATCATTACTACCTCAAGTTTTCTGGATAAAACTACTGGAAATGAGAAAAATGGATCTAGCTTCAAAGGATCCTTGAATGGCTTGAAAGTTCTTGAAGCAGAATCATGACACGAAAACAGTTCAAGTAAGATTTTCACTCGTAATAAGATTGTTATAGTTGTAGAAATTGAATCAAAGTTTGAATATGAATATTACCTTAAATTATAAAGATAACCTACTATAAATAACAAAGGTTCCTTGATCTTATATGATTACTTGGAATGGATTAGAAAGCTTGGAAGTAGACTTGCAAACTTGGAAGTATTCTTGATTTTTATGAAACTATACTTATGGAATTTATGAAGAACACTTAGAACTTGAAGATGGAACTTGAGAGAGATCAATTAGATGAAGAAAATTGAAGAATTAAAGTGTTTGTAGGTGTTTTTGGTCGTTGGTATATGGATTAGATATAAAGGATATGTAATTTTGTTTTCATGTAAATAAGTCATGAATGATTACTAATATTTTTGTAATTTTATGAGATATTTCATGCTAGTTGCCAAATGATGGTTCCCACATGTGTTAGGTGACTCACATGGGCTACTAAGAGCTGATCATTGGAGTGTATATACCAATAGTACATACATCTAAAAGCTGTGTATTGTACGAGTACGAATACGGGTACATACGAGTAGAATTGTTGATGAAACTGAACGAGGATGTAATTGTAAGCATTTTTGTTAAGTAGAAGTATTTTGATAAGTGTATTGAAGTATTTAAAAAGTGTATGAATACATATAAAAACACTACATATATATACATTTTAACTGAGTCGTTAAGTCATCGTGAGTCGTTACATGTAAATGTTGTTTTGAAACCTTTAAGTTAACGATCATGTTAAATGTTGTTAACCCAATGTTTATTATATCTAATGAGATGTTAAATTATTACATTATCATGATATTATGATGTATAAATATCTCTTAATATGATACATACATTAAAATATCGTTACAACTATAATCGTTACATATAAGTCTCGTTTCGTAATTCTTGAGTTAGTAGTCTTGTTTTTACATATGTAGTTCATTGTTAATACACTTAATGACATGTTTACTTATCATTTATCATGATTAAACATAGTGTAACAATATCTTAATATGATACATATGTATTTAGTAGACGTTATCATAACGATTATCGTTATATATATCATTTTGAGCTTCTTAACTTAGTAATCTCATTTCTTATGTATATCACACATTGTTAATATACTTAATGAGATACTTACTCATCATAATCTCATGTCAACCATATATATATGTCTATACATACCACAACATGTAGTTTTCCCAATTTTGTAACGTTCGTGAATCGCCGGTCAACTTGAATGATCAATTGTCTATATGAAACTTATTTCATTTAATCAAGTCTTAAAAATTTTGATTGCTTAACATGTTGGAAACATTTAGTCATGTAAATATCAATCTCAATTAATATATATAAACATGGAAAAGTTCGGGTCACTACAGTGCCTGCCCGTTAAATAAATTTCGTCCCGAAATTTTAAGTTGTTGAAGGTGTTGACGAATCTTCTGGAAATAGATGCGGGTATTTCTTCTTCATCTGATCTTCACGCTCCCAGGTGAACTCGGGTCCTCTACGAGCATTCCATCGAACCTTAACAATCAGTATCTTGTTTTGCTTACGTCTCTTAACCTCATGATCCATTATTTTGACGGGTTCTTCAATGAATTGAAGTTTTTCATTGATTTGGATTTCGTCCAATGGAATAGTGAGATCTTCTTTAGCAAAACATTTCTTCAAATTCAAGACGTGGAAAGTGTTATGTACAGCCGCGAGTTGTTGAGGTAGCTCCAGTTGGTAAGCTACTGGTCCGACAAGATCTATAATCTTGAATGGTCCAATGTACCTTGGATTTAGTTTCCTCCGTTTACCAAATCGAACAACGCCTTTCCAAAGTGAAACCTTAAGCATGACCATTTCTCCAATTTCAAACTCTATATCTTTTCTTTTACTGTCCACGTAGCTCTTTTGTCGACTCTGTGCGGTTTTTAATCGTTGTTGAATTTGGATGATTTTCTCGGTAGTTTCTTGTATTATCTTCGGACCCGTAATCTGTCTATCCCCCACTTCATTCCAACAAATCGTAGACCTGCACTTTCTACCATAAAGTGCCTCAAACGGCGCTATCTCAATACTAGAATGATAACTGTTGTTGTAGGAAAATTCTGCTAACGGTAGGTGTCGATCCCAACTGTTTTCGAAATCAATAACACATTCTCGTAGCATGTCTTCAAGCGTTTGTATCGTCCTTTCGCTATGCCCATCAGTTTGTGGATGTTAGGCAGTACTCATGTCTAGATGAGTCCCCAATGCTTGTTGCAATGTCTGCCAGAACCTTGAAACAAATCTACCATCCCTATCAGAGATAATAGAGACGGGTATTCCATGTCTGGAGATAACCTCCTTCAAATACAATCGCGCCAACTTCTCCATTTTGTCATCTTCTCTCATTGGCAAGAAGTGTTCTGACTTGGTGAGACGATCAACTATTACCCAAATAGTATCATAACCACTTGCAGTCCTTGGCAATTTAGTAATGAAATCCATGGTAATGTTTTCCCATTTCCATTCCAGGATTTCAGGTTGTTGTAGTAGACCTGATGGTTTCTGACGTTCAGCTTTGACCTTAGAACACGTCAAACATTCTCCTACATATTTAGCAATATCGGCTTTCATACCCGGCCACCAAAAGTGTTTCTTGAGATCTTTATACATCTTCCCTGCTCCGGGATGTATTGAATATCTGGTTTTATGTGCTTCCTTAAGTACCATTTCTCTCACATCTCCAAACCTTGGTACCCAAATTCTATCAGCCCTATATCGGATTCCGTCTTCCTGAATATTAAGATGTTTCTCTGATCCTTTGGGTATCTCATTCTTTAACTTTCCTTCTTTTACAACCCCCTGTTGCGCCTCCTTTATTTAAGTAG
Source organism: Rutidosis leptorrhynchoides (assembly GCF_046630445.1). Classification (NCBI taxonomy): domain Eukaryota; kingdom Viridiplantae; phylum Streptophyta; class Magnoliopsida; order Asterales; family Asteraceae; genus Rutidosis; species Rutidosis leptorrhynchoides. The sequence goes on from NC_092337.1 coordinate 298,395,911, forward strand.
TAAGGTTAGTACGAATAATTAAATTCATAGCTTTTACCCGTATAGATTCTCTGTCCTTACTACTCAAAGCATCGGCTACCACGTTCGCCTTCCCCGGGTGGTATCGAATCTCAAAATCATAATCATTCAACAGTTCAATCCACCTGCGTTGTCTCATATTCAGTTGCTTCTGATTAAATATATGTTGGAGACTTTTGTGGTCGGTATATATAATACTTTTGACCCCATATAAATAATGCCTCCAAGTCTTTAATGCAAAAACAACAGCACCCAATTCCAAATCGTGAGTTGTATAATTTTGCTCGTGAATCTTCAATTGTCTAGACGCATAAGCAATCACCTTCGTTCGTTGCATTAATACACAACTGAGACCTTGCTTTGATGTGTCACAATAAATCACAAAATCATCATTCCCTTCAGGCAATGACAATATAGCTGCCGTAGTTAACTTTTTCTTCAATAACTGAAATGCCTTCTCTTGTTCATCCTTCCATTCAAATTTCTTCCCTTTATGCGTTAATGCAGTCAAGGTGAAAGGACCCGTTCTAATCCACCTGGACGAAGTCATCAACATTTGGTCCCATTGCGATGATCGGCTCCAAGTAATGTCCTTATATTGAGCAAATGCACAGCGAAAGACTTAATTCGTACCTGAGAATAAACATGCTTTAAAGTGTCAACCAAAAGGTTGGTGAGTTCATAGGTTTATCATAACAATCATTTCAATATATTAATAGACCACGAGATTTCATATTCGTAAACGTTTTAATAAAATATTCTAAGTGGTTGAGCACTTGGTAACCATACTTAACATTTAATCAACGTCGCATATTCCCTTTATTATGAAATCTCACTACACCGTACCAAGTGTAGTCACCGAAACGAAGTACTGTGCAACCGTTGAATGCTGGTCGTCCAGCCCGGTTGGGGTTGTCAGGCCCGATAGATCTATCAACAAGATTCGCGTTTACAATACCCATGTAAATAGTAGTTACCAAGCTACAGGGAAATATTCCAGTGGTACAACTCAACGTAGAATATATTTTAAGTACTTGTGTCTATTTCGTAAACATTTATAAAAGCAGCGCATGTATTCTCAGCCCAAAAATATATATTGCAAAAGCAATTAAAAAGGGAGCAAATGAAACTCACCATACTGTATTTTGTAGTAAAAATATATATGACGACATTTAACAAGTGTAGGGTTGGCCTCGAATTCACGAACCTATATCAAGTATATATATTAACACATATAATTAGCATGTAATAATAATCAAACTAGTTTATGTATATTACTTATTTAATTTTGTAATATATTTGTTATTTCAAAGGTTATATATATATATATATATATATATATAAATATATATATATATATATATATATATATATATATATATATATATATATATATATATATATATATATATATATATTTACTTTGTATTTTAATATTTATACTTATAGTTATACATATATCTATATAATTAGCATTATATATTTTTTTTTAAATCAAAAATTTGTTATATGTAAATATTTATATAAACAATGTTATTAGGTTTAATATATAATGTATATGTAATATTAATGTAGTTATAGTATATGTAATAATTATATTTTTATATACAAAATATTTATTTGTTAAAATGATAGTTTTAAAAATAATGATTTACTAATAGTAATAATAACTTTATTAATAGTGATAATACTAATAAAAATGATACTAATACTAATGTTAATGAAAATAATAATAATTGGTATTGTTTTCAACATAATAATAATAATAATAATAATAATCTTAATCATAATAATGATCATAATACCTATGTTAATAACAATAATATTAGTAAAACTCCTAATACTTAATGATAATACATAGTAATAACAATCATGACAATAATACTTAATTGTGTTAATGATGATAACAAATAAAAAAAAAATTATTTATCCCTAATAACAATGATTAATAATAATAATAATAATAATAATAATAATAATAATAATAATAATAATAATAATAATAATAATAATAATAATAATAATAATAATAACAATAACAATAACAATAACACTAATACTAATAATAAGATAAAAATGATAAAATCATAATAATAAAAGTAATCGAAATTATACCATAACATATAAATCATCATCATGAATGATCATCTCCATCATTATGATCATTATCACCAATGTATCATCATCATCGTTACATCCTTACCATCATCATCAACATAATCGGTCATCATTTATATCATAATCATTATGATTCTTTCGTATCATCAAAATCATGATATCATCAAACATCATCATGTTACGATTTTCATCGTCATCGAATTATTATCATTTTAACATCATCATCATCACTACATCATAATCATCTCATCGTTGTACCATCTCATCCTCTTCATACATGTATCATCATCTTCGATCATTTCATCACCATGTTCGTACATCACCTCATGATTAACATCGTCCATATGCATCATCATAGCTGTTATTTTTTTCTCACAGTCGTAATCACCCTCATCAAGACTTTCATCGCTGAACAGGAACGAAAGGAGACACACAATTGTATCGAGTTGCGGTCGTGGTTTTGGTATATCAAAGCGGTCCAATGATGTTTAAAGGAGCCCATTTTAAATGATCTAATAGTGGGATTAATTTGATCCACTAAACTAGTCTACTAATACATGTTAAAAAGAGTTTTTGGGTGTTCGGTTTATAATATAGACGGACGAGTAGCAGGAAACACAAACTACAAATATTTATACAACTTTAGCAAGTGGGGTTCTTATTTTAATACTTGTCGACTAAAAGTAAAAAGAAACACGCAAAGGTAGTTAACATCATCATCTTATATTGTATTATATAGCAGCAAGTTTTCCTTTTTTTTTTTTTTTTTTGCCGAGTTCGAGAAGTAGTCATAAAGCAAGCTGTTAACAGTTTAGTTTAATGAGTTTAAGGGTTAGGCGATGGGGTGAAAGATGAATGGTGATTTGGCGACGGCGTTTGCAGTGGTGATAATGATTTGTATGATGGTTACAGTTGCACATGATGATAATTCAAAGTGATACTAATTGGAATAGTATGACGATTATCACCAGGGGCTGGTTTAGCTTGTGACTCGTTGGAAACAAAATACATGAAATATTAAGTGAGATATAGAGAGAAAGACTGGGATAAATATCACGATGGTTTGTGAGGGTTGCTCCGGTGAAGGGTAGCGAATATGGTGGTAGGCGGTTCATGGTGTCTACAGTGGTAGAAGTGAGGGTGAAGGGAAAAGAGCAAGGTTAAGGTGGAAGTGGGTGTGTGTGTTATAAATCAGGAACATATATGTATACATATATAATATAATTCATATATAAATATAACACTAGTTACTAATTATAATCATATTTAATTATGAATTAATAATCAACGAGAATGAGAATTGAAAAGGATTCGGTACATCACAAGTCAACAATTGGGATTTTGGATGTTTTAAGAAAATAGACAGGTGCATGTATTCTGCATAAGTGTATATATATTTCATTTATTTCTTTTATGCATTATATAATAATGATAATCACTTTACAGCACATATTCCATAGCTCACATAATATAATTTATGATAAATATTATAATAAGTAATTTAAACATGTGAAATGTTAGCTGCCACTGCCGACACTTTCAAAATAGTGTATTTCTTACTCCGTTGTGAATTAGTGGCGGATAAAAGTTCTCAGAAAAGTCCTAAAATTTTAAATTAAATAACTTTATTTATTTCAGTCTTTTAGGGTGTAAAATTGGTCATTAATTATATACAATTATTTAAATAAAAATTAAATTAATTATGAGCTCCCAACCCCAAGTAAAAATACTAAATGTTAAAATTAATCAATTAGATTCTAATTATTTTTTTTAACAAAGCTATAATTCGTATAACTTATTTTCGAATCACCGTTTATTTCGAAATTACATAAGTTGGAATTTAAGTTGTTTAAATAATCACTGAATGATATGGAGTGCTTCTATCGTTTACAAAAATGAATTCAAAACTATATAAATTTATTCAATATACTTTATTTATATATATATATAGATATGTTTTAAATAAAAAGTATTATATATTATTTTATTTTACATAACAAATTCTAATAATTGAATCATATAATATTTCAAATCATATCTCATAATATTATTATATATTCATATATTTAAATATATATGTACCTATTTACAAATAATGTTTCGTGAATCGTCAAGAGTGGTCGATTGACTATATGAAACATTTCAAACTTTTGAGACTCAACCTTACAGACTTTGCTTATCGTGTCAAAAATATTCAATCGTATCGAGAGTTTGGTTTAAAATTAGTTGAAATTTTCCGGGTCGTGACAGTACCTACCCATTAAAGAAATTTCGTCCCGAAATTTGAGTGAGGTTGTCATGGTTAACAATACAAATATTTTCATGAGGAATATGAGTTGATAATTAGAGTTTATCATTATTGATTAATATAGATCAAACAATTCGATCATGTGAAGTGTACGAGTGAAGCTATCACAAAAGAGTGAAAAGTTTCGTCTTAACTTTTGACATAGTCATGGTAGATTTCAGGAATTTAAGGAATTTAAGGAAAATCTTCTAATCAGAAAGAAAATGTATAACACGATTTATTAGCAATTTGTTGGAATTACGGAAGAACAGAAATATCAAAGGAAATATTGCCGTGATATACTTAGAGATTAAGTAGAAGGAAAGAGTCGTGTAAAATGGCACATGATGAGGGTAAGATCTGTGAACCATCATCACATTCCATTAGAAATTTAGCATGACTTACTGTAATATAACCACGTTGGCCTGACGTCATTATATTATACTAACTCATGCTTCAATTCCCAACACTTCTCTAGGAAATCATTCATAATTTAAACTCGATTGTTACAGAATATAGAAACTAAAACAGTTTCTTTTATGATGTAACATAGATAGCACGAAGAGATAGATAATTTCAGACAAGAATAGCTGTGAAGGTATCCTCAGGAATATCGAAGATATTTATGATGATATTTTGGAATTTCTAAGTTCGGAGGTTGATGAAGAAAAATTTTCCGCAAGATTTTAACATGACTTCGGAGCAAGATATTCTCTAAAGATTTCGTTGGATCCAGATTTATCTGAGTTTTATGAATTTAGGGTATGTTACTTGTATTTCTCCTTGGTTTCCTTTATGGTAAGCTCAATCTGTTTTTCAGTACCAAATATTTTCTATCGAGCGTTCCCAACACTCCATTCCTTATCATCAAACTTTTGGCCGTTTAGACCATCTATAATTTTTCTGTTTCCTCTGCATTTAATGCAACAATATTTGAATCTTTGGTTATCAATCCGAGGTGGTTTCAAGAGAATTATGTTTTTAAATGATTAAACGCTGATGGTAATATGGTGGAATATAAAAGGTTCCCTGGTATCAATAAAAGAGCACGCATATATTTCAAGGTTATAATAAGGTTGTTTCGAACGAAAAGTCAAAATTTACTTAATGGAGCTGTGACAAAATTTGCTACCTTGAAAGGGATTTCCAAGTTATTTTGGGTAATAATATCACTAAAGGAATTAGCACAGCTACGTGTTTAAACGTTCACTCAGTGTTCGAGAGTTTTTCAGGTGCATAACTTTGTGCATCAATCTCTCCTTCCGTAGATGAGGTGCGGTTGGTTCATCCTCTTGATTGAGATGTTTTCAAGAATCATGAAAGGTTTGTTCGCAAGTTGTAATTGTCGAGATACAAATGAGGTTTAAGATGAATTCAAGTGGCAAACTTGAAGAATTGTTTAGGTTCATATGTTATAATCAATATTTTAATTCATTTTAATTGTCCAATGTTATTAGTCCACAGTCGATAGTCCACAGTTAACAGTCCAGTAATTCATATATAGTTTATTATATTATATTCGAATTAATTAATACGTGACGTGACCCGTATACATCTCAGACTCGATCACAACTCAAAGTATATATATTATTATAGAATCAACCTCAACCCTGTATAGAGAACTCGGTCATTACTGCATATAGAGTGTCTATGGTTATTCCAAATAATATATATAGATGCGTCGATATGATATGTCAAAACATTGTATACGTGTCAAGATATTTAAAGTGCGTAAAATAAATAACAGAAATTAAATGACGATAAATAAAGTGCGTAAAGTAAATAACAGAAATTAAATGACGATAAATAAAATTGCGAGAATATAAATTGCGATAATTAAATTGCGATAAATAAAGTGTAATCAGTTAGCTGGGAACAATTAGCTAGGAACAGTTAGCGTGGATTCTTAACAAAATTTCTCATAGTTAATTTGTTTGTTTCTAACAAATTTTATTTTGTCAAATGTTTCCTTCATTAAGCCACTTGATTTTTGATAAATCAAAATCCAAATATGAAATTGGATGAATATGATTATTCTGCGGTGAATGGATACGTATATCTGTAGATGTAAACAGGATAGTAAATGACTGTTGAATCAGATTTGAAAGAATGTACAGTGTAACTTATTAATGTGAAATCTAAATATTCCTCGGGTATTACCTACCAGTTAAAATATTTTCACCATTAACAATTTGTACAAAAGAATTATTAATTACATTCTTTATGAAAACATATATACATATATATTTTCTTCAGATGTAATCATGGATTTAATGAGTCAATAAGATATTAAACTCATTTGATTTATCGTTAATACAAGATTACATAATCTCTAAAACGTTAGAAATTACGTAATCGCCATGTCAAGCGAAGATAATCGATGTAGAACGATATGTAGAACGATGATTATACTCGAGGTACAGAATGAGATGTTGAAGCTGGTGACGCGGATGTTGTTGTTGGTGGTATTGTTAGTGCCGGTGATGCTGCTGGTGCTTGTAAGTTTTGAACCATATTATCCAAGGTTAGCACTCGAGCTCGAAGCTTTTTAACTTCTTCTACTAACCCTGGTTGGTTATCAGTGTGAGGTAGAGATCGGATATCTTCTCTAGTTCCGTTAATGGTAGTCTAAAGACGAAAAATTCTCGCAAAAAGGGTATAAACGGTGTTGCAAACAGGTTCGCCGGTGAGCGGGTCGAGTACTCCAAGGTTAGGTGGTAGATTCGGTTCATGATATGGAGTACCTTCTTCCCTTCTCCATAGGGTGAGTATGTCGCGAACCCACCCCCATCTTCTCCAGTAATCACGGCAGTTGATTGGTTGGTGTGCTCCCGTCACACTGTCTTCGGAGTCAGAGGAACTTGGGCGATTCGTAGAGGCCATCTTTCGCGATCACAGAAAAATATTTTTGGTATAAAACGTTTAGTGACAGCAACTGATAGTTGGATGGTATTCTCAATGCATAATATGCATAGATATATATATAGTACCAGGATTCCTTAAATTACAGAGAAATTTACGGGAGATATCAGGCAAAGTTTATCGTAATAGATACGCTAAGATATGAATTAGCAGATACGCTAAGATATGGATTTGTCGGTACACTATCTATGCAATAAAGGCAGTAGGACGTGTCTAGACTTAGAATGATAAGTAGGTAATTTTCGACACGAAATGATAAGCAAAACTTTTGACATGCAGACACGGTCGAAGTTCAGACTCACTAATGCATCTAATCAACTATCAGTTAGACACACTAATGCAAGACCTGGTTCGCTAAGACCACCGCTCTGATACCAACTGAAAGGACCCGTCCTAATCCAGCTGGACGAAGTCATCAACATTTGGTCCCATTGCGATGATCGGCTCCAAGTAATGTCCTTATATTGAGCAAATGCACAGCGGAAGACTTAATTCGTACCTGAGAATAAACATGCTTAAAAGTGTCAACCAAAAGGTTGGTGAGTTCATAGGTTTATCATAACAATCATTTCAATATATTAATAGAACACAAGATTTCATATTCGTAAACGTTTTAATAAAATATTCTAAGTGGTTGAGCACTTGGTAACCATACTTAACATTTAATCAACGTCGCATATTCCCTTTATTATGAAATCTCACTACACCGTACCAAGTGTAGTCACCGAAACAAAGTACTGTGCAACCGTTGAATGCTGGTCGTCCAGCCCGGTTGGGGTTGTCAGGCCCGATAGATCTATCAACAGGATTCGCGTTTACAATACCCATGTAAATAGTAGTTACCAAGATACAGGGAAATATGCCAGTGGTACAACTCAACGTAGAATATATTTTAAGTACTTGTGTCTATTTCGTAAACATTTATAAAAGCAGCGCATGTATTCTCAGCCCAAAAATATATATTGCAAAAGCAATTAAAAAGGGAGCAAATGAAACTCACCATACTGTATTTTGTAGTAAAAATACATATGACGACATTTAACAAGTGTAGGGTTGGCCTCGAATTCACGGACCTATATCAAGTATATATATTAACACATATAATTAGCATGTAATAATAATCAAACTAGTTTATGTATATTACTTATTTAATTTTGTAATATATTTGTTATTTCAAAGGTTATATATATATATATATATATATATATATATATATATATATATATATATATATATATATATATATATATATATATATATATTTTTTTTTTTACTTTGTATTTTAATATTTATACTTATAGTTATACATATATCTATATAATTAGCATTATATATTTTTTTTAAATCAAAAATTTGTTATATGTAAATATTTATATAAACAATGTTATTAGGTTTAATATAAAATGTATATGTAATATTAATGTAGTTATAGTATATGTAATAATTATATTTTTATATACAAAATATTTATTTGTTAAAATGATAGTTTTAAAAATAATGATTTACTAATAGTAATAATAACTTTATTAATAATGATAAGAGGAATATTCATTTGAGTCCATAAATTAAGTTGAGATTCAAGGGACCAATGAGAGTGCGACATGTGTCGTGAAAATCACATGTGATTGAAAAAAATTCAAAAAAAAATTTTTGAAAATTTTTTTTTTATGTTTTTTTTCGAAATTTGTTTTTTTTAATTTTTAAATATTTTTTTTTTACAATCATACGTGATTTACCTGCATAATCACATGTGATTGAATTGTACAATCACATGTGATTGAATTTGTCATGCATAATCACATGTGATTGGGTTTACAATCACATGTGATTGACATGCATAATCACATATGATTTTAAAAAAAAAATTAGAAAAAAAAATTTCGAAAAAAAAATTTCGAAAAAAAAATTTCGGAAAAAAAATTTCAAAAAAGAAAATTTTTCGAATTTTTTTTCCAATCACATGTGATTTTCGCGCCACATGTCATGTTCTCATTGGTCCCTTTATTTTCAAGCAAATTTATGGATGCAAATGATTACAACTCATAATGATAATACTAATAAAAATTATACTAATACTAATGTTAATGAAAATAATAATAATTGGTATTGTTTTCAACATAATAATAATAATAATAATAATCTTAATCATAATAATGATCATAATACCTATGTTAATAACAATAATATTAGTAAAACTCCTAATACTTAATGATAATACATAGTAATAACAATCATGACAATAATACTTAATTGTGTTAATGATGATAACAAATAAAAAAAAAATTATTTATCCCTAATAACAATGATTAATAATAATAATAATAATAATAATAATAATAATAATAATAATAATAATAATAATAATAATAATAATAATAATAATAACACTAATACTAATAATAAGATAACAAATGATAAAATCATAATAATAAAAGTAATCGAAATTACACCATAACATATAAATCATCATCATGAATGATCATCTCCATCATTATGATCATTATCACCAATGCATCATCATCATCGTTACATCCTTACCATCATCATCAACATAATCGGTCATCATTTATATCATAATCATTATGATTCTTTCGTATCATCAAAATCACGATATCATCAAACATCATCATGTTACGATTTTCATCGTCATCGAATTATTATCATTTTAACATCATCATCATCACTTCATCATAATCATCTCATCGTTGTACCATCTCATCCTCTTCATACATGTATCATCATCTTCGATCATTTCATCATCATGTTCGCACATCACCTCCCAATTAACATTGTCCATATGCATCATCATAGCTGTTATTTTTTTCTCACAGTCGTAATCACCCTCATCAAGACTTTCATCGCTGAACAGGAACGGAAGGAGACACACAATTGTATCGAGTTGCGATCGTGGTTTTGGTATATCAAAGCGGTCCAATGATGTTTAAAGGAGCCCATTTTAAATGATCTAATAGTGGGATTAATTTGATCCACTAAACTAGTCTACTAATACATGTTAAAAAGAGTTTTTGGGTGTTCGGTTTATAATATAGACGGACGAGTAGCAGGAAACACAAACTACAAATATTTATACAACTTTAGCAAGTGGGGTTCTTATTTTAATACTTGTCGACTAAAAGTAAAAAGAAACACGCAAAGGTAGTTAACATCATCATCTTATATTGTATTATATAGCAGCAAGTTTTCCTTTTTTTTTTAGCCGAGTTCGAGAAGTAGTCATAAAGCAAGCTGTTAACAGTTTAGTTTAATGAGTTTAAGGGTTAGGCGATGGGGTGAAAGATGAATGGTGATTTGGCGACGGCGTTTGCAGTGGTGATAATGATTTGTATGATGGTTACGGTTGCACAGGATGATAATTCAAAGTGATACTAATCGGAATAGTATGACGATTATCACCAGGGGCTGGTTTAGCTTGTGACTCGTTGGAAACAAAATACAGGAAATATTAAGTGAGATATAGAGAGAAAGACTGGGATAAATATCACGGTGGTTTGTGAGGGTTGCTCCGGTGAAGGGTAGCGAATATGGTGGTAGGCGGTTCATGGTGTCTACAGTGGTAGAAGTGAGGGTGAAGGGAAAAGAGCAAGGTTGAGGTGGAAGTGGGTGTGTGTGTTATAAATTAGGAACATATATGTATACATATATAATATAATTCATATATAAATATAACACTAGTTACTAATTATAATCATATTTAATTATGAATTAATAATCAACGAGAATGAGAATTGAAAAGGATTCGGTACATCACAAGTCAACAATTGGGATTTTGGATGTTTTAAGAAAATAGACAGGTGCATGTATTCTGCATAAGTGTATATATATTTCATTTATGCATTATATAATAATGATAATCACTTTACATCACATATTCCATAGCTCACATAATATAATTTATGATAAATATTATAATAAGTAATTTAAACATGTGAAATGTTAGCTGCCACTGCCGACACTTTCAAAATAGTGTATTTCTTACTCCGTTGTGAATTAGTGGCGGATAAAAGTTCTCAGAAAAGTCCTAAAATTTTAAATTAAATAACTTTATTTATTTCAGTCTTTTAGGGTGTAAAATTGGTCATTAATTATATACAATTATTTAAATAAAAATTAAATTAATTATGAGCTCCCAACGCCAAGTAAAAATACTAAATGTTAAAATTAATCAATTAGATTCTAATTATTTTTTTAACAAAGCTATAAATCGTATAACTTATTTTCGGATCACCGTTTATTTCGAAATTACATAAGTTGGAATTTAACTTGTTTAAATAATCACTGAATGATATGGAGTGCTTCTATCGTTTACAAAAATGAATTCAAAACTATATAAATTTATTCAATATACTTTATTTATATATATATAGATATGTTTTAAATAATAAGTATTATATATTATTTTATTTTACATAACAAATTCTAATAATTGAATCATATAATATTTCAAATCATATCTCATAATATTATTATATATTCATATATTTAAATATATATGTACCTATTTACAAATAATGGTTCGTGAATCGTCAAGAGTGGTCGATTGACTATATGAAACAGTTCAAACTTTTTGAGACTCAACCTTACAGACTTTGCTTATCATGTCAAAAATATTCAATCGTATTTAGAGTTTGGTTTAAAATTAGTTGAAATTTTCCGGGTCGTGACACAAGGGTTTTGCTATTTTGGAGAAATCTTGGATGAATCTTCTGTAGTAACCAGCCAATCCTAAAAATTAACGTATATGCTTCGGAGTTTTTGGGGTTTCCCACTTTTTAACGGTTTCGATCTTTGCCGGGTCCACCTGGATACCTTCTTTGTTCACTATGTGACCGAGGAATTGAACTTCTTCCAACCAAAATGCACACTTTGAAAACTTAGCGTACAGTTTTTCTTTCCTCAATACTTCTAGCACTTTTCTCAAATGTTCTTCGTGCTCTTGATCATTCTTTGAGTAAATAAGTATGTCATCGATGAAAACAATGACAAACTTGTCAAGATATGGCCCACACACTCAGTTCATAAGGTCCATGAACACAGCTGGTGCGTTAGTCAATCCAAACGGCATAACCATAAACTCGTAATGGCCATAATGCGTCCTAAAAGTAGTTTTTGGAATATCATCCTCCTTTACTCGCATTTGATGATATCCAGAACGTAAATCGATTTTCGAATAAACCGACGAGCCTTGTAGTTGATCCAATAAGTCGTCAATTCTCGGCAGTGGATAACGGTTTTTGATGGTAACTTTATTCAACTCTCTGTAGTCAATACACAACCTAAATGTACCATCCTTCTTCTTGACAAACAAAACAGGAGCTCCCCATGGTGATGTGCTTGGTCGAATGAAACCACGTTCTAATAGTTCTTGCAGTTGGCTTTGCAGTTCTTTCATCTCGCTGGGTGCGAGTGTGAGGACCTCGACCTTATCCTCCCGGACGAAGTCTTCAACAGTTGGTCCCATTACGATGATCGACTCCAAATAATATCCTTAACATGAGCAAATGCACAGCGGAAGACTTAATTCGTACCTGAGAATAACATGCTTTAAAAAGTCAACATAAAGTTGGTGAGATATATAGGTTTGATGCTAGCAGTGTAATAACTATGGACCACAAGATTTCATGTTTATACATAATACACTCCTCGTGTATGAAAAGTCGTTGAGCACTTGGTAACCATACTTAACATTTAAATCACAGCAGCATATTCTTAAATAAACCCTACACCGTACCAAGTGTAGTAACGAAACGAAGTACTGTGCAACCGTTAAAAACTGGTCGTCCAGCCCGGTTGGGGTTGTCAGGCCCGATAGATCTATCAACAGGATTCGCGTTTACGCTCCTCACGTAAATATTAGCTACCAAGTATAAAGAAATATGCCATGGTACAACTCAACGTAGAATTTATTTTTGATCACTTGTGTCCATAACGTAAATCATTTATAAAAAAACAGCGCATGTATTCTCAGCCCAAAAATATTTAGAGTTTAAAAGGGACTATATACTCACCTAATGTATTTTGTAGTAAAAATACATATAACACCATTGATCAATTATAAGGTTGGCCTCAGATTCACGAACCTATATAATTTATATATATATATTAATACATATAATGGTAATCGAACAAATTTATATATTAATATAATGTTTGTTATCTTATATGTTATATAGATAAAATTATATTTAATCTATATATTTTATATTACTAATACTTATCATATCAAATTTTAATATAGTAATTACTCATTAAAATTTTGTTTAATATAATATGTAATATTGATATTAAGTAGTTATATTTTATGCCATAAATATATTTTTATATAAAAAAAATTCTTTATTTGATATACTAATAATAATGATAAAAATAATACTAATTATGATAAAAATCATAATAATTCTAATAATACTAGTAATAATAATAATAAAAATAATAATTTTAATAAAAATGTTAATTTTCAATAATAATACTAATATCAATAATACTTATCTAATAATAATACTAATATCAATAATAATAATAAGTTAGTTAATAAACTACCTTCAAGCTTTTATTAAAAATAAAGTGCCTCAAATCAGACTCGAACACGTGACCTCTCGCTCACCGACACCTCCTCTAACCAATGCTCCATTTCTACTTTCTTGTTATGACCCGTATAATATTTATATTTAACCCGATATTTTCCGGTTTTCTCTTCGGCCCAATCCTTATTTTCGGCCCACCATTTAAATAAACCACGGCCCAATTAGGAGCTCGGCCCAACCTTCCATACCTCTTAAGCAGCTCTTTAAGAATATAAAAAAAAAAACTCGCAGGTTCCAGGTTTCGAACCCTTGACCTCTTATTTCCTGACCACCCACCCTAACCATCTGGTCCACTTTGTTTATCTGAAATATATCATAACTAATATCTTTTTAATCATTAACTGTTTCATCCCACTTCTCTAATACAAAACCCAGGACTATTCATCCTCTTCTCCATTTTTTATCAAGCTCACCATTACCATATCATCTTCGTGATAATCATCATATCACTCGCATCATAACATCATTATTCTCAAAACATCTTAATCATATCGTATATCATCACCCTCGTCATTATCTTTCCATCTCTAATATCACCATCGTCCTCGTCATTACACGTCACTGTAACCGAAAATGGAAGCAAGAACAGCTGCTTTAGCAGCATACACGAGCAGCGGCACTCATAGTGGTGTGCAGGTGGCGGAAATAAATAAAAAAAATAATAATAATAACATTGGTGGTGATCTACGGTGCTCACAGTTAAACCGAAAACTTAACTAGGTGAGAGAGAGAAGAGTGAGGTGAGAGATGGTGTTTTCGACGGGTGCAGTAACCAGAACGCAACAAGTTGTTTGGTGGGTTTATGATGGTGGTGAATGATGTCGGGTGGGGTTGTTGAGGTGACCGGAGATTGAAAGAGGATGATGGAGGTTGAAGTGGCGAAGAAAGGTTTCAAGGTAATGCAAAGTGAGTTTTGTTGCAACTGTAAACGGTCATAGCTGCGATGATGATCGATGGTTGGTGATACTATGAAGAAGAAGATGATGAGGTCGTTTGGTGATGAAAGGTAAACGTGGTGTCGGGTGATGAAGTTAAAGGGTTTGATTATTTACGCATACCGTGAGCTCGATTAAACGTTTTATAGCTGGCTGAAACTCGACAAGATAACTTTATCCAAAAAAAAAAAATCGACAAGATAATCAATCAAAAACAGGGATAAATAAGGAAGAAAATAAAAAGTCCTGTTGTAAATTTGTACTACTTTGATTCAATTGTGATTTGGTGGATCTTGTGATCTAATTTAAAGACACCAATCGGTTTCATGATAGTGATATTAACCAGCTTCTGTTTTTATTCGATGTATATTATAATGATGCATATACATAATTTTAATGATACATAATAATTCTAATGATACATATACATATACATAATCAGTAAATATGATTCTAATATATATAATAATAATTCTAATAAATAATAATTCTAATTATTAATAATTATATTAATATTACTGATAAATAATAATATAATTACTAATAATAATACCAATATAATCATTTATGCTTATCTATTTTTCATATACATATATATATATATATATATATATATATATATATATATATATATATATAT
The DNA here is from genome assembly GCF_046630445.1 of Rutidosis leptorrhynchoides. Lineage (NCBI taxonomy): Eukaryota > Viridiplantae > Streptophyta > Magnoliopsida > Asterales > Asteraceae > Rutidosis > Rutidosis leptorrhynchoides. The sequence goes on from NC_092337.1 coordinate 298,411,433, forward strand.
ATATATATATATATATATATATATATATATATATATATATATATATATATATATAGTGATGATACAAATATGAAAATAATGATAATAATATTAATATAGCATTTATACTTAAAATTTATAATTAAATTTAATACGTTACAATTTCTATACAAAATTTTTACCAATAATATATTATATCGAATCTTTAGTATCTATTTACTATTTATATTTAATATTTCTTATGTATATAATTTATACATTTATATATATGTATATATATACATATTTATTTTTAATGAGGTAACAACATTTTAAAATTTCTAAAACTTACAGTTATACAAATATTTATATTTAATTACTTACAACCAATTGTTCGTGAATCGTCAGGCTTAGTAAAAGGGTAACTAATTATCCAGATATAGATTTCAAACTTTCTAGACTCAACATTAGGGTTTTTGCTTATCGTGTCGGAAACATATAGAGTTTAAGGTTTAAATTTGGTCGGAAATTTCAGGGTCGTTACAGTACCCACCCGTTAAAAAAATTTCGTCCTCGAAATTTGGTAGATGTTGTCATGGATAACAATAGGAATGTTTTCATGACGGTTATGAGGTGATAATGGAGTTTTATTAACATTGAGTGATGTAGATAAAACGACTCGATCATGTGAAGCGCACGAATGAAGTTATCACAAAAGAGTGATATGAGTAAATATGGAATTGTTTTAACCTATGACGTGATTAGGATTAGTTTCCGGATTTTAAGGGATTCGGAGAAATTCTTACATAATAAGATTTGGTTTTTCAGCGATCAGAATCTTATTTGATTTAATATGGCAATCTGTTTTGGTTTATCTGTCGGATATTTCTCTTCCCGACTTCGAGTCAAGCGAGTAATGGTCCGGAATTTGTAGGTGTGAAACTCGGAATAAATATAGCTAATGTTCCTAGAAAGAAATGGTAATGGCACGATTTTGATTGGTCAAATTACCAGAATGTCTAGGAAGATAGAACTATCAAGATGATATGTTCCTAATACGTTTCGGAATTGGATAGAATGTAAGAGCCGTGTAACATGGCACATGATGACGGTACTGTGAATCATCATGCTTCATTAGAAACTCAACATTATTTAATGTAATATAATGAAGTTGATCAAGTTTCATTATATTATACTAATTCATGCATCAGTTCCCAACACTACTTCAAAACATTCATATTTTAAACTTGGAGGTTTCGGAATTTAGAAACTAACACAGTTTCTTTTATATTGTAACGCAGATGTTACGAAGAGTTGAATGATCGCAGATAGAAATAGTTGTGAGAATATCTCCAGAAATATGGAGAATATGTATAACGAAAGATATGAAGATATCTTATAATGTCTAATGATAAGATGATGATAAAGAATATCATCTTGAAAAGTTTAGAATAAGGAGTAGAGTTCTTACTAACGGTTTCAGCAGGCACTGGATCATTTGGATCCTTTGAAGACAGGTTCTGTTTTCACGATTTGTTCACGGCCTCCTTCATACTTTGCTCAATCCGTTTTCCAGTTCCAAACCTTCTATTTTTCTGAGCTTTATCAACCTACTGTACTTTATCGTCAACCTTTGACTTGTTAAAGTCGTTTACAGTTTTTGCTGCTTCATCAGCATTTCAAGAACTACTTCATAGTTTAGGGTGTTTTTCAGAAACTTCACATTCGAATTGTGAAATTCTTAGGGATAAACGTTTTCGATATAACTGGGAGAATTTCTGCGAGATTTTCCAAATACTGGTTGCAGATTTCACCAGAAAGATAACGAGTTGCTGGTACATCTGCTGATGATGTTGTGAAATATAAAAGGTTCTCCGGTAACGACGGCGAAAGGACAAGGTATAAATATCAAGGTTATAATAAGAGTAGTCTCTCTGAAAAGTCGAAGTGGAGCTGTGACAAAATTAGCTTCTTGAAAAGGAATCGTAGGATTGTTTTTGCTAATAAATGGCAAAAGATTCAACACGGTATGTGTTAAACTATGAATTTGATTTCAAGAGTTTTTCGGGTGCATAACTGTATGCATGAATCTTTCTTCCATAGACGAGGTGCAACTGGTTCAACCTCTCGATCGAGGTGTTTTCAAGAATAATGATGGGTTTGAACGCGGGTTGTAATCATCAAGATACAAATGAGGTTTAAGATGAAATCAAGTGGCAAACTTGAAGATTAGTTTTAGTTTCATATGTTATAATCAACATTTTAATTCATTTTAATTATCCAAAATTAGCAGTCCAATAGTCCGATTGTCCAATAGTCCAATGAATTCATATATAAATTAAATATATATAATATTCGAATTAATTAATACTTATCGTGACCCGTGTACCGGTCTCAGTGTCGATCACAACTCAAACCATATATATATTTTGGAATCAACTCCAACCCTGTATAGCCAACTCCCACCTTCACATATAGAGTGTCTGCGGTTGTTCCGAAATATATATATAGATGGGTCGATATGATAAGTCGAAACCTTGCATACGTGTCCCGTTATTTAAAGTGCGTAAAATAAATAAATATATATCATGACCCATTATACAACGTGTTGTCTCAGAATTAATCCGACGTATTGTTGTACATGTGTCCCGACAGTATGTACAGTGCAGAAATTAAAATTGCGAGAATGTAAATTGCGATAAATTAAATGTTAGCCGGGAACAGTTAGCTAGGAGCAGTTAGCGTGGATTCCTAACAATATTTCAATTTAGTTAATTCGTCTGTTTCTAACAAATTTTATTTTGTCCAATATTTTCTTCTTTATGCCACTTGTTGGATTCTGATAGGTCAAAATCCGAATATGAATTTTGAATGAAAATGGTTATTCTGAGGTGAGCGGATACTAATATCGGTGGTTGTAAGTGGGATAATAGATAACCGTTGAATCAGATTCGAAGAATGTACAGCGTAACTTATTAATGTGAATTCTAAATATTCCTCGGGTACTACCTACCTGTTAAAATATTTTCATCATTAACAGTTTGTACGAAAGAATTTTTAATTACAATCTTTATGAAAATATACTTGCATATATATTTTCTTCAAATGTAATTATGGATTTAATGAGTCAATAAGATATTAACTCATTTGATTTATTGTTAGCACTTGATTACATGATCTCTAAAACATTAGAGATTACATAATTGCCATGTCGAACGAAGGTAAATGAGGTAGAACAATACGTAGAACGAAATTAATCAATGTAGGACGATATGTAGAACGATATGTAGAATGAAGATCATACTCGAAATACAGATGGTAATATTGAGGCGTGTGATGTTGATATTCGAGGTACAATTTGTGATGTTGAGAGTTACAGCGCGGTCATGGTTTAGGGATGATAAGGGTACTGTCGACGTCGGTGATGGTGGTACTGATTATGCTGCTGGTGCTGCTGCTGGTGTTCGTATCCTTAACACCAGGTTCTCCAAAGTCGTCACACGAGCGCGTAGTTTGTTAACTTCTTCTAGTACTACAGGATGATTGACGGTTAAAGCGAGCGGATGAATAAGATTTGAAATATGGGATAGTATATAATCGTGACGAGCTATTTTAGAAATGAGAGAGAAATGGTGTTTTTATCAGGTTTGCCGGTAAAAGTTTCAGGTTCATCGCCAAGAGATATTTTGGTGGATGAAATGGATCTTCGGTGTGAAATGATTTTCGAATATAGAATGATATTCTAACTTCATAGAATATCCATATATATGGTACTAAAGTTTTTGTAGACTATAGAGGAACCTACGGCATATGTCAGGCAAGTCTACAGATGCGCTAAGATATGAATTATTCGATACGCTAAGATATGAATTTTGTCTATACACTAACAATGCAGTAAATGCAGTAAGACGTGTCTAGACTTAAGAATGGCAAGCAGATAATTCCCTAAGGATGATAAGCAGATGGCTTCCGACTAGAAATGATAAGCAAAACCTTTTGACAGGTAGACACGGTCAAAGTCCAGACTCACTAATGTATCCTAACGACTACCAGTTAGACACACTAATGCAAGGCCTGGTTCGCTAAGACCAACGCTCTGATACCACCTGTGAGGACCTCGACCTTATCCTCCCGGACGAAGTCTTCAACAGTTGGTCCCATTACGATGATCGACTCCAAATAATATCCTTAACATGAGCAAATGCACAGCGGAAGACTTAATTCGTACCTGAGAATAACATGCTTTAAAAAGTCAACATAAAGTTGGTGAGATATATAGGTTTGATGCTAGCAGTGTAATAACTATGGACCACAAGATTTCATGTTTATACATAATACACTCCTCGTGTATGAAAAGTCGTTGAGCACTTGGTAACCATACTTAACATTTAAATCACAGCAGCATATTCTTAAATAAACCCTACACCGTACCAAGTGTAGTAACGAAACGAAGTACTGTGCAACCGTTAAAAACTGGTCGTCCAGCCCGGTTGGGGTTGTCAGGCCCGATAGATCTATCAACAGGATTCGCGTTTACGCTCCTCACGTAAATATTAGCTACCAAGTATAAAGAAATATGCCATGGTACAACTCAACGTAGAATTTATTTTTGATCACTTGTGTCCATAACGTAAATCATTTATAAAAAAACAGCGCATGTATTCTCAGCCCAAAAATATTTAGAGATTAAAAGGGACTATATACTCACCTAATGTATTTTGTAGTAAAAATACATATAACACCATTGATCAATTATAAGGTTGGCCTCAGATTCACGAACCTATATAATTTATATATATATATTAATACATATAATGGTAATCGAACAAATTTATATATTAATATAATGTTTGTTATCTTATATGTTATATAGATAAAATTATATTTAATCTATATATTTTATATTACTAATACTTATCATATCAAATTTTAATATAGTAATTACTCATTAAAATTTTGTTTAATATAATATGTAATATTGATATTAAGTAGTTATATTTTATGCCATAAATATATTTTTATATAAAAAAAATTCTTTATTTGATATACTAATAATAATGATAAAAATAATACTAATTATGATAAAAATCATAATAATTCTAATAATACTAGTAATAATAATAATAAAAATAATAATTTTAATAAAAATGTTAATTTTCAATAATAATACTAATATCAATAATACTTATCTAATAATAATACTAATATCAATAATAATAATAAGTTAGTTAATAAACTACCTTCAAGCTTTTATTAAAAATAAAGTGCCTCAAATCAGACTCGAACACGTGACCTCTCGCTCACCGACACCTCCTCTAACCAATGCTCCATTTCTACTTTCTTGTTATGACCCGTATAATATTTATATTTAACCCGATATTTTCCGGTTTTCTCTTCGGCCCAATCCTTATTTTCGGCCCACCATTTAAATAAACCACGGCCCAATTAGGAGCTCGGCCCAACCTTCCATACCTCTTAAGCAGCTCTTTAAGAATATAAAAAAAAAACTCGCAGGTTCCAGGTTTCGAACCCTTGACCTCTTATTTCCTGACCACCCACCCTAACCATCTGGTCCACTTTGTTTATCTGAAATATATCATAACTAATATCTTTTTAATCATTAACTGTTTCATCCCACTTCTCTAATACAAAACCCAGGACTATTCATCCTCTTCTCCATTTTTTATCAAGCTCACCATTACCATATCATCTTCGTGATAATCATCATATCACTCGCATCATAACATCATTATTCTCAAAACATCTTAATCATATCGTATATCATCACCCTCGTCATTATCTTTCCATCTCTAATATCACCATCGTCCTCGTCATTACACGTCACTGTAACCGAAAATGGAAGCAAGAACAGCTGCTTTAGCAGCATACACGAGCAGCGGCACTCATAGTGGTGTGCAGGTGGCGGAAATAAATAAAAATAATAATAATAATAACATTGGTGGTGATCTACGGTGCTCATAGTTAAACCGAAAACTTAACTAGGTGAGAGAGAGAAGAGTGAGGTGAGAGATGGTGTTTTCGACGGGTGCAGTAACCAGAACGCAACAAGTTGTTTGGTGGGTTTATGATGGTGGTGAATGATGTTGGGTGGGTTTGTTGAGGTGACCGGAGATTGAAAGAGGATGATGGAGGTTGAAGTGGCGAAGAAAGGTTTCAAGGTAATGCAAAGTGAGTTTAGTTGCAACTGTAAACGGTCATAGATGCGATGATGATCGATGGTTGGTGATACTATGAAGAAGAAGATGATGAGGTCGTTTGGTGATGAAAGGTAAACGTGGTGTCGGGTGATGAAGTTAAAGGGTTTGATTATTTACGCATACTGTGAGCTCGATTAAACGTTTTATAGCTGGCTGAAACTCGACAAGATAACTTTATCCAAAAAAAAAACTCGACAAGATAATCAATCAAAAACAGGGATAAATAAGGAAGAAAATAAAAAGTACTGTTGTAAATTTGTACTACTTTGATTCAATTGTGATTTGGTGGATCTTGTGATCTAATTTAAAGACACCAATCGGTTTCATGATAGTGATATTAACCAGCTTCTGTTTTTATTCGATGTATATTATAATGATGCATATACATAATTTTAGTGATACATAATAATTCTAATGATACATATACATATACATAATCAGTAAATATGATTCTAATATATATAATAATAATTCTAATAAATAATAATTCTAATTATTAATAATTATATTAATATTACTGATAAATAATAATATAATTACTAATAATAATACCAATATAATCATTTATGCTTATCTATTTTTCATATACATATATATATATATATATATATATATATATATATATATATATATATATATATATATATATATATATATATATATATATATATAGTGATGATACAAATATGAAAATAATGATAATAATATTAATATAGCATTTATACTTAAAATTTATAATTAAATTTAATACGTTACAATTTCTATACAAAATTTTTACCAATAATATATTATATCGAATCTTTAGTATCTATTTACTATTTATATTTAATATTTCTTATGTATATAATTTATACATTTATATATATGTATATATATACATATTTATTTTTAATGAGGTAACAACATTTTAAAATTTCTAAAACTTACAGTTATACAAATATTTATATTTAATTACTTACAACCAATTGTTCGTGAATCGTCAGGCTTAGTAAAAGGGTAACTAATTATCCAGATATAGATTTCAAACTTTCTAGACTCAACATTAGGGTTTTTGCTTATCGTGTCGGAAACATATAGAGTTTAAGGTTTAAATTTGGTCGGAAATTTCAGGGTCGTTACAGCGAGTCTGTAAGGAGCACGAGCTATTGGTGCAGCTCCTGGTACAATATCTATTTGAAATTCAACAGAACGATGTGGAGGTAGTCCCGATAATTCTTTCGGAAATACATCGAGAAATTCTTTTGCGACGGGAACATCATTGATGCTCTTTTCTTCAGTTTGTACTTTCTCGACGTGTGCTAGAACAGCATAGCAACCTTTTCTTATTAGTTTTTGTGCATTCAAATCACTAATAAGATGTAGCTTCGTGTTGCCCTTTTCTCCGTACACCATTAACGGTTCTCCTTCTTCTCATACAATGCGAATTGCATTTTTGTAACATACGATCTCTGCTTACATCTCCTTCAGCCAGTCCATGCCAACTATTACATCAAAACTCCCTAACTCTACTGGTATCAAATCAATCTTAAATATTTCGCTACCCAGTTTAATTTCTCGATTCCGGCATATATAATCTGCTGAAATTAATTTACCGTTTGCTAATTCGAGTAAAAATTTACTATCCAACGGTGTCAATGGACAATTTAATTTAGCACAAAAATCTCTACTCATATACCTTCTATCCGCACCCGAATAAAATAAAACGTAATCTGATTTATTATCAATAAGAAACGTACCCGTAACAAGCTCCGGGTCTTCCTGTGCCTCTGTCGCATTAATATTGAAAACTCTTCCACGGCCTTGACCATTCGTGTTCTCCTGATTTGGGCAATTTCTAATAATGTGGCCCAGTTTTCCACATTTATAACAAACTACATTGGCATAACTTGCTCCGACACTACTTGCTCCGCCATTACTCGTTCCAACACCATTTGTTCCTTTCGTTCTGTTAACCCCTGGTCCATAGACCTCACACTTCGCCGCGCTATAACCATTTCTTTTACACTTGTTGCAAAATTTGGTGCAGAACCCCGAGTGATACTTTTCACACCTTTGGTGTAGCTGCTTTTGATTGTTGTTATTGTTGAGGTTGTTATTGTTGTTGGGATGATTGTTGTAGTTGTTGTTGTTGTTGTTGTTGTTTTGCCGTTTGTTGTAGTTGCGATTGATGTTGCAATTGTTGGGATAGTTGTTGTTGTATTGGTGACTCTTATCACCGTTTTCCTCCCACTTTCTTTTGACTAGCTTCACGTTGGCCTCTTTGGCTGCCTATTCTTTAATTCTTCCCTTAATTTGGTTCACTAGTTTGTGAGCCATTCTACATACCTTTTGTATGGAGGCAGGCTTGTGTGAACTTATATCTTCTTGGATTCTCTCCGGTAACCCTTTCACAAACGCGTCGATCTTCTCTTCCTCATTTTTGAATGCTCTCAGACACAATAGGCACAATTCTGTGAATCATCTTTCGTACGAAGTAATATCGAATCCCTGTGTTCGTAACCCTCTAAGTTCTGACTTGAGCTTATTGACCTCGGTTCTGGGACAGTACTTCTCGTTCATCAAGTGCTTGAATGCTGACCACGGTAGCGCGTAAGTAGCATCTTGTCCCACTTGCTCTAGATAGGTATTCCACCATGTTAACGCAATACCTGTGAAGGTATGCGTAGCGTACTTCACTTTGTCTCCTTCAGAACACTTACTTATGGCAAACACCGATTCAACTTTCTCGGTCCACCGTTTCAATCCGATTGGTCCTTCGGTCCCATCAAATTCTGAAGGTTTGCAGGCAGTGAATTCCTTGTAGGAGCATCCTACACGATTTCTTGCGCCGTTAGCTGTATTGCTAGATTCAGAGTTATTGTTGGTATGTAGCGCGGCATGTAATGCGGCTATATTTGAAGCAAGAAAGACACGAAATTCCTCTTCGCTCATATTCAAGGTGTGTCGAGTAGTCGGTGCCATTTCCTTCAAAATTGTCAAATGAAACAAGTCAATCATACAGAATATTAAGAGTAGTCAATACTATCTCGTAGCATAATATGAACTCATTTATAAAAGCTTTTTCTTCATATTAGCGTTTTATAAGTTTAAATTCGGGTACTACCTACCCGTTAAGTTCATACTTAGTAGCTAATATACAATTCAACTACTACAATTCTATATGAAAAACTGATTATAATAATATATCACATACAAATATTCTTCAAACTTACAACTTCGCTATATTACATATAACATGAAATATAGTACACTATGATACAGGGCAGTTTTGAAGATAAATCTAGTTAATACGCAAGTTGTTCAGCAAAAGAAATTAAGACACGTAATTCATAAGTCCATAAACAAGTCATGCATTCTGGTTTTACTAAGACGACTTCCCATCCTTGGTCTTGTGGAAAATAACCGTTATGACCATTGGCTAGGCAGCATGTTGTAATGTCGTCAAAAGGACGAGGGTTTTGTAATATCCAACAGCCCTGTAATAATCTTGTTGATGCATTTTATGCAAGTCCCTAGACATCTACCCACGTCCATTGTAGGTGCAACAGTTTACAAGATACCATGATCGCTCGTTATTATCCTATCTGTGTTTATATGTGGTTTCAGGTACTACAGGAACGCAATAAGGATGTTTGACTATGTTAGACTTAGTCAGACGTACGAGTGAAGCATCACTCGTACGGCTGACAGGCTCATACGCACGGTTGATGCTGAGCTAAGTCACAATTATAACCTAACTGAGAAGACACGAGTGAGTGATCAACCGTACGACCGATGAGGCCAACTCGTACGAGTGATGCATGACACATACGGTTGAGTCAACAACTGAGGTATATAAAGGTTTATGTTCTTCATTTTAGGTTAAGCCTCTCTCACACACAATCACTCAGATCTGGTTCACCTGATCCGATTCTCTCTCAACCTAAATCACTCCAGGTAGTGAATAATAGCTCTAGGCATACATCTAATCACAACCCTTGTTGTGGTTTGACTAATTTAATCCCAAAAAGCTTCCCATATTCACTTTGATTGGTTTGATTCACTAATTTCGCCATTGTGTGAATTAAACCTGTTGATCTCGAAGTTCCTAGTCATGTTTCATCATTGGTATCAGAGCATTGGTTGTGATTTCAACATCATCAAGTGATTTTTGGTGATTAATAGGGTTTATTTTTGGGTTTTTGAGATAAAAGTGATTTTAATCAAAAAGGAATCATTTTTACATGTGTAATTGTAATTAGAGAGTGTGTTTATGTTTGTTTACTGCTAATCTAGCTATTGGACGAAGAAATTGAGGTTTAGCATCAGTTTTTATGGTTTTGGGGTGATTTGAGCTGAACAGCAGTTCACACGAGTGGGTCAAAATTTCTTGATCACACGCACGGTTGACCACACGGTTGATCGTCACTCGTGAACTCACACGCACGGATTAGCATAACCTTTTGAGGTTAAGTGACAAGCCTCTCTCACACACAATCACTCAGATCTGGTTCACCTGATCCGATTCTCTCTCAACCCAAATCACTCCAGGTAGTGAATAATAGCTCAAGGCATTAATCTAATCACAATCCTTGTTGTGATTTGACTAATTTAATCCCAAAAAGCTTCCCATATTCACTTTGATTGGTTTGATTCACTAATTCTGCCATTGTGTGAATTAAACCTGTTGATCTCAAAGTTCCAAGTCATGTTTCATCATTGGTATCAGAGCCAGGTTTCGATCCTGGGACCTGTGGGTTATGGGCCCACCACGCTTCCGCTGCGTAATCACACGAGTGATCACACGAGTGATCACGCGTTTGACGTTGACACGTACGAGTAATCACACAGTTGATTATCAGTCGTACGTCTAAGAATTAGTGTTTGATTTTATTGGATAAGTAGTGACACGTACGTCTGAGTCTGTGACACGTACGGTTGATACTTTCACACGTACGGTTGATACTATCACACGTACGAGTGATATACAATATTGCACGTCTGATCTTTGTTAAAAGTTCTTTTTTTAAGATGTTTAATTCAAATGACTACGCGTTGGCTTCACCGTTAGTCCAGAGCATTACGAGTATGACTCAACGATTACTCCTCGCTGAGAGTGAATCAGGAAGTGGTACGAGATGTCCAAGGTTATTGAATATGGATAACTATTCCACTTGGAAGTCAAGATTTAAGATTTGGTATGATGGTCAGGACACGAAGCTTTGGAAGTATATTGAAACTGGATTTCAATGGCCACGTTCACCTGTTACAAATGAATTGTATACGTTACACAATATGCCTTCAGAAGAGCGTGAAGAATAAAATTTGGAGAAGAAGATGTACGGTAACTTGACAAGTGCTCTTGATGGTCCGATATTCCATCAATTTCTGTGTCATGACAATTCGTTCAAGATATGGGAAGCACTTCGTACTTTCAATGAAGGGAATTCGTCTTACAGAACCAGAAAAGGTTTAGAATTGAAAGCTGAGTTTGACCGTTTTCACTGGCAAGTTGGAGAGTCCATTACAGAATTGGTTGAAAGATATCGTCATTCGCTAGCTGAAATACATAAGCATGATGTAACCATTAAAGAGAAAGACAAAGTAACATGTCTAGCTGGAGCATTACCATTAGAATGGAATGGTTTCGTATTGACTATGAAAACCAGTGGAGAATTAACTACTGCTACAGTGAACTCGTTTATTGCAAGACTTCAAGAAGAGGAACTAGAGTTGTTAAACAAAGTCAAGAGGTCTAAACAAGTTGAAGACACGAAAATGTATTGTCCAAATGGTTATACACCGCCTAAGTCGGCTCATGCACCATTTCAAACAGATTTCACTACGAACAATCAGAATATGTATTGTTTGAATGTAAGCAGTGCACCTATTCAACAAACTTCATATCCACCACAAGTTTCACCATGTTCTCTCAATACTCAATTACAGCCTACTACCAATACTACAGAGACGTCTACACCGATTGCATCAGATGTTCTTTCTGCACTTAAGATTGAAAACATGAGGAAAGCTGGGAAAGAAAAGATAAGTGAAGATATAGCTTTGCTATCAAGCCTGGTCAACTCTTATGATAGTTATCTTGATGGTCGTGTGGGCAACATTCATCTAACAACCGAAGATTATCATCAACTAGATAAAGATGAAGCAGAAAAGATGGATATTATGTGGGGTATGGCAAATCTTGTGAGACGAGCAAAAGATTACAAAGAGCGAACTGGAAAACCGATCAGTCTGACCAAGGATACAAAACTGGGTTTTGATATGAATTCTGTTACTTGTTACAACTGTGGAGAATTAGGTCACTTTTCAAGACAGTGTACGAAACAAAAGAAGCAGGGTAATCGTAATCCATTCAAGAATCAGAACTATAGTTCTCAGAGTCATTCAACTGAACACGAGATCTACATTACTGATAAAGTAAATGAGGCAGAAACAGCTGAAAGTCCGAAAAAAGCTTTGGTTGTCATTCATGGAGATGATGATGATTGGTCTATGAAGTTAAATATAGCTGATCAACAACCTAAGGCTAACATGGCTAAGATTTCTGAAGTAGAAGAAGATTGTGTCACTGGTAAGAGTTTAATTGAGAAGCTGACTGCTCGTGTTGAAAGAGCTGAAGAATTGTCAAGAACCATTCGAAAAGAGAAGGTTCAGAAACAACTTGTGAGCAAATTCAAAAAGGCACATGATTCAGTTCCTCGTACACCTGAATCTGGAAGTGTCTCACCAACATCATCAGAGGACTACTACTTCAACAGTTAGAAGGATAAGTATGGTGATACCTCAATGTTTGAAGACAGTCTAGAAGCAGATAATAGTGAAGAAACATTGGTTGATGCTGATAAGGAATTAGACGAATGGGGTAGAATGATTGCTGTTGAATTGGAGATGTTAGTTCTTTTGGGTGAAGTTTCAGATCTCAAGAGTGTAAATTCAGAAATTGATGATGCAGACAAGACGTCAGAATCAGAGGTTGAAGATAAAGCTGATCATACTAGGATAGATCAAACTGATTTTGAAGCATTGAACAATCAAGCAGTTGACTTATTGAAGATGTGCTTATCAACTAGTGATTTTGAAAAAGTTTCCGGTTTGACAAGAGCTAAGGACATATGGGATAAACTTGAGCAGATTCATTTGGGAAAAGATGCTGATACTTCAGAGTTTCTTACAGACTCGTCAGAATCAGAAGATGAGCTCGATGATAGGAAGAAGACAGATTTCTTTGCATTTATGGTTGAGACTTCCTCATCAAATAATGCTCAACAGGTATCTTCTGATCCATCTACTGTTGATGAATGTGTTAAATGTGTTTAATCTAAGGTAACAATAGATAATTTAACTAAGGCATATGCGGAAATGAAAGAAAAATGGCATGCTGACCATGTGACCACTAAGGTTGAAAATGAGTTGAAAGAGCAAATCAAAGTTTATAAAAAACAACTTCACGATCTAAAATGTTATAACTTTGATATAAATCAAGCTTTAGTTAAATGTGTTGACACAATAAACGAATTGAATAAAGAAAATGAATGCGTTAAAGCTGGTTTAGAAGCTATGTCAATTAAGATGAAATGTTGGGCAAGTGCGTCACAATGGAATGCATTAATGGTTGAATTAAATGGCACCAAGGGAAAGGGTATTGGATTAAAGAGCGCAGCTCCACCATTTCAGAACAAATTTGTTAATGCAGATGTTGTTGATGGATGACCAGAAGACTGTATTCCACCTAGTTATGAGGACTATGTTGAGAAGAACAAAAAGTGTAGCTCAACTGAGAATGCACCTTCTGATGATACCACTGAAGGATCTTTAGATCATGAGGAAGATAAGAAAACTGGTCTAGGAGATAAGTCTGAGAAAATGAAGGTGATAACACCTGATGAGCCAATTCGGATTATGAAAAATCGAAAGTTTGCTAATAGAGTGGTTCCACCGGTTACACCTAAACCTGTATCTAAATCTTTTCCTAAAAAGAGATCAAACGTTTCTCCTGTGTCTGCAAAAACAAAAGATCCCCCTTCCTCTAACTCTAATGACCAATATCAATCTAGAGGATACAGAGAATTTCGACAATGTTTTAGTTGTGGTGTGTTTGGACACATTGCTGCTAACTGTCCTACAAGGTATAGAACACAAAGACGTAAGATTGACCTCACATATGATGATCACCGATCACCTCATACTCACAGAACAAGTTCACCTGTTTGTGATGAAGTTCATTCTAGAAGACATACAACAAATATTGTCTATGGAGACTATAAGAGAAAGAACTTCAATAGGTCAATTTCCCCTGTGAAGATGGAAGTTCCTAAGAAGGACACCGAGGCAAGCGTTGCCGAATCAAGTTATCGTGGTAAGTCTTTTGAACCTAAGGCACGATAACCTTCGCAAAAAGTTAGTCGTCGGAAATACTTTTCCAGCAACAAACCACGAGTGAATCGCTCTGAAAATGAGCAGAATGTGAAAAACCAGAAGAGCAATGTTGCTTCTTCTAAACTGTCTAAGTTTATGGTTTCCAACGATGAGATTCCACCTGACTCAAATGGGAAATGGATGGAGTTTCAAGCTATGGGTGTTAATGGACAACCTACTGCCATCAGGGCGTGGGTTCCCATTATCAATTAATTTTATTAATGTGATATGCAGGGAACCAGGGTACCTGCAAACAACACCTGGATAGTGGATAGCGGCGCTTCGAGACATATGACTGGACAGCTATCTCTTCTTTCGGATGTACACCCAATTAAGGGAGGTTATGTTGCATTTGTCGGAGATAAAGGAGGTCACATTTCAGCTCAGGGTTTATTGAAGAATGAGAAAGTTAGTTTTGACAAAGTGAATTACTGGCAAGAGCTTCCAAATAATTTGTTGTCGGTTTCACAAATCTGTGGTAAAACTTTCAAAGTAGCATTTGACGACGAATTCAGCTACATTCTGAAACCAGAGTTTGTGATTCCTCCTGAAATGATATTGATGAAGGCTCCTAGACAAGCTAATTTATACATGCTAGATATGAATATTGCTATTTCAACTGCTGAACATCATCAAGCTTTTGTTTCTAAAGCGACTGAACAAGATTCTATCACTTGGCACAAACGCATGGGTCATCTAAGTTTTCGAAAAATGAATCACCTTGTCCACAACAATCTGGTGAAGCACAAACGCATGTGTTCCGTGTAAGAAGGGTAAGCAGAGCAAGAAAGCTCATAAGCTGGTGAGGTATAATCCAATTTCTGCTCCGCTTGAATTGCTACATATGGATCTTTTCGGTCCAATTCATTTTGTAAGAATTGATGGTAGTAAGTATTGTCTGGTGGTAACTGATGATTATTCAAGATTCTCTTGGGTAATGTTTTTGAAAGAAAAGTTTGATACGTTTGAAAACTTAAAAGTGCTAATCAATCGATTAGAAACAGGTTTTAATCTTAAGGTAAGAAAGATTCGTTGTGACAATGGTACAGAATTCAAGAATCAGTATCTTGCAGGTTTCTGTATTGAAAAAGGCATTAATATGCAGTTCAGTTCTGCATACGCTCCTCAGATGAATGGTGTTGCTGAAAGAAAGAATAGAGTTTTGATCGAGACAGCTAGAACAATGCTGGCAAATTCATCATTGCCTGTTCATTTTTGGAGTGAAGCTGTTGCTAATGCGTGTTACACTATGAATCGAGTTCTGACTGTTAAACGACTGGGTAAGACCTGCTATAAGCTACTTCATGGGAGAAAACCATCTCTGAAGCATCTAGAACCATTTGGTGCACCTTGTACCATTTTGAAAAGAAAACCAGGAAGTAAGTTTGATTCAAAAGCGGTTACTGGAGTATTTCTAGGATATAGTTCTTCTAACAAGTGAGTTTTCAACAATGAGACGAGATGTGTTGAAGAATGGTCTGAAGTTGACGTCCAACGGAATTACACAAAGACTACTACCAAAAGTCATCCTTGGATCTACAACTATGATGAGTTGATTGATTCATTAAATCTTGCTCCAGATCAGACAGAGAATGAAGTAGAGTTACAAATGCTGTTTGATTTACAGAACGAGCCAGAAGTGTCTGCACCTACTCCAACTCCATTACCTACTGTCGTTGAACCAGCACAAGATTCAGATTAAGATGTTGATCCAGTGTACGACACCTGCGGATCTGATATCTCAAGTGAAAATTCTGATAATCCTGAAGATATTGGTGATACTATGAATCTACAACCTGAGATACCTGTTCCCGCACAACCAGAAGACAAGTTCAGTTTGATGGTCAAGTTGATACTCATATGACAGCCACTGCTGCATATTTCGAGTTCTCATGTCATATTTCTAGAATAGAGCCAAATACAACAAAGGAAGCCTTGAAGCATGTTGATTAGGTTATGGCAATGCAAGAAGAGATTCAGCAATTCCATCGTCTAGATATTTGGAAGCTAGTTACTAAGCCGCATGGTGCTAAAGTAATTGATCCCAAATGGGTTTGGAAGTGCACATTTGACGAAGATGGCAATGTTATCCGTAACAAAGCAAGATTGGTTGCTAAAGGTTATCAGCAAGATCCTGAATTTGATTACGATGAAGTTTTTGCTCCGGTTGCTAGATTGGAAGCTATTCGTATTTTCTTGACTTTTGCTTCATTTATGAAGTTTAAAGTTTATCAAATAGATGTTAAGAGTGCATTTCTTTATGGCAAGCTAAATGAAAGAGTATATGTCAGTCAACCTCCGGGTTTTGAAGATCATCTTCATCCTGACAAAGTTTACCGCTTACGTTGAGCCCTTTATGGTTTACATCAAGCTCCTAGAGCTTGGTACGGACGGTTATCAAGTTATCTTATTGAAAAAGGATATCAAATGGGCACGGTAGATTGTACTCTGTTCACAAAGGTTAAGAATGATGATATCATTTTGGTCCAGATTTATGTGGACGACATTATTTTCGGTGCTACTAAGCAGGAACTCGTTAATGAGTTCGAACAGGTGATGAAGGACGAGTTCGAAATGAGTAAATTGGGTCTCTTACACTACTTTCTTGGTTTACAAGTCGAACAGACTAGTAATGGTATTTTTCTTCATCAAGCAAAGTATGTAAATGATATACTCGAACGATTCGGTATGACTCAAGAATGTCCTGTGTCAACTCTGTTAGCTGTGAATCATGGTATTTTGCTAGAGTGCGAAGGAGAACCTGTTGATCCTACATATTATCGAGCAATCATCGGATCGCTCATGTATCTCACTGCATCTAGGCCGAATATTATGTTCGCAACATGTTTGTGTGCTCGTTATCAAGTTAATCCGAATACAGTTCATCTTACATCTGCCAAAAGAATTCTACGTTATTTGTTGCATTCACCAAATCTCGGTATCTGGTATTCGAACGATGAGAAGTTTGATCTTGTAGCTTACAGCGATTCAGATTATGCAGGATGCAAAATTAACAACAAGTCTACGTCAGGAGGATGTCAATTTTTAGGTGAAAGGCTGGTGACCTGGCAGTGCAAGAAACAAACTGCAGTCACACTTTCCACATGTGAAGCTGAATACATTGATGCTGCAAGTTGCTGTTCGCAAGTTGTTTGGATTCAACAACAACTTCGCGATTACGGGCTAAAAATCTCTTTCTCTCCTCTTTATATTGATAATACTGCTGCCATAGCAATTACTAAGAATCCTGTGCAACATTCTAAGACTAAACACATAGGTGTTAAATATCACTTTCTTAGGGATTGCCATGAGAAAAAGATTATTGAGGTTAATAGAATAGGTACTAAGGACCAGAGGGCTGATCTTTTTACTAAGGCATTTGATAAACCTAGGTTCCTGCTACTACTAGAGATGAATGACATTGTTGATCGAAACAAAGTAATTTCGGATGTTGATTGTGAGGGTTAATCAAACTTTTAGACTTTGCATGTAGGATGCATGACATATAGATTATTGGTTGTTAATTATCTGTATTGCATATTTTACTTGCTATCTGCATTTCTTTGCATGATTTCTTTCATGTTTGCATGCTAGTCTGTAGTTATTTTCTGTTTGGTTAAAATCCTAAAAGACAAAAAGATTTTATGTTTTAGTATTTTAGGGGGAGTATATGCTTCAGCAGAAAATACCTAAAAAGTGAAAAATGCCTCACCAGAAAATCTTAAAAAGTTGAAAAATCCGAAAATGAGCTTGTTTTGATTAATATGTTGGAGATGAAGAAATTACTGTACTGAGAATTGATATATTTAATTAGTAAGGACTGATTTGAATGTTTTTGTTTATCTGTTGTGTGATGTACTGATAGATGTGACTTATAAATTCTTGATATTAGACAATCATAATAAGAACCATAATCATCTAAGAATCAGAAGTCATGGACGATCTGTTGTGTTTGAAAGTAGTCACCTAATTATCTCCAAAACTGTATCTAATGAAAATTGTTGAGGATCTCAACAGTCAGTTGAGGGTATCCCCTATCATAATTGATAATCGTTAGAGAAATTTGGTGTTGGATGTCCCCAAGCAATATTCAAACGTTGCTCTACCAATTCAGCTTCATAGCTATGATTGGGACATTCAATAGATCATTTAAGGGGCTGAGGATTATCTGTTTGGCTGGTGCATAGCACGTTGTCACGGGCCTAAGACTTTATAATTGAAACTAAACCCCGATAATATCAGAGAAAATTAGTTTTTGTCGAAAGTAAGTGTCCCTTCTCACTTAAGGTCGAAAAGTATAACTCCTTATTGCGGACCGTTCAAGCATAAGGGAGAACACCTTTGAGTGATCTGAGCACACAACAAAGAAACATGAGTTCATGCATAAAAATAGAAAATCCATTCATGATGGCGTTCAAAATCAATATATCAAAAGACAATGATACGCTAAAAAAAATTATCAAAAGAAAATCAAAGTCAAAAGTAATTGGCGTATCAAGATGGCAAAGTCCTGAAAGTTTGAATGCTGATTCATGATGTGCTCATAAAGAACTCAGATCATTCTTAGTGTGACGCCCCCGCGCAGCTTGAATTGTTTAATTAGGACGTTCACTCTGAACTATCAAGATTCTTGCCGTCTGCAATCTAGAGTTATATCTATTAAGACTGTAAGTTGGAAAGATACTTACCTAGATATACTCTAACACTTAGTTATGAAAGTTTAACTTTCGATTCCGTTTTCCATGACAACTTGAACATAAAGAAGTTAAGGGCCTTGAGATTTACTTCGTGTGACAACTGGTCATCAGGCAAGTCTGCTTTAACTGTAGACCAATCCCCGCGGTAAATTGTGCGCCTATTCGGATAATCCAATATACTCTTAGATCAGCCGAGCCAACTAGATTGAAGATTGTCAACACATTGGTAGAAGCCAAAGGCTGACAGGGTTATTCAAAATGCCATGAGAACCATCATGTTCAATTTGAAGGAAGTACATGGAAAGAGATAATGGAAAGTTACGCGTAATGAATTGACAACCTAATAAAAACGAATAATCATAAGTGATGAAAGATTCAAGGATTAATGAACTTAGCGTGATCTCAAAAATTACTGCTCTATAATGTTCAAGTAATTAATACCAATATGATTGTCGAAGTGTCCGGAATGAATATGTTCATGTTTAATGAGGATTGATATTAGTAATTGCATGATAATGGACATAGACTGGATAATTGGAAATAAACAACAGAAATTGATTCAATATGTCAGTTCTAATCCATTTTTTCTTTAAAATTGTTTAATCATCTTGCTCACAAAAAGAATGTGGATTTGTATGTCTTGTATATTTGTTCTGTTAATTAGTTTGCATTGTAATCTCAAAACAACAAAAAGATTTTGGTTTTGCATTTCATGATAGAATGTCTTTTATTTGCATGTTTTTAGTTGCATGACATTATATTTCAGAAAAGCTTTAAAGATTTTGTTTATCATTATTTTCTGATTAATCCTCCGAATGTGCATTAACATCTGACAGAACCTTGTCGAGATCAAGATATTGTTGGACACCAAATCCATTAGAAAGAAGTTTGTAGAGTTTGTGATTGTTTGAAGGACTTTATATTTTAAGTGTTAAGGAAGATAAGTTGACATTACACTGTAGGATTTACCTTTGGAACACAGAATGTTTAGGGTAATAACCTTGGTCAGGTTAGGATTTTTGATCTGTTTAAGTGTTAATGGTCATTTCTTGAAGGTTTTAGTGACTTATGGCTCGAATTAAAGTGTTCGTTAGCTTTAAGATTGCCAAACGAGTCGGAATCCTAAGTTTGTGAAAATCTAAAAAATTAGAAATTGCCTAAGTCCTCACATGCACGCTTGATGTGTGAACCGTACGTGTAACCACATGTTTGAGAATTAACCGTACGGATGACCCTAATCAAAATTGTCCTAAGGGAATTGGGTCACACGCACGTGTGATATAGGTGAGACGCGTGTTTGATGGTGGATCATGTGATCAACTGCACGGTTGATCACGAGAGTATAAATAGGGGTGATGAGCACAGATCTGTCACACTTGTGCACCCAACACTTTTTCTCGCTCTAAATTCGATCATCACCGATCAAGTTTTCCTTTGCAACAAATCTTAAGCATCATTAGACGAATCCAGCGCCACCTATTAGGTACAATTTCATCATGTTTAAGATTCTTAATTTTCTGTTTGAATGCATCGAAACCCTTAGGGTAATAAATCGAATTTTGTGTAATTTGAGCTTGTTTTGAACTGAGTTTGCTATTATTTTGTGTTAATCAGAACCTTATTATGCTATTGTGATGTAAATCGGTCCATAAAACGTTCGATTATGTGATTTTGATGATTTAAAAAGGCATTTAATATCGGGTTTCATCAGACATGCACGAGTGATATCACTCGCACGCGTGAGACATGACTCGCACGAGTCAGTACACAGTTGATGATCAACCGTGTGGACCCTTAAGGTCATTCATTTGTCCTGTTTTGTTGATCACTCGTTTGCAAAAGCTGACACGTGTGCTTACACGCACGAGTCACCACACGGTTGATTCACTCGCTTAGAATTTCTGCATCAGCCGTGTACCCTGTCTGAAACCATATTACTGCTCAAAAGTGTCAACAGTGACACGAGTGACTGTATCACTCACACAGTTGATCCCTCAGCCGCACGTGTGACACTATCACCCGCACGTTTCATTCTATATAACATGATTATGACACCTTGATGCAAGTGCTTTGATGCTTTATGTTGATTGTTTCATATATCTAACATCTCTGTTTGCGTTTCAATTCTTGTTAACTTATCAACAAATGGCAGAACAACAAGTAAATGTTCCGGTGGCTAATGTTGAAGGACAGGGGGAGCAACAAGCTAATCCTCAAGCTAATCCTGTCAACCCACCTGCTCAACAAGAGATTCTGTTAGAGATGGGCAAACACAACAATCAAGTTGCTCTTTATGACACTACACCGGAAAGAGGCTCTCACTTTAAGGAGATTGTTGAATTCCTAAAGAGATCAAGGATTCACACTGCTATTTCCACTAAATGCACTGCATACAGAAGTCATCAGAGAGAATTCTGGATATATGTTGTGCTAGATGTTTGTGAAGATAAGCTTGTGAGTAAGATTCAAGGTCATGACATTACTGTTTCTAAAGATGTGATCAGAAGGATTTTGGGTTTTAATGATGCAAATTGCTCACATATGACTATCAATAGAGAACTAATCCATGGTTATTTTAAGAGATGTGCTTACTCTGGTCAACTAATTGGCAAATCTGAATTGGTGAAGACATGTCTGCCACCACAGTTTAGATATCTTTCTCATGTGATCATGCACTGCTTGAGTGGACGCAAATCAGGCTTTGATAAGTTGAATGAAAAAGTACAGAGTATGTTTGTGGCACTAGTCTTGAAGGCACCATACGATTTCTCAGGGTTTGTTCTACACTACTTCAAAGCGAACCATTTCAGTTCTTCCTAGAAATATCTTATATATGCACGTTTTCTACAATTGATCATTAATGATGTTGCACCTGATCTACCTAAGCTTGAAGAAGATATTATTCACCTTTTTCCGATGGCTCCGATTACTTTCCGAAGAATGGAATAAATGAGAATCAAAGAATTGAAGCCAGACTTTAGCCGAAAGCTCATTTATCACCTTGCCAAGGAGAACTATCGATGCCCAGCAGGTAATGCTTGGAGGAATGAGGATTCAGACTCTAACTACGAAGTTACTGATGAGGAAGGTGAAGGTGATAATCAGAGAGCTGCTGGTAATGTTCAAGGATGAGATAAGGTTGATGACGAGGTTATCGTGGGTGACGATGAAGCAACTGAGGAAGATGCCAGTTTGATTTAAAGGAAGAGGAAAGGAAAGGAAAGGATCCTATGCCCGAGCAACCAAAGATGAAGGAAAGAAGAATGAAGTATTCTTATGATAAACCTCAGAGATCATCACATGGAGGTTCTAAACAACAGGTTCCGAGAAAGCCATCCGGGTTTATGAAGGATGCAAGAGCCGCTGTTACCTCACTGAAACCTGTTACAACATCCCCTCAAATCACTTCAGATGAATACAAGACTCAGCAAAATCTGTTGATGTATTTGATCACGAAAATAACCAATCTTGAGAATCAAGCCATTGAAGATAAGAAGCTCATTAATGCTAGGATTGAATCTTTAGCTGATGAAAACAAAAAATTATCTGACAGGTTGGATCGTCAGAAGGGTAGGACAGATAAGTTGAAGAAGAAGTTTTTGGCAATTAAGAGTGAGAACAAGGAGAAATTGAAGAAGTTGAATGAAAGAATCGAACAGCTTACCTCTGGTAAAACAAAGTTGATTAAGGAGAAAGGAGAAGAATTTTCTTCTGATTTGGGAAATGACGATGAGAAAGAAGATGAAGACGACGCTGGAACTGGAGGACCCACTTTTGATATACCTTTAGTGATACCTATTCGAAGTTTTAATGAATATGGTGGGGTCTTTACTGCTGAATATTATATGAATTATTCAAATATTTTTAATGATGCAGAAAAGGGGGACGTTCCACCAAGTGAGTTTCCGATGGAACAGCTTGCTGCTCTGGCATACGATAGCGAAAATGATACAGAGGATGCAGAGACAGCTGAAGCTGAAAACAAGGCTCCACAAGAAGAGTCATTGTCTAGTATCCCTCCCGAATCAATACAAAATATCAACTTAAGTGATTTTGATAATTTGTTTGCTGATGAGAAGAGTGAGGATTCTGTTGGTAAGGAAAGTGTTAAAGAGGATGTGATTGTTGAATTCGAGGATGAATTTGTAACAGACTCTGATGAAGAAGAAAAACAAGAAGAAGAAGTTGAGATTGTTATGCCTTCGCTTGCACAATACTCTCACCCGTCACTCAATACTTTGAAAGACTTTTTCAATTTGAGTAGTGAGGTGAAAAGAAAGAACTTAATAGATTTATAACAGGCGAGGAAGGTATACAAAGAACAAGTGAAAGATGTTGATGTGTTAATTGAAAGAAACAAAAAGTTCCGTCATGAGAAACTGCTTGCTGAGAAAAGGAGAAAAGAAACTGAGCTGAAGAATAAGATACTCCAAGCCAAACAAGCCAAGGTCGAGGGATGGAATGAAATAAATGAATGGTTCAAATGAGATAGGGTTAAAGTTAACAGAAATGTTGTTGAAGACGAAGTCCGTCAGAGTTGGTGGAAAAAGAACGTCGTTAACCCTGATCAAGTAGACAAGCCAGAACACGAGCCAAAGTTTGTTAGTTTTTATGAGAAAGGAAAGAGAACCAAGAAGTATTCCAAGGGTAAAATACTAAGCTGGGGTTACTTCAAGGAGATTAATTGCTTTGCTATCAAGAGGGAAGGATGAGTAGATTATATGGCACGTCCTAGTCACTTCAAAACTCTACCTTACTTCGAGATTATGCAACTTGCGAAGCTGAAGATGCTGAACGCTGAAGATAGTGACATTTCCGATGGTTTCAGAGAAAACTAAGATATGAATACAAGATAGGGAAATGGGATATCTTTAGGTCAACAGCCGCCAGATTCTCCATTCATCCAACAAAGAAGAATTCTAAGGGAGGACCTGTTCGTGTTGTAAATTTCCGTCCGGCTAAGTACATGAAGCAATCTCCCTTGATGCCCTTACCCAAGGATATTTGTAAAAACTTCAGATGGTGGTTCTATGATGAATTGTCAGAGGAAGCAGTGATCTTGACTGCAATTGAGAAGGATGATGGAAGCATACAGTTAGACAATGTGAGGATTCTAGATCCTATGTGGCTGAGGAACTTGTCAAGATTTGATGTGGAGACTCTTCACCGCAATCACATTACGTTCAGAGATGATCGAAAGGAGGAAGCTATGAGATATCAACGTGTGATCGATGTCCTCTATGCGTACCTCAACAGAGAAAGTGATGCTCAGAGCTCAAATCAAGTTCATGCCAGCTGATGTGTGTTGAATATTGTGATGCTAGTTGGTAATTTTTGTTTTGGTTTTTGATGATGATGTATTTTAGAGAGAGAGAGAGAGAATTTTAGATCTGTAATAACTTTACTAAACTGTTTGTGTTTATGAACTTGAATGGTTTATGGACGTTTATGTAAGTGTAATAGATGTTCTAGGTCCTAGGGGGAGTTGTTGATGCATTTTATGCAAGTCCCTAGACATCTACCCACGTCCATTGCAGGTGCAACAGTTTACAAGATACCATGATCGCTCGTTATTATCCTATCTGTGTTTATATGTGGTTTCAGGTACTACAGGAATGCAATAAGGATGTTTGACTATGTTAGACTTAGTCAGACGTACGAGTGAAGCATCAATCATACGGCTGACAGGCTCATACGCACGATTGATGCTGAGCTAAGTCACAATTATAACCTAACTGAGAAGACACGAGTGAGTGATCAACCGTACGGCCGATGAGGCCAACTCATACGAGTGATGGATGACACGTACGGTTGAGTCAACAGCTGAGGTATATAAAGGTTTATGTTCTTCATTTTAGGTTAAGCCTCTCTCACACACAATCACTCAGATATGGTTCACCTGATCCGATTCTCTCTTAACCCAAATCACTCCAGGTAGTGAATAATAGCTCTAGGCATTAATCTAATCACAATCCTTGTTGTGTTTTGACTAATTTAATCCTAAAAAGCTTCCCATATTCACTTTGATTGGTTTGATTCACTAATTCCGCCATTGTGTGAATTAAACATGTTGATCTCGAAGTTCCTAGTCATGTTTCATCATATCTAAAAACCTTGTTTCTCACCCCAACTACTGAATCCGTCACTTGTGGGAAAGTTTTATTTAAAAGCTGCAATCCGATGTTCTTTTTCTCACTTTGGTAAGAAGCGAACATCACTAACCCGTAAGCATAACATGCTTCTTTATGTTGCATGTTAGAAGCTCTTTCTAATTCACGAAATCCTATGTTGGGATATGTTGAGTCAAAATAGGTTCTTAACCCGTAGCGTAAAATTGCATTTGGGTTCCCCGCATTTAACGCTTTAAAGAAAACACGGCATAACTTAAAGTCTCCCCAATGTGATATACCCCACCTATCAAAGGAAAGCCTTTTATAAACTAAGGCATTTCTGGAAAGTCTTTCAAATGTTTGACAAGTTAATTTTGCCATAACTAAATGTGCTGATGAATTCTGACCAACTCTAGACAAGATTTCCTCAATTATATCCTCTAGTAGGTCTTCTAAAATATTTGGTTGTCTACCCTTAACGTCCATTTTGTTTTTATACTGTAAAATAGACAAGGATTAGATTCGTAAAAGATAATTAACAAACAATACAAACAATTTTTACATAGAACAAAAAAGTACAAGCATACTACAATACATTTATTATACAACATGCTCACACCCCTCTAATCTGAATCACTGGTTTCTTCTTCTTCGGACTTGGTTCTTTTTCCTAATTTTCTAGGGATATATGATGTTCCTCTAATAGGAGCCATTGTTTTCCACATTGGTTTATAAAAACCTGGTGGTTTAGAGGTTCCCGGGTTATTGTCACGATATTGAAAATACGGGTGTTGACGGTACATATAAAGTTCATCGGGGTTGGAATTAGATTTCTCTATTTTGATGCCTTTTCCCTTATTATTTTCTTTTGCCTCATTAAATTGGGTCGGGATAATTTGTATAACATCATCGGAATCCTCATCAGGATACGATTCATATGAAAATTGGTAATTTTCCCAATATTTTGCTTCCTTAGCGGAAACACCATTGACCATTATTAACTTTGGTACATTGGTTGAGGATTTTCTTTTATTTGACCGGTTTTCTGTGGTTCCTACTATTCCCACTCCGGAACCTCTTCTTCTTCTGGTTCCTCTTCTTCCGGTTCCGTTTCCTCTTCTTCCGGTTCTTCGAGAACTTGTGAATCTTGCCAATATATATTCGACTCTTCGTTATTATTAGGTGAGTCAATGGGATTTGTGCTAGAGGTAGACAACTATCACACAATATCAAACATGTTAAGAGATTAATATATCACATAATATTTACATATTAATAATATATAGTTTCCAACAAAAATGTTAAGCAATCATTTTTAAAGAAAACACGGTCGAAGTCCAGACTCACTAATGTATCCTAACAAACTCGATAAGACACACTAATGCAAATTTTCTGGTTTTCTAAGAGCAATGCTCTGATACCAACTGAAATGTCCCGTTCATATTGATTATAAACGTTCCATATTAATTGATTTCGTTGCGAGGTTTTGACCTCTATATGAGACGTTTTTCAAAGACTGCATTCATTTTTAAAACAACCATATCCTTTATTTTATCAATAAAGGTTTTAAAAACATTACGTAGATTATCAAATAATGATAATCTAAAATATATTGTTTACGCACGACCATTACATAATGGTTTACAATAGAAATATATTACATCGACATATGTTTCTTGAATGCAGTTTTTACACAATATCTTACAAACATGGACTCCAAATCTTGTCCTTATTTTAGTATGCAACAGCGGAAGCTCTTAGTATTCACCTGAGAATAAACATACTTTAAACGTCAACAAAAATGTTGGTGAGTTACAGGTTTAACCTATATATATCAAATCTTAACAATAGACCACAAGATTTCATATTTCAATACACATCCCATACATAGAGATAAAAATCAATCATATGGTGAACACCTGGTAATCGACATTAACAAGATGCATATATAAGAATATCCCCATCATTCCGGGACACCCTTTGGATATGATATAAATTTTGAAGTACTAAAGCATCCAGTACTTTGGATGGGGTTTGTTAGGCTCAGTAGATCTATCTTTAGGATTCACGTCAATTAGGGCGCCTGTTCCCTAATTCTTAGATTACCAGACTTAATAAAAAGGGGCATATTCGATTTCGATAATTCAACCATAGAATGTAGTTTCACGTACTTATGCCTATTTTGTAAATCATTTATAAAATCTGCATGTATTCTCATCCCAAAAATATTAGATTTTAAAAGTAGGACTATAACTCACTTTCACAGATATTTCCTTCCTAGAAAATAAGACTTGGCCACAGATCGATTCACGAACCTATACAAATATGTACATATATATCAAAGTATGATCAAAATATAATTACAACCATTTTTATTATGTTTTAAAGATTTGAGTGTATTAAGTCAGCTGTCCTCGTTAATAACCTACAACTAGTTGTCCACAGTTAGATGTACATAAATAAATTGATATATATTATCTTGAATCAATCCACGACCCAGTGTATACACATATCAGGCTAGATCACAACTCAAAGTATATATATTTTTGGAATCAACCTCAACCCTGTATAGCTAACTCCAACATTACTGCATATAGAGTGTCTATGGTTGTTCTAAATAATATATATACATGGGTCGATATGATATGTCAAAACATTTGCATACGTGTCTATGGTATCCCAAGATTACATAATATATTAGAATACATGTATAATACAATATAAGTTAGCTAGGATATGATTTGTATAGATTTGTTAAACATTTCCCGTAGCTAAAAAGATCAAAAATATCCAATCTTGTTTTACCCATAACTTATTCATTTTAAATCCGTTTTGAGTGAATCAAATTGGTATGGTTTCATATTGAACTCTAATTTAAGAATCCAAATAGAAAAAGTATAGGTTTATAGTCGGAAATTTAAGTTACATGTCAATTACTAAAGAGGTAGTCATTTCCATCGAAAGAACGACATCTTGATGACCATTTTGAAAAACATACTTTCACTTTGAGTTTAACCAAGATTTTTGGATATAGTTTCATGTTCAAATGAAAAATCATTTTCATAGAAGAACAACTTTTAAATCAAAGTTTATCATAGTTTTTAATTATCCAAACCAAAACAGCCCCCGGTTTCACTACGATGGCGTATATCCGATTTTATGGTGTTCATCGTGTTTCCAGGTTTTAAATCATTAAGTTAGTATATCATATAGATATAGAACATGTGTTTAGTTGATTTTAAAAGTCAATTTAGAAGGATTAACTTTTGTTTGCGAACAAGTTTAGAATTAACTAAACTATGTTCTAGTGATTACAAGTTTAAACCTTCGAATAAGATAGCTTTATATGTATGAATCGAATGATGTTATGAACATCATTACTACCTCAAGTTTTCTGGATAAAACTACTGGAAATGAGAAAAATGGATCTAGCTTCCAAGGATCCTTGGATGGCTTGAAAGTTCTTGAAGCAGAATCATGACACGAAAACAGTTCAAGTAAGATTTTCACTCGAAATAAGATTGTTATAGTTGTAGAAATTGAATCAAAGTTTGAATATGAATATTAACTTGAATTAGAAAGATAACCTACTGTAAATAACAAAGGTTCCTTGATCTTAGATGATTACTTGGAATGGATTAGAAAGCTTGGAAGTAGACTTGCAAACTTGGAAGTATTCTTGATTTTTATGAAACTATACTTATGGAATTTATGAAGAACACTTAGAACTTGAAGATGGAACTTGAGAGAGATCAATTAGATGAAGAAAATTGAAGAATGAAAGTGTTTGTAGGTGTTTTTGGTCGTTGGTATATGGATTAGATATAAAGGATATGTAATTTTGTTTTCATGTAAATAAGTCATGAATGATTACTAATATTTTTGTAATTTTATGAGATATTTCATGCTAGTTGCCAAATGATGGTTCCCACATGTATTAGGTGACTCACATGGGCTACTAAGAGCTGATCATTGGAGTGTATATACCAATAGTACATACATCTAAAAGCTGTGTATTGTACGAGTACGAATATGGGTGCATACGAGTAGAATTGTTGATGAAACTGAACGAGGATGTAATTGTAAGCATTTTTGTTAAGTACAAGTATATTGATAAGTTTATTGAAGTCTTTCAAAAGTGTATGAATACATATTAAAACACTACATGTATATACATTTTAACTGAGTCGTTAAGTCATCATTAGTCGTTACATGTAAATGATGTTTTGAAACCTTTAAGTTAACGATCATGTTAAATGTTGTTAACCCAATGTTTATTATATCTAATGAGATGTTAAATTATTACATTATCATGATATTATGATGTATGAATATCTCTTAATATGATACATACATTAAAATATCGTTACAACGATAATCGTTACATATAAGTCTCGTTTCGTAATTCTTGAGTTAGTAGTCTTGTTTTTACATATGTAGTTCATTGTTAATACACTTAACGACATGTTTACTTATAATTTATCATGATTAAACATAGTGTAACAATATCTTAATATGATACATATGTATTTAGTAGACGTTATCATAACGATAATCGTTATATATATCATTTCGAGTTTCTTAACTTAGTAATCTCATTTCTTATGTATATCACACATTGTTAATATACTTAGTGATATACTTACTCAGTATAATCTCATGTCAACCATATATATGTCTATATATACCATAACATGTAGTTTTCACAATTTTGTAACGTTCGTGAATCGCCGGTCAACATGGGTGATCAATTGTCTATATGAAACTTATTTCATTTAATCAAGTCTTAACAAGTTTGATTGCTTAACACGTTGGAAACATTTAATCATGTAAATATCAATCTCAATTAATATATATAAACATGGAAAAGTTCGGGTCACTGCACAACTCACACCATAGAGTTGATGAATCAGAAAATACTCACCCCAAAATTCACTATCAAATACGTTACCTTTTCCACCCTCTTTCCTTTCTCATTTCAAAAATCTAGAAATTCAAAGAGATAGATCGACCAAGTTTACTTCAAACACTTGTCGAAAAATTCCAAAATTTCAGACTGTTTTTGATAGGTCAAAAGACCTATTTCTGGTGAAATACCTTTCTCTCTGGGCACAAGAAGAAATAGACAAAGTTATGAAGATAGGTAATATCAAAAAAAAAAAAAAAAAATTGTTGAGCAAAGTCTTAAAAATAAAGAAGAGAAAATTCTTTAAATAAAAGCATATATTCCCCAAGAAAATGAAATTGTGACCCAGGAGGATTGCAGAAAAGAAGCAAAGTCTTCGCTGAAAATCAGTACCCTCTAAAGGAACTCTTCAACAAAAATAGAGTTCCATCTTTTCTAGAAAAATTATATCCTCATGAAACCGAAATCTATCGAATCTCTCTAAATTTCAATGATTCGAAAATCACCCTTTTCGCCATATTAAAACCTTCACTTTTCTCCGCAAATCAACATTTATCCCGCTCTTCCTCTTGAAAGAATGATTATGGAGAAGATCAGTGTCGTCCTTATCTAACCGCTAGAGATTTCATTATTGGTCAAGCCTATGACAATACTTGCAACATGACTGGCTATGAGCGAATTCATTTCATAAAGTAATATCGAACCCCAAACACTTGAGTGATTTGAGTGACCCGTGTAAGGAAGCCAATGTCATGTAACCTCCCCTCATGCTTGCAGAGATAGTTTCTACCCCTTTTAGAAGATGATTTGTCTGATCATGCTCTTATAATAAATAACAAGCCACTTGAATAATAGAACGGAAATCTCAGGAGCATCCTTGATGAATCGACCCGTCCTAATCCATAAGGACGAATACAATAACATATGGATACATGGAGAGGCATTTGACCTATAGGTGATATATTTTACAAACATTGCATTCGTTTTTAAAAGACAAACTTTCATTTCATCGAAAGTTGACAGGCATGCATACCATTTCATAATATCCCAACTTTAAATGACCTAATCTGTCATTTACTTTAATTATAATCTTTATTGAATTCAACGACTTGAATGCAACGTCTTTTGAAATATGCCATAAGTGACTCCAAGTAATATCTTTAAAATGAGCTAATGCACAGCGGGAGATTTCTTTAATACCTGATAATAAACATGCTTTCAAGTGTCAACCAAAAGGTTGGTGAGTTCATTAGTTTATCGTAATCAATCATTTTCATAATTTTAATAGACCACAAGATTTCATTTATTCAATAATCATACACTCGCAAGTGTTTAAAATTCATTCATATGGATTGAACACCTGGTAACCGACATTAACAAAATGCATCTAGAATATCCCCAAACATATAAATATCGAAGTACTAAAGCAGTTTAAATTCTCTGACTGGGGCGTGTCAAAGCCCATAGATATATCTTTAGGATTCGCGTCAATTGGTGACAATTATAATAAACATCAATTCTTAGGCTACCAAGTTCAACAAGGGCGATATTCGGTATAACAATTCAACCATAGAATGTAGTTTCAATTACTTGTGTCTATTTCATCAAACATTTATAAAAGTGCATGTATTCTCAGTCCCAAAAATATATATTGCAAAAGCATTAAAAAGGGAGCAAATGAAACTCACAATACTGTATTTCGTAGTAAAAATACATGTGTCGTCATTGAACAAGTGCAAGGTTGGCCTCGGATTCACGAACCTATATTAATTATATATATTTATATGTTGATCAAAATTTTTCTAACAATTTAGGCCAGGTCATAGTGTATCACAATTCTAATGCTCGAGACTACTATGCAAAAGTCAACAAAAGTCAATTTGACTCAAAATGATTTCCAAAATTTATACATGATTATTATGTAGTTTAAATATAGTCGTTTTATATTTTTAAATATTTTAACAGATCTATTAGAGTAAATAATATAATTCATTTATTAATAAATAAAATTTTATATTAAAATTTATATAATAAAAATATACTTTTATATATCTTAAGTAATAAAATTTATAAAGTTCATTTAATATCATAAAAATAATATGATAGGTATTATTCATGTAATTATATTACACGTAGTAAAGTATGTTTGGATCACATATTTATTTGATAAAATAATATTGATAAAAAATAAGAGTAAGTAAAAGTTGTATTATTTTGTAATAACAATTATTATTATTTTATTATTAAAAATAACAATATTTATATTTACTAAAAATGTTATTATGATAATAAAAATACTAAAATGATAATAATAATGATATTCTATAAAAACAATGATATTTCTATTAAAAATAATAATTTTAGTAAAAATGATGGTTTTAATATTAATAATGCTTTTAATAATAATATTGATAAAAATAATGAAAATGATATTTTTATCTAAATCAATATCTTACAATATTTTTATTTCATTATGATACAGATACTCATTATATCCTAATCAAATTGTTAATAGCTTTTAGTCGTCTTTTATATCGCGTTCATAATAATGATAATACTATTAATCGTAATAATTAGATGTTACTAATATTAGTTTTAATTATAATAATACTAATAATGATAAATATTATGATAATATTAATGATAATACTAATAACTATTTTAATGATAATAATAATAATAATAATACTAATTATAACCTTAACGATAATAACGATAGTAATAATAATAAAAATAATAATAATGTCTTTTATTAATAATAATAATAATAATAATAATAATAATAATAATAATAATAATAATAATAATTAGATAATAATTATAACGACGATAATAATAATCATTTTTAATAATAATATAAAATTTCAATTGGCTATAACTTCTAATCCGTTCATCGAAACCATTCGATATCTAAATGAAAAGTTCTTAATTTTTTGTTAGCTTTCCAACGACATGCATATCATATATCTTATCTCAACCGCATATGTAACTAACTTATGGTTCATCAAAACTATCTAACGACTAAATTAAACATACATGCATGCATAATCATATCTACTCGAGCACTAGTCAGGGATACACTAATAATATGTAAAAGTTAAGTTATGAGTGCTCACGTATCAATATTGAGATTCAATATTGCAGGAAACGTACGTAAACCCAACGGAGATGATAAACACTAGATCAACCTCACGAGCATACCCCCGAACATTACTCATCACCTCCATAGCTATAACCCATAATTTTCTTAGCCCTATCCTGCTCATAAAACCCATTTTGAAAACACGCGAGCAGAAGCTCGTCGTAGTATTTTATGTATACATAATAATATTAAAACTAACACTAATACTACTAGTAATAATATTAA
The DNA here is from genome assembly GCF_046630445.1 of Rutidosis leptorrhynchoides. Lineage (NCBI taxonomy): Eukaryota > Viridiplantae > Streptophyta > Magnoliopsida > Asterales > Asteraceae > Rutidosis > Rutidosis leptorrhynchoides. The sequence continues at coordinate 298,445,104 of NC_092337.1, forward strand.
GATTAATAATAACAATAATAATAATCTTAATAATAATAATAATAATAATAATAATAATAATAATAATAATAATAATAATAATAATAATAATAATAATAATAATAATAATAATAATAATAATAATAATAATAATATGTAATATATATATGTGTGTGTAAAGAGATCGAGATAGATAGATAAACTGGACCAAAACTCATACGTTTTATAGCATCTAACCAATCCAGCCATCCCATACGATCGCATGGGATGTGTATGGTTCTATCATGCGATCGCATGATCGCTTATGGCAGCTGGTATCCATTTTCTTTCCCGCCGACACCCGTGTATTATTATTATATATATATTATTCTTTAATTTATATAATTAATTATATAATATATTATATTTACGAGCATGGTAAAAATGTAATTTTTGTTCTAATGACATGGATGTTGTCACTCGACTCATGTCCTGGTTCTGGTTTCTCGAACGGCCTTTAGTACGCTCAGAAAACTAGCACTTTACGTTACGCGACGTGTACCTTTATCAATAATTAGACTTAATCATTTAAAGCCTATATTACCCAAAGTATAACTTTTATATTTGAGTGTCGGGGTCATTTGCTTCCATAAATCAAAGTCTCGTTGTTTATCAAAATATATCATTTTAAATCATCCATTAAATGTTATATTTTGTCACTTGTAATATATATATATATATATATATATATATATATATATATATATATATATATATATATATATATATATATATATATCCTTTTTATAAAAAATATAAATTTGTTCATATTGAAATATGTAATAATACAATATTTAGTTTTTCAAAACTAATTATATTTTTAAAGTTTATTTTGGAATCGCTTATATAGTAGAAAAATATTATATCAAATCACGTTTACGTTTTTGTAACGCTTTATATATTTTTAATTTATAATATAAACTTTATTAAATTCTTCAAACGTCATATACAAATTATCTTATAAAACGTCCTAATTAATAAAGTTCTTTTTAAACTGAAACGTTTTTATACGTTTAAATCAACTATGATAACTTTGTTTTTCTAAAACTAAATATATAAAATAATCATTTTATTAAAAGGTTAAAATAGTAGAAGTTGTTATATCGTAAAACGTTTTACAAAAGTAAGATTAAATATACTTTTAATAGATTTCAAGTTTTTAACGTTTGTTGGTGTAACGTGATATAAAATCTAAAGGTTAGATAAACGTATAAAATCATTTTAATGTAAAACGTTAATTTACTTAACTTGTCGATATTCATTTTCTAAGTTATCTATATTCTACAATTTTACTTCCACATTAATTAATATACAAGTTTAATAGTTTATCTTACCAAAAGTTACGAGACAATTATTGTAAAGCATAAATTGAAAATCAAACGGGAATCTCCACTAACCCTTGTCTAGTTCCCGTTAATTAACACTTTTGTTCCTTCTAAAAAATCACTTTACCAATTATTCCGAATACCGTTAAAGGTTTCTTAAATCAAAGTGGACCTTTCAACAGAGACACGTAATCGTATCATAATGTGTCTCAATCATTTAATATTATCTTATAATTCCATTGATAAATATATTGAACAAATATATTCATGTAAAGTATTATACATTTAAATACTTTGTTAACATTTCAAGTTATAATATATATTCACATATATATAATCATATCCATTTAATTAGTGGTTCGTGAATCGTCGGAATTTGGTCGAGGTTAAATGAATGTATGAACATAGTTTAAAATCCTTGAGATTTAACTTAACAAACTTTGCTTATCATGTAGGAATAATATAAAGATGAAGTTTAAATTTGGTCGGAAATTTCCGGGTTGTCACACTTGAACTCAAAATAAAAGAAAGGTTTGCTTGAGGACAAGCAAAGTTTAAGTGTGGGATATTTGATATCGACCAAAAAGTCACGTTTTTACCCTTATATTGAGCCCTAAAACCATAAGGTTCCAAACTTTATCGCCACAATAATCACTTTGTTGGTTAATTTGGTAGATTTAGTAATTACAAATTCTATGTTTCAAGAATCACTAAATACGGATGAAAAATGAGGAAAAACGAGCAAAACCGGCTAAGACGATTAACTCGCGTTTAAATAACTTATTTTATAATTTTTGGAAAAGTTTAATTACTTAATCTCATGTTATAGGATATTCAGTTACGAACGCGTGGGAGCATGAATCGTCAAAAACGGAGCTAAAACGAAGATTCTAGAGCGAAAACGGTGAAAGATCCAGCAAACCCCTTGCCAAACGGCTTGCCATAATGGAAAACGGCCTGCCAGCAAACGGGCACCAAAAACGTCTTGCCCGAGCAAACGGGCATCAAAAACGGCCTTGGAAAACGGCCTGCCAAACGGCCTGCTAGGGGTTTTTCCAGCAATTTAATTACAATTTTGCCACCAAGCACTTCCTATAAATGGGGGCTTCATCCCACCATTTCAAACACACCAATTCTTCACTTCTCTCTCAAATATCTCTCTATAGTCGCTCTCTAGTGATCTATAGGATATTAGTTCTATCTCTACTTTCTCTCTCTAGATTCTAGAGAGAGAGAAGTACATAGATTAGGAAATGTAATTATCTCTCTATTGTCGCTCTCTAGTGATCAATAGGAGATTAGTATATAGTTAGTAGTCGAAGCTATCAATTATTGTAACGCTATGGATATTATGAAGAAATACAAGTGTTATTCTGCCGACATTATTCAGTAATATCTATCCTTTCTTTTATTAATTTATTATAATATTCTTGTTAGATGTTTGTGATTTATTAATATTGGAAATGCTTGTTGCCATGATGTGTGGGTAATTGCTTGATTGTTTACCATGATTTAATAATGTTAGTTAGGGATGATTATCGTTTCGTACTCACTTTCTATGATATTAAACCTCGTTATTATTATCCTTCCACCAATAAACGTGATTAAAACCTTTTATAAAGTCGACAATTATAAGGTAATTAATTATCTGTGTTTATACATTGGTTAAGGTATGAACCCATTGGAAATACTACAAAGTACATGGGGAATTACCGTAGGACCAGATCAAGAAATTGGTCAAGAGTATAAGACTCGAGGAAATACTGTTGCACCATAGAGTACAGTGTTGATATACTATAGGACCACTTGAGTATGGTCAAGGCTAGAAGCTATGGAACCACTATAAGTCTAGTACATGGTGGATAACTAAGGGATTTATTGGGTAGATTTAAGTAAGGGATGCTTTAAGTCATAAATGGAAGTTTAACGCACTACAATACAAACTAAGCTTATAAATCTTTAAGGATGACTAAGAACTATCAGATGTTCTAATTTGTCTACAAACCCTTAGATTTTACCAAACCATTGACAGAAAAGAATTTGAAACACAATCATAACCACTCACTTGGGTGATGCACTAAGGTGTTAAGAAAGGTTGGATATTCTATAAGTATATTACTATGCTACTTTATTCGTGCGCCCAAGGTATGTTCTGCATCCAAGATGGGCCACTTATATTCTTAAACCAGATAAAGTGTCAGGAGTTTAGCATAGCCCATCCGATCAGAATCTTCAAAGCCTAGTTCCTCGTGACATGCTAATCAAGAAATTGCTTGGTAGGGAATCTAGTGTTCACACTAAGGTATATCTATCCAATGAGTGTCTCGCAATCATCCCGACACTACATTATCTTAAATCATGGTGAACCACGTCTTCTCTTTCCTTAGCTGTTGCATGCTAGCTAGCTTATTTTAATTATATTGCTTTAATATCTTAATTACAATTATAAATCAAATCAACCCAACTATAGACTTTACACAATTTGATATTCCGGATAAAGTGGTGTCAAGAATAAACCGGTTGGACTTGGTTGTTGGATTTTCTGAACAGTCACCAATTTATTGGGACTAAAGGATCCTGCCTCTCTACACAAGTTGTACCTGGACACTAGTCTTAGATATTAAATTGTGTACAAATCCATCTTAATTACTAAATTATCTATATAAGCTCCATTTCAAATTCGACTGCTCAAGAAACGACCTTATGTCATATTTGCCCTTGCTAACCCATAGGAAGGAATAATAGATTTAGGCACAGCATATATAAATTAAACAATCAGCTTCTTCTGTTGATATCCTGAATTGATATTTTGCGACCTAACTACACCGCTTAAATAAACCATCCGATTCAGGCATATCAGGGACTTGGGAAGTTGATTAATCTTATTTGAAGATTAATACTTGTCCAAGTTGAAGAAAAGTTGAGCTAGGTTGGAGTTGATCTTTCAAAGGGATAGAAAGATTAGGTTTGTTGTCTACCAAGGAAGTTGAAGACTTGTAAATCGGATCTCCACCGGGTTTGAAGAAAAGTGCTTAGAGAATCAAGAAATCCCGATTAGTGTAATCGGGGAGTGGATTAACGTGGATTAGTTAACATACACCCGAACCACTATAAATCCTTATGTCTATGTTTTTTACATTACTTTGCTTATCATTTTAAACATACACACCACACACATCAAGTTTGAGTTGAATTGGTTGATCATAGTTAATCAAATTTAGTGATCAACCAAAAAAGTTTTAAAAACATATCAAGTAACTATTCAACCCCCCCCCCCCTCTAGTTACTGACAATTGGTATCGGAGTGATTGCTCAAATCATTGCTCTATAAACATTTTTGAAAGTGTCAAAATTCTTTTTGTGCAAAAACTTGAGTCAACGATTCTCGGATCAACTCAAACTATGGGATACTTAGAAGAATTGGTGAAAGAAGCACCAATCTTTGATAAAGAAGATATTTATGTGTGGAAATTAACATTTGACGTTTATCTCAAATCTACGGATTACTACTTGTGAAGAATAATCAAAGTAGGAGACTTTATTTCACAAGCTAGTTCAAGACTGGTGAAGTCAACATTTCAAAACAATGAAGTTTTGAAACAATTTGATGCTATTTTAATACTTCATGAAGTTCTTCCTAATGAAGAAAGAATGAAGATAATTTTATGTGAAAGTGCAAAGGAATGTTGGGATTCACTATGCTCTCAAGAAGAAGAAACCTCTAGGAGTTTAAAAGGTAAAAGGATAAGAGAGAAATTGAAGTAGCTTGGAGATTTTGATAGAGATACTCAAGAAAAGGGTTTGAATGGAGATGAAGAGTTTTGCCTCATGGGATCATGGAATCATTTGAATCAAGATGGTCAAAGTGAAGAAGAGGTTGAATCTCCCTTCAAATAAGATGATGTCTCAAGCATGGATTGCTATGAGGTACATGTATTCTATCCTTCTAATTATGAAGAATTGCTAGATGATTACAAAACTATTAAGTTTGTATATGATAGTAGTCATGACAAAGTAAAACTCTTAGAAAAAGAATTACACAAAGTTAAGCAACTTAACAAAGTTCTAATTGATGAAAACAACTCTTTGAAAAGAAAGATTGAAAAGACGACTATTTATGATTCATCAAAAGATAAACTTGAAATGAATTTGTGTCACGACTCTAGCAAATACAAATCATGTAATCAAAGTCCATTGTCTATTATTAGGAGAATTGAGAACATGGGAAAAATGGGCCAAATTAGCAATTCAATGGAAGGGATAAGTCAAGGATTGGGTAACCTTAAAATCAATCAAAACTAATGATCAAAATGCTAATGAGAATAACCTTTTCAAAAGACTTTGAATTAATGAAAGGTTTTTCATACAAATGCAAAATTGTTTTTGAAAATGATTTTTGAAAGGAATGTTGAAGGAAGTCTACGTGTATTACGATTATGTGTTTGAATAAAACTATGAATTGCATGCTAAATACAAGTTGATGTGTTTTGTGTATACTATATGTATAATGGAATATAAATATGTATATATATATATATATACCTATAAATATGGTATATTACGTGTCATTGATGATGAAACATCGGGAGGATGTGATCATTCCATGTTAGGAAAAGAAAACTTGTCTTCAAATATTCTATAGAACCTAAGAATTGTCAAAACGCGCTCAAGAGAAGAAGAAGTGAAGAAATTCTTCATCAGGAGATCCACGGATGCATCATGGCTGACCGCAGACACGATCGTAGAAATCTGTTTCAAAAGTCTGGAAGTTTTTCCCACAGCTAACGCCACGGTCAACCGTACTTCGACCGTGTGAGGCCTGACACTGTTTTAAATCTAATAAAACCCACACGTTTCATTTCATTCAAACTCACTTCAAAAAAAATACTCTCTGCACAGCTAAGGAGATCGACCGCACATAGAAGAACACGTATTCCTTCCATCTCAATTCCTACCTTCGGCATGATTAATCCTTGCTTTCCTAGCATTCAATTGTGTTTGTATGATGAACTCTTCACTAATGTTGTGAAGAAACCCTAACTAGAATGTCCCAAAACCCAAATTAATGCAAACAATCAAAATTATTCTTGAGAACAACTTAGAAACGATTGTAATGGTGTCTATCTATGCACTAATTTAACTTTGGACAATTCTAAGGTTCATTATACATCTAGGTTAGATTTTCATAGAATCATTGTTAATATGATATAAACTACATTGTTGCAATTTGAGTGTGATAATGTTAGATGTAAACACATGTGTTAATGATGATCTTAAAAATCTAATACACATATGAACTATGCGAAAATCATAATCTAGTTGCAAACTCATTGACACTAATGAAGAGTAAAAATGTGAAGAACATTAACATCAAAACATCTAAGTATTGATGATAATTAAAGTTTGCAAAACTTGTTGCCAACAATTGAATTATACATACACTCAGAATTAATTTGAAGTGTTATTGTGTAGAAAATGGCAAGAGGAAAGGGAAAGAATATCGAACCAAGGAGAAAGGATTCATACAAACCACCAACTGAACTAATAGAAAGAATTAATTATAACATTGAATTTCTTTCTGACAGATAAATTACTGAAAGAAGAAGAGTTGCCTACAGTCAGATGCCTGAACTCGTGAGACAATTCAAAACTCTTAAATGGGGAGCATTTCTCACTCTTGATGGTCCTATTTACCCATCTATTGTCCGTGAATTCTATGCAAACTTCAACGTTGTGAATAATGAAGTTTACTTCAATCTTCAAGGCACATTATCACTACTCTCTCGAGGACTTTGGGCGCATTCTTCAGGTTCCAACAGATGGTGAAGAATTCTTTAGTATGAAATGTCCCGTTCATATTGATTATAAACGTTCCATATTAATTGATTTCATCGCGAGGTTTTGACCTCTATATGAGACGTTTTTCAAAGACTGCATTCATTTTTAAAATAACCATAACCTTTAATTTATAGATAAAGGTTTAAAAAGCATTACGTAGATTATCAAATAATGATAATCTAAAATATACCGTTTACACACGACCATTACATAATGGTTTACAATAAGAATATATTACATCAAAAATAAATTTCTTGAATGCAGTTTTTACATAATATCATACAAGCATGGACTCCAAATCTTGTCCTTAATTTAGTATGCAACAGAGGAGGCTCTAAATAATCACCTGAGAATAAACATGCTTAAAACATCAACAAAAAATGATAGTGAGTTATAGGTTTAACCTATATATTTATCAAATCGTAATAATAGACAACAAGATTTCATATTTCAATATACATCCCATACATAGAGATAAAAGTCATTCATATGGTGAACACCAGGTAACCGGCATTAACAAGATGCATATAAGAATATCCCCTATCATTCCGGGAAATCCTTCGGACATGATAAAAACGAATTCGAAGTACTAAAGCATCTGGTACTTTGGATGGGGTTAGTTAGGCCTAATAGATCTATCTTTAGGATTCGCGTCAATTAGTAGATCGGTTTACTAATTCTTAGGTTACCAAGCAAAAGGGGCATATTCGGCTTCGATCATTCACCCACATAATGTAGTTTCAATTACTTGTGTCTATTTCGTAAAACATTTATAAATCTGCATGTATTCTCATCCCAAAATATTAGATTTTAAAAGTGGGACTATAACTCACTTTCACAGATTTTTACTTCGTCGGGAAGTAAGACTTGGCCACTGGTCGATTCACGAACCTATAACAAATATGTACATATATATTAAAGTATGTTCAAAATATATTTACAATTTTTTTAATACGTTTTAATGTTTTAAGCTTATTAAGTCAGCTGTACTCGTTAGTAACCTACAACTAGTTGTCCACAATTAGATGTACAGAAATAAATCGAAATATATTATCTTGAATCAATCTACGACCCAGTGTATTCACGTCTCAGGCTAGATCACAACTCAAAGTATATATATTTTTAGAATCAACCTCAACCCTGTATAGCTAACTCCAACATTACTGCATATAGAGTGTCTATGGTTGTTCCAAATAATATTATAGATGGGTCGATATGATATGTCAAAACATTTGCATACGTGTCTATGGTATCCCAAGATTACATAATATATTAGAATACATATATAATACAATATAAGTTAGCTAGGATATGATTAATATAGATTTGTTACCAATTTTCACGTACCTACAACAAGCAAAAATATCCAATTTTGTTTTACCCATAACTTCTTTGTTTTAAATCCGTTTTGAGTGTTTCAAGTTGCAATGGTTTCATATTAAACTTAATTTTATGAATCTAAACATAAAAAGTATAAGTTTATAGTCGGAAATACAGGTTACTAGTCATTTTTGTAAAGGTAGTCATTTCAGTTGAAAGAACGACGTCTAGATGACCATTTTGGAAAACATACTTTCACTTTGAGTTTAACCATGATTTTTGGATATAGTTTCATGTTCATAAGAAAAATCATTTTCCCAAAAGAAAAACTTTTAAATCAAAGTTTATCATAGTTTTTAATTAACTAACCCAAAACAGCCCGCGGTGTTACTACGACGGCGTATATCCAGTTTTACGATGTTTTTCGTATTTTCCGGTTTTAAATCATTAAGTTAGCATATCATATAGATATATAACATGTGTCTAGTTGATTTTAAAAGTCAAGTTAGAAGGATTAACTTTATTTGCGAACAAGTTTAGAATTAACTAAACTATGTTCTAGTGATTACAAGTTTAAATCTTCGAATAAGATATTTTTATATGTATGAATCGAATGATGTTATGAACATCATTACTACCTTAATTTTAGTAGGTAAACCTACTGGAAATGAGAAAAATAGATCTAGCTTCAAAGGATCCTTGGATGGCTTGAAAGTTCTTGAAGAAGAATCATGACACGAAAACAAGTTCAAGTAAGATTTCCACTCGAAATAAGATTGTTATAGTTATAGAAATTGAATCAAATTTTGAATATGAGTATTACCTTGTATTAGAAAGATATCTTACTGTAAATAAGAAAGATTTCTTGACGTTGGATGATCACTTTACAAGATTGGAAGTAAACTAGTAAACTTGGAAGTATTCTTGATTTTATGAAACTAGAACTTATAGAATTTATGAAGAACACTTAGAACTTGAAGATAGAACTTTAGAGAGATCAATTAGATGAAGAAAATTGAAGAATGAAAGTGTTTGTAGGTGTTTTTGGTCGTTGGTATATGGATTAGATATAAAGGATGTGTAATTTTGTTTACTTGTAAATAAGTCATGAATGATTACTAATATTTTTATAATTTTATGAGATATTTCATGCTAGTTTCCAAATGATGGTTTCCACATGTGTTAGGTGACTCACATGGGCTGTTAACAACTGATCATTAGAGTGTATATACCAATAGTACATACATCTAAAAGCTGTGTATTGTACGAGTACGAATACGGGTGCATACGAGTAGAATTGTTGATGAAACTGAACGAGGATGTAATTGTAAGCATTTTTGTTAAGTAGAAGTATTTTGATAATTGTCTTGAATTCTTTCAAAAGTGTATGAATTCATATTAAAACACTACATGTATATACATTTTAACTGAGTCGTTAAATCATCGTTAGTCGTTACATGTAAATGTTGTTTTGAAACCTTTAGGTTAACGATCTTGTTAAATGTTGTCAACCCATTATTTATTATATCTAAAGAGATGTTAAATTATTACATTATCATGATATTATGATATATTAATATATCTTAGTATGCTATATATATACAGTTAAATGTTGTTACAACGATAATCGTTACATATATGTCTCGTTTCGAAATCCTTAAGTTAGTAGTCTTGTTTTTACATATGTAGTTCATTATTAATACACTTAATGATATGATTCATATGTACTTAGTAAGACGTTGTTATAACGATAATCGTTATATATATCGTTTTCGAGTTTCTTAATTCAATAGTCTCATTTTTATGTATATAACTCATTGTTAAAATAATTAATGAGATACATACCTATCATAATAACATGTTAACTATATATATATCCATATATATGTCATCATATAGTTTTTACAAGTTATAACGTTCGTGAATCACTGGTCAACTTAGGTGGTCAATTGTCTATATGAAACCTATTTCAATTAATCAAGTCTTAACAAGTTTGATTGCTTAACATGTTGGAAAAACTTAATCATGTAAATAACAATTTCATTTAATATATAAAAACATGGAAAAGTTCGGGTCACTACAGTACCTACCCGTTAAATAAATTTCGTCCCGAAATTTTAAGTAGTTGGAGGTGTTGACGTATCTTCTGGAAATAAGTGCAGGTATTTCTTCTTCATCTGATCTTCTCATTCCCAGGTGAAATCGAATCCTCTATGAGCATTTCATCGAACCTTAACAATTGGTATTTTGTTTTGCGTAAGTCTTTTAACCTCACGATCCATTATTTCGACGGGTTCTTCGATGAACTGAAGTTTTTCGTTGATTTGGATTTTGTCTAACGGAATAGTGAGATCTTCTTTAGCAAAACATTTCTTCAAATTCGAGACGTGGAAAGTGTTATGTACAGCAGCAAGTTGTTGAGGTAACTCAAGTCGGTAAGCTACTGGTCCAACACGATCAATAATCTTGAATGATCCAATATACCTTGGATTTAATTTCCCTCGTTTACCAAATCGAACAACGCCTTTCTAAGGTGTAACCTTAAGCATGACCATCTCTCCAATTTCAAATTCTATATCTTTTCTTTTAATGTCGGCGTAGCTCTTTTGTCGACTTTGGGTTGTTTTCAACCGTTGTTGAATTTGGATGATCTTCTCGATAGTTTCTTGTATTATCTCCGGACCCGTAATCTGTCTATCCCCCACTTCATTCTAACAAATCGGAGACCTGCACTTTCTACCATAAAGTGCTTCAAACGGCGCCATCTCAATGCTTCAATGGTAGCTATTGTTGTAGGAAAATTCTGCTAACGGTAGATGTCGATCCCAACTGTTTCTAAAATCAATAACACATGCTCGTAGCATGTCTTCAAGCGTTTGTATCGTCCTTTCACTCTGCCCATCAGTTTGTGGATGATAGGCAATACTCATGTCTAGACGAGTTCCTAATGCTTGTTGTAATGTCTGCCAGAATCTTGAAATAAATCTGCCATCCCTATAAGAGATAATTGAGATTGGAATTCTATGTCTGGAGACGACTTCCTTCAAATACAGTCGTGCTAATTTCTCCATCTTGTCATCTTCTCTTATTGGCAGGAAGTGTGCTGATTTGGTGAGACGATCAACTATTACCCAAATAGTATCAAAACCACTTGCAGTCCTTGGCAATTTAGTGATGAAATCCATGGTAATGTTTTCCCATTTCCATTCTGGGATTTCGGGTTGTTGAAGTAGACCTGATGGTTTCTGATGCTCTGCTGTGACCTTAGAACACGTCAAACATTCTCCTACGTATTTAGCAACATCGGCTTTCATACCCGGCCACCAAAAATGTTTCTTGAGATCCTTGTACATCTTCCTCGTTCCAGGATGTATTGAGTATCTGGTTTTATGAGCTTCTCTAAGTACCATTTCTCTCATATCTCCAAATTTTAGTACCCAAATTCTTTCAGTCCTATACCGGGTTCCGTCTTCCCGAATATTAATATGTTTCTCCGATCCTTTGGGTATTTCATCCTTTAAATTTCCCTCTTTTAAAACTCCTTGTTGCGCCTCCTTTATTTGAGTAGTAAGGTTAGTGTGAATCATTATATTCATAGCTTTTACTCGAATGGGTTCTCTGTCCTTTCTGCTCAAGGCGTCGGCTACCACATTTGCCTTCCCCGAGTGGTAACGAATCTCAAAGTCGTAATCATTCAAAAATTCAATCCACCTACGCTGCCTCATATTCAGTTGTTTCTGATTAAATATGTGCTGAAGACTTTTGTGGTCGGTATATATAATACTTTTGACCCCATATAAGTAGTGCCTCCAAGTCTTTAATGCAAAAACAACTGTGCCTAATTCCAAATCATGCGTCGTATAATTCTGCTCGTTAATCTTCAATTGTCTAGACGCATAAGCAATTACCTTCGTTCATTGCATTAATACCCAACCGAGACCTTGCTTTGAGGCATCACAATATATCACAAAATCATCATTCCCTTCAGGTAATGATAATATAGGTGCCGTAGTTAACTTTTTCTTCAATAATTGAAACGCTTTCACTTGTTCATCCTTCCATTCAAATTTCTTCCCTTTATGCGTTAATGCAGTCAAGGGTTTTGCTATTTTGGAAAAATCTTGGATGAATCTCCTGTAATAACCAGCTAGCCCTAAAAATTGGCGTATGTGTTTCGGAGTTTTCGGGGTTTCCCACTTTTCAACGGTTTCAATCTTTGGTGGATCCACCTGAATACCTTCTTTGTTCACTATGTGACCAAGGAATTGAACTTCTTCTAACCAAAATGCACACTTTGAAAACTTAGCGTATAGTTTTTCTTTTCTCAGCAACTCTAGTACTTTTCTCAAATGTTCTTCATGCTCTAAATCATTCTTCGAGTAAATAAGTATGTCATCGATGAAAACAATAACAAACTTGTCAAGATATGGCCCACACACTCGGTTAATGAGGTCCATGAACACAGCTGGTGCGTTAGTTAATCCAAACGGTATAACCATAAACTCGTAATGACCGTAACGCATCCTAAAAGCAGTCTTTGGAATATCATCCTCCTTCACCCGCATTTGATGATATCCAGAACTTAAATCGATCTTCGAATAAACTGACGAGCATTGTAGTTGATCAAATAAGTCGTCGATTCTCGGTAATGGGTAACGGTTCTTGATGGTAAGTTTGTCCAACTCTCGGTAGTCGATACACAACCTGAATGCACCATCTTTCTTCTAGACAAACAGAACAGGAGCTCCCCATGGTGATGTACTTGGTCGAATGAAACCATGCTCTAAAAGTTCATGTAACTGACTTTGTAATTCTTTCATTTCGCTGGGTGCGAGTCTGTATGGAGCACGAGCTATTGGTGCAGCTCCTGGTACAAGGTCTATTTGAAATTTAACGGATCGATGTGGGGGTAATCCCGGTAATTCTTTCGGAAATACATCGGGAAATTCTTTTGCGACGGGAACATCACTGATGTTCTTTTCTTCAGGTTTAACTTCCTCGATGTGTGCTAGAATGACGTAACAACCTTTTCTTATTAGTTCTTGCACCTTCAAACTACTAATAAGATTTAATTTCGCGTTGTTCTTTTCTCCGTACACCATTAAAGGTTTTCCTTTTTCACGCATAATGCGAATCGCATTTTTGTAACATACGACCTCTGCTCTCACCTTTTTCAATCAGTCCATGCCAATTATTAGATCAAAACTCCCTAACTCGACTGGTATTAAATCAATTTTAAACGTTTCATCCCCCAGTTTAATTTCTCTCTCCCGACATATATTATCTGCTGAAATTAATTTACCGTTTGCTAATTCGAGTAAAAATTTACTATCCAAATGTGTCAATGGGCAACTTAATTTAGCACAAAATTCTCTACTCATATAGCTTCTATCCGCACCCGAATCAAATAAAACATAAGCAAATTTATCGTCAATAAGAAACGTACCCGCAACAAGCCCCGGGTCTTCCTGTGCTTCTGCCGCATTAATATTGAAAACTCTTCCACGGCCCTGCCCATTAGTATTCCCCTGATTCGGTCAATATCTAATAATGTGACCCAGTTTCCACATTTATAACAAACAGCATTGGCATTACTTGCTCCAACACTATTCATTCCGGCATTACTTGTTCTGACACTATTTGTTCCTTTAGTTCTGTTAAACTTTGGTCCGTAGACCTCAAAATTTGTCGCGCTATGACCATTTCTTTTACACCTTTCGCAAAATGTCGTGCAAAACCCCTGGTGATTTTCTTCACACTTATGACATGGCTGTTTTTTATTTTTGTTGCCATTGTTGTTATTGAGGTTGTTGTTGGATTGTTATTGTTGTTGAAACGGTTGTTGTAGTTATTGTTGTTGTTGGGATGTTTGTTGTAGTTATTGTTAGGATTGCGGTTATTGTTGCGATTGTTGGGATAGTTGTTGCGATTGTGGTTGTAATTGTTGTTGTTGTTGTACTGGTGACTCTTATCACCATTTTCCTCCCACTTCCTCTTGAGTTGTTTTGTGTTAGCTTCTTCGGCCGCCTGCTCTTTAATTCTTTCCTCAATCTGATTTATGAGTTTATGAGCCATTCGACTTGCCTTCTGTATAGAAGTGGTCTCATGTGAACTTACATCTTCTTGAATCCTTACTGGTAACCCTTTTACAAATGCGCCGATCTTCTCTTCTTCATCTTCGAACGCTCCCGAACACAATAGGCACAACTCTGTGAATCGTCATTCATATGTGGTAACGTCGAACCCTTGTGTTCGTAATCTCTAAGTTCTGCCTTGAGCTTATTGACTTCGTTTCTAGGACGGTACTGCTCGTTCATCAATTGCTTGAATGCCGACCACGGTAGTGCGTAAGCAGCATTTTGTCCTACCTGTTCAAGATAGGTGTTCTACCACATTAACGCAGTACCTGTGAAGGTATGCGTAGCGTACTTAACTTTTTCTTCTTCAGTACACTTACTTATCGCAAACACCAATTCGACTTTCTCGGTCCACCATTTCAATCCAATTGGTCCTTCGGTTCCATCAAATTCCAAAGGTTTGCAGGCAGTGAATTCTTTGTAGGAACATCCTACATGATTTCTTGTGGAATTAGTTCTACTGCTAGATCCAAAGTTATTGTTATTTTGCATCGCAGCCTGCACTGCGGCTATGTTCGCAGCAAGGAAAACACGAAAGTCTTCCTCACTCATGTTCAAGTTCTGACGAGTCGCCGGTGCCATTTCCTTCAAACATAGCCAAAAGAATTGAGTTAATCATATAGAATTTAAGAGTAGTCAATAGTATTTCGTAGCATAATATCAACTTATTTATAAAAGCTTTTTCTTCATATTAGCATTTTATAGTTTTAATTCGGGTAGTACCTACCCGTTAAGTTCATACTTAGCAGCTATTATACAATTCAACTACTACAATTCTATATCAAAAACTTATTACAATAATATTTCGCGTTCAAACTTTATACAAAATTTACAAACTTACAATACCGCTATTATATATATAGGATGAAATATAGCACATAAAAACTTTGCTACTCGGCAGCTATAAAGGAAATTCTAGTTAATACGCAAGTCGTTCAGCAAAAGAATAAGGACACGTAATTCATAAGTCTAGAAACAAGTCATGTATTCAGGTTTTACTAAGACGACTTCCCATCCTTGGTCTTGTGGAAAGTAACCGTTATGACCATTGGCTAGGCAGCATGTTGTAACGTCATCAAAAGGATGAGGGTTTCGTAATGTCCAACAACCCCGTAATAATCTAAAAACCTTATTTCTCACCCCAACTACTGAATCCGTCACTTGTGGAAAAATTTTATTTAAAAGTTGTAATCCGACGTTCTTTTTCTCACTTTGGTAAGAAACGAACATCACTAACCCGTAAGTATAACATGCTTCTTTATGTTGCATGTTAGAAGCTCTTTCTAACTCACGAAATCCTATGTTGGGATATGTTGAGTCAAAATAGGTTCTTAACACGTAGCGTAAAATTGCATTTGGGTTCCTCGCATTTAACGCTTTAAAGAAAACACGGCGTAACTTACGGTCTCCCCAATGTGATATACCCCACCTATCAAAGGAAAGCCTTTTATAAACTAAGGAATTTCTGGAAAGTCTTTCAAATGTTTGACAAGTTAATTTCGCCATAACTAAATGTGCTGATGAATTCTGACCGACTCTAGACAAGATTTCCTCAATCATATCCTCTGGTAGGTCTTCTAAAATATTCGGTTGTCTACCTTAACTTCCATTTTGTTTTTATACTGTAAAATAGACAAGAATTAGATTCGTAAAAGATAATTAACCAACAATACAAGCAATTTTTACATGGAACATAAAAGTACAAGCACACTATAATACATACTATAATACATATAATACACAACATGATTACAACCCTCTAATCTGAATCACTGGTTTCTTCTTCTTCGGACTTGGTTCGATTTCCTAATTTTCTATGGATATATGATGTTCCTCTAATACGAGCCGTCATTTTCCACAAAGGTTTAGAAAAACCTGGTGGTTTAGAGGTTCCCGGGTTATTGTTACAATTTAGGAAATACGGACGTTGCCGATATATATAAAGTTCATCGGGGTTGGAATCAAGTTTCTCTATTTTTATACCTTTTCCCTTATTATTTCCTTTTGCTTTATTAAATTGGGTCGAGGTAATTTCTATAACATCATTGGAATCCTCATCGGGATCCGATTCATCGGAAAATTGGTAATCTTCCCAATATTTTGCTTCCTCGGCGGAAACACCATTGACCATTATTAACTTTGGTTCGTTGGTTAAGGATTTTCTTTTATTTAATCGAATTACTGTAGGTATCAATATTTCTTCCTCCGAAACCTCTTCTTCTTCCGGTTCCTCCCCTTCCGGTTCCTCTTCTTCTGGTTCCTCCTCTTCCGGTTCCTCCTCTTCCGGTTTTTCTTCGGGAATTTGTGAATCTTCCCAAAATATATTCGACACTTCATTATTATTAGGTGAATCGATGGGATTTGTACTAGTGGTAGACATCTATCACACAATATCAAACACATTAAGAGCTTAATATATCACATAATATTTACATGTTAATAATATATAGTTTCCAACAAAAGTGTTAAGCAATCGTTTTTAAAGAAAACACGGTCGAAGTCCAGACTCACTAATGTATCCTAACAAACATGATAAGACACACTAATGCAAATTTCTGGTTCTCTAAGACCAACGCTCGGATACCAACTGAAATGTCCCGTTCATATTGATTATAAACATTCCATATTAATTGATTTCGTCGCGAGGTTTTGACCTCTATATGAGACGTTTTTCAAAGACTGCATTCATTTTTAAAACAACCATAACCTTTAATTTATCGATAAAGGTTTAAAAAGCATTACGTAGATTATCAAATAATGATAATCTAAAATATACCGTTTACACACGACCATTACATAATGGTTTACAATAAGAATATATTACATCAAAAATAAATTTCTTGAATGCAGTTTTTACATAATATCATACAAGCATGGACTCCAAGTTTTGTCCTTATTTTAGTATGCAACAGCAGAAGCTCTTAATAATCACCTGAGAATAAACTTGCTTAAAACGTCAACAAAAAATGTTGGTGAGTTATAGGTTTAACCTATATATTTATCAAATCGTAATAATAGACCACAAGATTTCATATTTCAATATACATCCCATACATAGAGATAAAAGTCATTCATATGGTGAACACCTGGTAACCCACATTAACAAGATGCATATAATAATGTCCCCTATCATTTCGAGAAATCCTTCGGACATGATAAAAATGAATTCGAAGTACTAAAGCATCCGGTACTTTGGATGGGGTTCGTTAGGCCCAATAGATCTATCTTTAGGATTCGCATCAATTAGTAGATCGGTTTACTAATTCTTAGGTTACCAAGAAAAAGGGACATATTCGGCTTCAATCATTCACCCATATAATGTAGTTTCAATTACTTGTGTCTATTTCGTAAAACATTTATAAAACTGCATGTATTCTCATTCCAAAATATTAGATTTTAAAAGTGGGACTATAACTCACTTTCACAGAATTTTACTTCGTCGGGAAGTAAGACTTGGCCACTGGTCGATTCACGAACCTATAACAAATATGTACATATATATCAAAGTATGTTCAAAATATATTTACAACATTTTTAATACGTTTTAATGTTTTAAGTTTATTAAGTCAGCTGTCCTCGTTAGTAACCTACAACTAGTTGTCCACAATTAGATGTAAAGAAATAAATTGATATATATTATCTTGAATCAATCCACGACCCAGTGTATACACATCTCAGGCTAGATCACAACTCAAAGTATATATATTTTTGGAATCAACCTTAACCCTGTATAGCTAACTCCAACATTACTGCATATATAGTGTCTATGGTTGTTCCAAATAACATATATAGATGGGTCGATATGATATGTCAAAAAATTTGCATACGTGTCTATGGTATCCCAAGATTACATAATATATTAGAATAAATGTATAATACAATATAAGTTAACTAGGATATGATTAATATAGATTTGTTACCAATTTTCATGTAGCTACAACAATCAAAAATATCCAATCTTGTTTTACCCATAACTTCTTCGTTTTAAATCCGTTTTGAGTGTTTCAAGTTGCTATGGTTTCATATTGAACTTAATTTTATGAATCTAAACAGAAAAATTATCGTTTATCATATTGAAAAATATGATAAATATCCAATCTTGTTTTACCCATATTGAAATTAATCATTTTCCCAGAAGAACAATTTTTAAATCAACGTTTATCATAGTTTTTAATTAACTAATCCAACACAGCCCGCGGTGTTACTACGACGACGTATATCCGGTTTTACGGTGTTTTTCGTATTTTCCGATTTTAAATCATTAAGTTAGCATATCATATAGATATAGAACATGTATCTAGTTGATTTTAAAAGTCAAGTTAGATGGATTAACTTTATTTGCGAACAAGTTTAGAATTAACTAAACTATGTTCTAGTGATTACAAGTTTAAATCTTCGAATTAGATAGTTTTATATGTATGAATCGAATGATGTTATGAAAATCATTACTACCTTAATTTTAGTAGGTAAACATAATGGAAATGAAAAAAATAGATCTAGCTTCAAAGGATCCTTGGATGGCTTGAAAGTTCTTGAAGCAGAATCATGACACGAAAACAAGTTCAAGTAAGATTTCCACTCGATATAAGATTGTTATAGTTATAGAAATTGAATAAAAGTTTAAATATGAGTATTACCTTGTATTAGAAAGATATTTTACTGTAAATAAGAAAGATTTCTTGAGGTTGGATGATCACTTTACAAGATTCGAAGTAAGCTAGCAAACTTGGAAGTATTCTTGATTATATGAAACTAGAACTTATAGAATTTATGAAGAACACTTAGAACTTGAAGATAGAACTTGAGAGAGATCAATTATATGAAGAAAATTGAAGTATGAAAGTGTTTGTATGTGTTTTTGGTCGTTGGTATATGAATTAGATATAAAGGATGTGTAATTTTGTTTACTTTTAAATAAGTCATGAATGATTACTAATATTTTTGTAATTTTATGAGATATTTCATGCTAGTTGCTAAATGATGGTTCCCACATGTGTTAGGTGACTCACATGGGCTGCTAAGATCTAATCATTGGAGTGTATATACCAATTATACATACATCTAAAAGCTGTGTATTGTACGAGTACAAATACGGGTGCATACGAGTAGAATTGTTGATGAAATTGAACGAGGATGTAACTGTAAGCATTTTTGTTAAGTAGAAGTATTTTGATAATTGTCTTGAAGTCTTTCAAAAGTGTATGAATACATATTAAAACACTACATGTATATACATTTTAACTGAGTCGTTAAATCATCGTTAGTCGTTACATGTAAATGTTGTTTTGAAACCTTTAGGTTAACGATCTTGTTAAATGTTGTTAACCCATTGTTTATTATATCTAAAGAGATGTTAAATTATTAAATTATCATGATATTATGATATATTAATATATCTTAGTATGATATATAAAGTTAAATGTTGTTACAACGATAATCGTTACATATATGTCTCGTTTCGAAATCCTTAAGTTAGTAGTCTTGTTTTTACATATGTAGTTCATTGTTAATACACTTAATGATATATTTAATTATCATTTAACATGTTTAGTAAAGTGTATCAATATCTTAATATGATTCATATGTACTTAATAAGACGTTGTTATAACGATAATCGTTATATATATCGTTTTCGAGTTTCTTAATTCAATAGTCTCATTTTTATGTATATAACTCATTGTTAAAATAATTAATGAGATACATACCTATCATAATAACATGTTAACTATATATATATATATATCCATATATATGTCATCATATAGTTTTTACAAGTTTTAACGTTCGTGAATAACCGGTCAACTTGGGTGGTCAATTGTCTATATGAAACCTATTTCAATTAATCAAGTCTTAACAAGTTTGATTGCTTAACATGTTGGAAACACTTAATCATGTAAATAACAATTTCATTTAATATATAAAAACATGGAAAAGTTCGGGTCACTACATAGTACGCGTCATGAACTGACGTATCTTCCTAGCTTTATCTCTAACAAAATGGCGTTGATCGATACACTATGCAAAGAGAATGCTCCTCGAGCTAAAATCGAAAGATCTGGAGTACTGGGAAGACATATCTCCTCTAAGGATGAAGTTTGGAATAAAGTAATTGACTACAATATCTACTGCAAATCAGAAAATCATTACAACATCTATGCCACTCAATTTGCTCTAATGTGGTGCTTGGAACATGGTATTAAGGTGAATATAGCCTATCTGATGGCAACTAGAATGAATGGAACTATCACTGAAACGACTCGAGGACTACCTTATGGAATGCATCTCAACAAATTGTTCAGGCACCTCAAAATCTCAAGTTGTGACTCACTTTCACTCACTCACAAACCTATCTTACCACCAAAGAAAGCAGGAGGATCAACTTCCAAACGAAGAAGAACTACCAATGAGGAAGGAACTAGTAGAGGAGCTATTGAGATATCCGACAATGAAGAAGAAGAAGGGGACGAATCAATGAGAGATCTTGGGGTAAATGCTAAAATGAATAAAATCTATCAGACTCAAATTAAAAGATTGAAAAAAGAATAAAAAGTGAAGAAGTTGATGAAGGGAGTGATCAGAAGCTTGACATGTAGGTCAGGAAACGTGGAAGATGATGATTTGAGCGATGAATTCTAATAAGTTCTTATGAAATTGTTCTACTGCTTTATGGTTGAATGTTTAAGACAATAATATTTAAGACAATAGTATGTATGTTTAATAAATATTATGTGTTTACTACATGCATTCAATTGATCATATGAAAAGTCCAAATAAATCTATTAAAGTCATATACGGCTGAACTCACGGTCGACTGTAGGGTAAGCCGTAGATAGACTGACAAATTATTTTGTCTTATTCTGCTCAATAACATCAAAAATTCAATAAAGTCTCAAATGAGAATTGACATGTCAATCAACAGACTTTATTCATCTAACCTACCCGCACTTATGAGTATTCAATGAAGTAAAGTTGTACCTAGTAAGCCTTTATAAAAACAAGTGCACTCAACTAAACTCATACCCATCATCACAATCCCTCAAAATCCATCACTCTCAATCAAGTCATGAGACTTATTGCAGAAGGAAGAGAAGTGTCAACACACCAACTTTCAACTTATTCACTTGCCAACTTCTCTAGTGTGAATTGGAATGCCTTTCTCAATCTCCGAGGACCTCTATATCCTCTCCATGTGAATGAATTCTATGCAAATTTCCAATTCCATGATGATATGAAGATATCATTCTCTCTCTATGGCAAAAGCTATTCCTTGACACTTGAAGAATTTGGAAACATCATGGATGTTCCAAGTAACGGAATCAAATTCTTTCTCAACCCAAACTCATTTGATGAGTTTCCAGAATGGCTAGAAAAAGACAGTGTTCTTGAAACATTGAGTGAAGGACCACTAAAATTTGTGTCCTTTAACAAGGAAGGATTCCTAGTACATCACCTTGCCTCAACATATGATCTATGGCAACAGATCATCTCCATAAATATATATGGAAAAGGTGAAATACTTTGGATAATGAATGTAAATGAGGTTACTCTTATGTGGTGATACACTCACTCAAAGTAAACATTGCATTTCTTATAGAATCAAGAATGCAACAGGCAGCTCGAGAACCTTACTTGAAATTACCTTATGATCTTCATCTAACTAAACTATTTGGTCACCTCAAATTAACAACCACCTATCACTATACTGCTCAAGTTTCTTCATATCCAATATGCAGAGCGTCAACTAGACATTCGTTCAATCTTCTCTTGATAACCCACCAAATTTTAGCCTTCTTTCAATCGTGGGACAAAGCAGTGTCATTCACGAGAAAGTTCTAAAAATCGAACGACATCTGAGAAATCTTGAAGGAATTATAAGACACACTCATCACTACGTTTACCGCAAGAAATAGGCCAAGGCAATTTGAAGACTGCCTACCTATACCTTGAATATGTTTGCTCTATGGTGTAATTTGCATGCATAATTCCATGTATGCATATCTATGTTTAGTATTTTCTATGAATAAAATGTGTGCTTGTTATGTTTTTAATAATTATCTTCCATCATGCACAATTTAAGGAGGAGCTTTGCTCTAAGGGTGAACTTAGTTCTAGGGGAAGCTAACATTTTTGCTTCGACAAAAGGGGGAGAAATATGGATACAAATGATGTTAACACTTTCGTATTTATAGCAAAATGTCCATCATCACTTGTATGTTTATCATCATCAAAAAGGGGGAGAATGTTGGTTCAATGTTGGTTAATGGACTAACCGACAAAGTTAAGTATGATGTTTAACCAAAGAATATGTTTTGATGATGACACATACATATGCATAAGTGATGATCGATGTGAAGACCCGTCCTAATCCATCCGGACGAAGTCCATATCGATTATAAATGATTCACAACAGTTGATTACATCACGAGGTATTTGACCTCTATATGATACATTTTACAAACATTGCATTCAATTTTAAAAGACAATCTTTCTTTACAACGAAAATTGATGGCATGCATACCATTTCAAAATATATCCAACTATAATTGACTTAATAATAATAATCTTGATGAACTCGACGACTCGAATGCAACATCTTTTGAAATATACCATGAATGACTCCAAGTAATGTTTCTAAAATGAGCAAATGCACAGTGGAAGATTTCTTTCGTACCTGAGAATAAACATGCTTTCAAGTGTCAACCAAAAGGTTGGTGAGTTCATTAGTTTATCATAAACATTCATTTCATAATTTTAATAGACCACAAGATTTCATATTTCCATTTCTCATAAACATACGTCCCATACATAGAGACAAAAATATCATTCATATGGATTGAACACCTGGTAACCGACATTCACAATATACATATAAGAATATCCCCATCATTCCGGGATCCTCCTTCGGACATGATATAAATTTCGAAGTACTAAAGCATCCGGTACTTTGGATGGGGCTTGTTGGGCCCGATAGATCTATCTTTAGAGTTCGCGTCAATTAGGGTGTCTGTTCCCTAATTCTTAGATTACCAGACTTAATAAAAAGGGGCATATTCGATTAGATAATCCAACCATAGAATGTAGTTTCGATCACTTGTGTCCATTTCGTAAAACATTTATAAAAGCATCGCATGTATTCTCAGTCCCAAAAATATATATTGCAAAAGCACTTAAAAATGGTGCAAATGAAACTCACCTAATGTATTTTGTAGTAAAAATACATATGACTATATTGAAAAATGCAGGGTTGGCCTTGGATTCACGAACCTATATCATTTGTATATTTATTAATATACATAATCGTAATTGAACAATTATATATATAAATTTATTACTTATATCATTTTTATATTAAATATATATATATATATATACGTCTCATATATTCTTTTTGTGTATAAAACTAGTAATGTTGTTATGTTATATGTATTAAGTATATTTTTATATATGTATAAATATCATTCGTTTGTTAAAATAATAATTTTAGTAATACTCTGGTAAAATTAATAATAATGATAATAACAATATTACTAATACTTAATGATAATACAAATAATAATAACTATGATAATGATAATGATAATATTATTTATATTAATGATAATAATATTCATAATAATTCTAATAGTAATGTTAATAGCAATAATGATAATATTAATAAAAATAATAATTTTAATAATATTATTAATTTTAATAAAATGTAATACTAGTAGTCTTAATAATCTAATATCATTATAACTTTACAAAGATCACATCTTTAACATTTTTCTTATTAATATAATTCTTAGTATCTTTAAAATTGTATTCCTCTTTATATGATTCTAATCTTAATTACAACAATCATAATAATATAAACATTTCACAATAATAATAATAATAATAATAATAATAATAATAATAATAATAATAATAATAATAACAATAATAATAATAATAACAATAATAATAATAATAATAATAATAATAATAATAATAATAATAATAATAATAATAATAATAATAATAATAATAATAATAATAATAATAATAATAATAATAATAATAATAATAATAATAATACAAATTTGATATGGAAACTACCTCAAAAGAGGTCTTAAAAAGAAACTGCCACGAACAAGATTCGAACCCCCGAACTCACGTACACCCGCTAACACTCAAGACCATTGGACTGTTGCCCATTTTCTGAATATATTTGCAACCCATATATATATATATGTATCGATTATTTTTTTGAAAACATCCATCTTCTTCATCAAAATCCAATAAGCAAAATGTCACAAAGATTATGAAAACAATTTCACAGTTTTGTTCAAGACTTATAATCAACTCGTAATACATAAAATTTGTGGTATTTATAAACAAGGCAAACAAAAAAAAATAAAAAAAATAAAGAAGCTGCAGTCACTGCTTTGTAAGAAAAAAAATATTTGAAATCGAATTAGAGAAAGTTGGAGACCAAGTTTATAACATAAAATAGATTTTAATCCACTCCTATAAACTATTGGTATCGTAAATTGCAAGTAATTCGCAACAACAAACTCGAATTTCTTCAAGAAAAAAATAGTTGACTTTTGTATTTAGAAGTTTGACTTCGAAATTCGAATTCGTTAGTTAAAATTGAGACTTGGGACTTTACAGATAGATTAAACGAACCCTTTCTAATAGAATTGCATTATTAGATTTTTTAAATAGACTCGAATTCGATATTTGGCAAAAAAGAAGAAGATTAGAGGATGAACGGGTTTTGTTTTTATTTTTCTTTTCTGTTTTCCCTTTCTGATTTGCAACAGACAAACATATATGAATTGTAATCGAATAATTGAAACAGCAAATTTGATTTGATCACATTTTTGTTTTGAACTGATGATGATGGCGATAGAAGGGTTCACGAGTGTACAGAAAAACAAATAAGAAGAGAAAAAAAATTAACACTGATAGTGATATAAATAATTACGCTTGTACACCTGCGTGTTTATATAACATAAATAGTTTTTTTATCTATATATATATATATATATATATATATATATATATATATATATATATATATATATATATATTTGTATTTATCTGCATTTATAATATCTGTATATATCTATGTCTATTTTTATAACTTGTATTTGTATATCTTAAATATTTATATAACTATATTTATATATCAATCTTAAATACAACAATAATAGTGATACAAATATTAGTAATAATAATTATATTTATGTAACTATATTTATATATCAATCTTAAATACAACAATAATAATGATACAAATATTAGTAATAATAATTATAATAATACTAATAACTAACGACAATAATATAAGATGCTAATAATAATATTATTATTAATGATGTTAATAATGATTTTTAATTATAAAGGTAATTTTAATATCTAATATTAATACAAACAATAATTGAGATATAACAAGTTGTATGTTTTTATGTATATATCCATATTCGTATATCGAAATTATATAAAGAAACATAATAATATAATAATAATAAATGATAATTTTTAATAGGTTTATTAATAATAATTAATAGGAATGATAATAATAATAATATTGTTAATGATTGTATTATTTTCTAAGAATATTTATGATAATAATGATTTTAAATGATAATGGTAATTATAAATAATAATAATCTTAATCAGAATTTTATTACTTGTTGTAATATACTAGTGATATTAACAATGATAACAAAATCATTATATTTATAATTCTTAATAATAATTAACAATAATTATAATAACTGATAATATTTAAATTACATTTATAATATATACATAAAACTAATACTGATATTGATATTAGTTTTAGTATTAATAATGAAAGTCATAATAAAGTTATTATAACGACTATATTCTTGACTTGTGTTTACATTTAATATATCCAATTTATTAATTTTGTAATATTCTATAATTATATATAGTAACTTACATTAAGTATTAAATTATATATATATATATATATATATATATATATATATATATATATATATATATATATATATATATATATATATATATATATATATATATATATATATATTTACAACAATAGTTCGTGAATCGTCGAGCACAGTCAAAGGGTAATTGATTATATGAATATAGTTTTCAAAACTTTCGAGACTCAACGTTACTGATTTTTTGCTTATCGTATCGAAATCATATAGAGATTAAGTTTAAATTTGGTCGGAAATTCCCGGGTCATCACAGTACCTACCCGTTAAAGAAATTTCATCGCGAAATTTGAGTGAGGTGGTCATGGTTAACAATAAAAATGTTTTCATGACGAATATGAGTTGATAAATAGGATTTTATTATCATTGAATAATATGGATAAAATGGTTCGATTAATCGAAGCGTATGAATGAAGTTATCACAAAATATCGAGATGAAGAAATGGAGATTTTCCATAATTTTTGACGTAGTCGCGATTGAATTCCGGAATTCAAGGGATTTATAGAAGATCTTCGAAATCGAAAAGATTTGATTCTTCCGTGAGTAAGAAAATTAAGATCTCTATAATTAAATACCGTGATCTGCCTCGATTACTCTGTCTGATACTTCCATTATAAATCAAACTATTCCGTTCCATTATTCTCACCATTCCTATGCTTTCTTTCTTAGTCCATACATCCAAAAGATTGTGAAATGCTTAATCCCGTTCTAATCCTTGATATTTTCCTAATTATCATTTCTGTCATCCTTCTTTTCAATCTTTCTCCAGAAAAATCTGTTTACTTCTACTATTACCTTGGGGGGATACTATTCTTAATTCTACCGTGTCTTTATATTGCTATTCGTATTAATATCCACGGTTTGAAACCTCCGTGTTGTTATTGGGCTTTATATTTTCTCTTATATTTTGGAGTACCTGTTTTTGTCTTCTATAATCATTGTCATTCACAGTTAATGCTTTCTCTTATTTGCTGCGATTTATACCCCCTTTCTATTTCGGAGCTTCATGCTTTGGTTTTCTTTTCGCAAATAACGGTCCAGAATTCATAGATGTGGAGTTTCGAATGAGTTTAAAGTTCTAAACAAGAAAGAACGTAATAGCACGATTTGATTTGTCAAATTACCAAAATAACTGAGAATAGAACTATCAAGAATATATTTTCTTGATATGTTCAGAAGTTAATCAGAATGAAAGAGTTATATAGGATGTCACATGATGACGTTATAATCTGTGAATCATCATATTCCATTTAGAAACTCAGCATGACTTACTGTAATATAATCACGTTGATCAAGTGTCATTATATTATACTAACTCATGCATCAGTTCCCAACATTACTTCAAAAACATTCATAATTTAAATTCAAAGATTTATAGAGTATAGAAACTAAAACAGTTTCCTTTTATGAGATAACACAGATAGCGTGGAGAGATAATTAATATCGGACGAGAATATTTATGAAGATATCTTTAGAAATATTGAGGATATTTATAATGAAAGATATGATAATATCTTTGAATATCTAAGATCAGAGGATGATGGAGACTATTGTCCGCAAGGGTTTAGAGTAAGGAGCAAGATATTCGCTAAAGACTTCAGCAGGCATTGAATTATTTGGATTCTTTGAAGTTAAACTTATTCTTTGTGATTTATCCATGGCTTCCTTCCTAGTTTCGCATAATCCGATTTTCGGTACTAAATTTTCTATTGAGTGTTTTCAATACTCCATTCTTTATCACCAAACCCTTGGCCATTTAGGCCATCTACAATTTTACTGTGTCCTCTGCATTTAATGCAGCCATATCTAAATCATCGGTTGTCAATCCGAGGTGGTTTCAAATGAATTGTGTTTTTAGATGATTAAATGCTGATGGTAATATGGTGGAATATAAAAGGTTCTCCGGGAATGATAAAAGAGCATACATATAATCAAGGTGATAATAAGGTTGTTTCGAACGAAAAGTCGAAGTTGACTTGCTGGAGCTGTGACAAAATTGGCTAATTTGGAAAGGGATTGCAAAGCGATTTTCGGTAATAACAACGCCAAAGGAGCTAGCACAGATACGTGTTAAATGTTTACTCAGGTTCCGAGCATTTTTAGGTGCATAACTATATGCATAAATGTTTTCTTCCGTAGATGAAGTGCGGTTGGTTCATCCTATCGATTGAGGTGTTTTCAAGATTCCTGAAAGGTTTGAACGCAGACTGGAATCGTCAAGATACAAATGAGGTTTAAGATGAAATCAAGTGGCAAACTTGAAGAATTGTTTAGTTTCATATGTTATAATCAATATTTTAATTAATTTTAATTGTCCAATGTTGGCAGTCCACAGTTGATAGTCCACAATTAGCAATTCAATAATTCATATATAATATTCGAATTAATTAATACATATCGTGACCCGTGTACATGTCTCAGACTCGATCACAACTCAAAGTATATATATTATTTGAGAATCAACCTCAACCCTGTATAGAGAACTCGATCATTACTGCATATAGAGTGTCTATGGTTATTCCAAATAATATATATATATGCATCGATATGATATGTCAAAACGTTGTATACGTGTCCCGATATTTAAAGTGCGTAAAATAAATACAGAAATTAAATGACGATAAATAAAGTGCGTAAAGTAAATAACAGAAATTAAATGACGATAAATAAAATTGCGATAATTAAATTGCGATAAACAAACTGCGATAAATAAAATGTAATCAGTTAGCTAGGAACAGTTAGCTGGAACAGTTAGCGTGGATTCTTACCAAAATTTTTCGTAGTTAATTTGTTTGTTTCTATCAAATTTTTATTTCGTCAAATGTTTTCTTCATTATGCCACTTGTTGGATTCTGATAGGTCAAAATCTAAATACGAAATTGAATGAAAATGGTTATTCTGCGGTTAACGAATACATATATCGGTGGTTGTAAGTAGGATAGTAAATGACTGTTGAATCAGATTCGAAGAACGTACAGTGTAACTTATTAATACGAAATCCAAATATTTCTAGGGTATTACCTACCCGTTAAAATGTTTTCATCATTAACAGTTTCTACAAAAGAATTTTTAACTACAATCTTTATGAAAACATATATACATATATATATTTTTTTCAGATGCAATCATGGATTTAATGAGTCAATATGATATTAGACTCATTTGATTTACCGTTAGAATAAGAATATATAATCTCTAAAACATTAAAGATTATATAATCGCCATGTCGAACGAAGATAATTAGTGTAGAATGATTCGTAGAACGATGATTATACTCGAGGTACAGAATGAGATGTTGAACATGTAATGTTGAAACTTAGGTTGTTGGTTGTACTCTTGATGCAGGTGATGTTGTTGAAGCTGGTACGTTTTGCACCATATTCTCCAAATTCATTACTCGAGCGCGAAGTTCGTTGACTTCTTGTATTACTCCGGGATGATTGTCGGTATGAACGAGCGAATGAATAATGTTTTGAATCTGACTTGTGATATAGTCGTGGCGAGATACTTTGGAAATGAGAAAGAAAATGATGTTATGAACAGGTTTGTCGGTAAGTGTTTCAGGTTCTTCACCAAGAGTGCAGGTTGATGAGTGGAAAAGATCGCCTTCTTCTCATCTCTGTGACAACCCGAAAATTTTCAACCAAATTTAAACTTTAATCTTTATATGTTTCCGACACGATAAGCAATATTTGTTAAGTTAAATTGTAAGAATTTTAAACTATGTTCATACATTCATTCAACCTCGACCAAGTTCCAACGATTCACGAACCATTGAACGAATATGATTATATATGTATATGTGTATATATATTATAACTTGAAATGTAAACAAAATATTAGATTAAATACTTTATATGATTGTATCTGTTTCAAAATGTTTATCAATGGAATTAGAAGATAAGATCAAATGATTGAATTATCAGATATATTGAATTATGATTACAAGTCTCTGTTGAAAGGCCCACGTTGATTTGAGAAATCTTTCCATTTTAACAATATTCGGAAAATGGTAAAGTGATTTATAAATAAGAACAAATTGTCAATCATTGAGAACTAGACAAAGGATAGTGGAAGATTGAATCTCATAAAGACTCGATTGATCTATTTAGTTTCAAACGTAAAAAAAAAGTTTTCAGTTTAAAAAGAACTTTATTATTAAAACGTATATAACTTTTATAAATATCTAGAACCACTTTTGACAACTCATTACTTAACTAGTATGATAAAGATAACGATATTTATATTTTATTTTATTAAATATATATAACGATTTAAATTAATATTATATATATTTATACGCGTATTATACGTACATAGTTTTATACTTTTACTATACTTAAACTTTACCTTTACTTTATTTTTACTTTACTTTAACTTTAATAATTCACTTTAATAATTCATACTTTAATAATTCACTTTAATAATTCATACTTTAATAATTCACTTTAATAATTCATACTTTAATAATTTACTTTAATAATTCATACTTTAATAATTCACTTTAATAATTCAAAAATCTATTATAAATAGAATTCAATAGGTTTCATTATTTCATAGGAACTTGAAAATATTGTTCTCTAAACTCTCTCAATCGATTTACATATATATATTTACTCTGTATTATTTCAAGATATTATTAGTATACATAAAATATTACGACGGAGTGCTGTCCGAGTGATTTCGAAATTGTTTTTCGAGTAGGATAGGATTAAGAAAATTATGGGTTATAGCTATGGAGGTGATTGAGTATGGTTCATGGGTATGCTCGTGAGGTCAATATAGTGTTTATCATTTCCGTTGGGTTTACGTACGTTTCCTGCAATATTGAATCTCAATATTGATACGTGAGTACTCATAATTTAACTTTTACATACTAATAGTGTATCCCTGACTAGTGCTCGAGTATTTAGGATTATGCATGCTTGTACTTTTGATATTGCCCTTAGATAGTTAGGTTGAATATTGAATTAGTTACACTTGCGGTTGAGATAAGGTATAAGATATGCATGTCCTTGGAAAGCTAGCGAAAAATTAAGAACTTTTCCTTTAGATATCGAATGGTTTCGATGAACGGATTAGAAGTTATAATCAATTGAATTTTCGATATTTTTATTAAAAATGATTATTATTATCGTCGTTTTTATCGTCGTTCTAGTTTTATCTTATTATTATCATTATTATTATCTTTATCAATAAAAGGGATTTATCATTAAAAATTGTTATTTTTTTTATTATTACTATCGTTATTATCGTTAAAGTTATAATTAGTATTATTATTATTATCCAATTATTATTATTATTATTATTATTATTATTATTATTATTATTATTAGTATTATTATTATTATTATCATTATTAATATATATATCATTATTTAAAAATGGTTATTGTTATTGTTATTATTATTATTACTATATTATCATTAAGATAATTATTAGTATTATCGTTAATAATGTTATAGTAACTATCATTATTAATATTAGTGTAATTAAAACAAATATTTGTAACACCTAATTATTTTGATTACTATTATTATCATTATTATGAACACGATATAAAAGACAATTAAAAGCTATTAAACGAAACGATTGGAAAATAATGAGTAAGAGTATCATGATGAAATTAAAATATTATAAGATATTGATTTAGATAAAATTATCGTTCTTATTATTTTTATCATTACTATTATTATTAAAAGTATCGTTAGTATTAAAACTATCATTTTAACAAAAATTATCATTTTAATAGAAATGTCATTGTTACTATAAAATATCATTTTTATTATTATTTTAAATAGAATTATTATTTTAAAGATAATATTAAAAATTATCGTAAATATTAAAGTTATCATAATTAGAATTATTGTTTTATCATAATGTCATCTTAGTAATTATAAATATTGATATTTTTATAATAATAATTATTATTACAAAATAATACAACTTTTACTTACTATCATTATAGATATTATTTTATCAAATAAATATGTGATACAAACATATTTTACTACGTGTAATAACTTACTTTAATAATACCTATCATATTATCTTTATGATATTAAATGAACCCTATAAATTTTATTACTTAATATATATAAAAGTATATTTTTTTTATATAAATTTAATATAAAAATTTTATTTATTAATAAATAAATTATATTATTTACTTTAATAAATCTTTTAAAAATATTTAAAAATATAAAACGACGATATTTAAACTATATATTAATCATGTATAGATTTTTGGAAATTATTTTGAGTCAAATTTACTTTTGTTGACTTTTGCATATTAGTCTCGAGCATTAGGATTGTGGTACACTATGACTTACCTAATTTGTTAGACAAATATTAACCAACACATAATTATATATAATTAATTTAGGTTCGTGAATCCGATGCCAACCTTGCACTTGTTCAATGACGTTATATGTATTTTTACTACGAAATACAGTATGGTGAGTTTCATTTGCCTTTTTACCCTTTATATTTTTGGGACTGAGAATACATGCGCTTTTATAAATGTTTGACGAAATAGACACAAGTAATTGAAACTACATTCTATGGTTGAATTATCGAAATCGAATATGCCCCTTTTTATTAAAGTCTGGTAATTTAAGAATTAGGGAACAGACACCCTAATTGACGCGAATCCTAAAGATAGATCTATTGGGCCTAACAAACCCCATCCAAAGTACCGGATGCTTTAGTACTTCGAAATTTATATCATGTCCGAAAGAGGATCCCGGAATGATAGGGGATATTCTTATATGTATCTAGTTAATGTCGGTTACCAGGTGTTCACCATATGAATGATTATTTTTGTCTCTATACATGGGACGTATATTTATGAGAACTGGAAATGAAATTCTTGTGGTCTATTAAAATGATGGAAATAAATGATTATGATAAACTAATGAACTCACCAACCTTTTGGTTGACACTTTAAAGCATGTTTATTCTCAGGTGTTAAAGAAATCTTCCGCTGTGCATTTGCTCATTTTAAAGATATTACTTGGAGTCTTTCATAGCATATTTCGAAGAACGTTGCATTTGAGTCATTGAGTTCATCAAAGATTATTATTAAATCAATTTATAGTTGGATAGTGGATATTATGAAATGGTATGCATGCCTGTCAATTTTCGATGTAAAGAGAGTTTGTCTTTTAAAAACGAATGCAATGTTTGTAAAATGTATCATATAGAGGTCAAATACCTCGCAATGTAATCAACTATTGTGAATCGTTTATAATGTATATGAATGGGTCCTTTCAGTTGGTATCAGAGCAGTGGTCTTAGCGAACCAGGTCTGCATTAGTGTGTCTAACTGATAAGTCGATAGGATGCATTAGTGAGTCTGGACTTCGACCGTGTCTGCATGTCAAAAGTTTTGCTTATCATTTTGTGTCGAAAATTAACTACTTATCATCCTCAGGAAATTACCTACTTATCATTTTTAGTCTAAGACACGTCTTGCTGCATTGATTGCATGAATAGTGTATAGACAAAAATTCATATCTTAGCATATCTGCTATCTACTAAATCATATCTTATCGTATCTGTTACTTTAAACTTTGCCTGACATATCCCGCAAAGTCCTCCGTAATCTACGAAATCTTTTGATCTATATATATATATATATATATATATATATATATATATATATATATATATATATATATATATATATATATATATATATATATATATATATATATATATATATATATATATATATATATATATATATATATATATTCTATGTAATTAGAATACCATCCGTTAGCCAAAATCATTTCATATCGAAAAAAAATCCTTTAACCAATCGTACGAAATGGAATTCGTCATCAGTTCAAGTCACTCAGATTCCGAAATGGAATCCCATTCAAGCTCCGAAAGCAGTGTGACCAGAATAGTTCAACCAATCAGTCATCACCTATTCTGGATGAATTGGGGATGGGTTCGTAGCCTCCTCAATCATTGGAGACAAGAAGAAGGTGATCCCTTCCATCCACCACATTGCCCTCTTGACGAAGAACCTGAAGCACTTACCGGCGAACCTGTCCGAAACACCATTTTCTCGCTCATTTCTAGAGTATCTCGTCACGATTATATATTACATCAAATTTTAGATTTTATTTATCCACTCGTCCGATCCGACAATCACCCCGGTGTAATAGAAGAAGTCAACGAGCTTCGCGCTCGGGTAGTGGCTTTGGAGAATATGGTGCAGAGATTACAAATACCAGCAGCAGCATCAGCAGCATAACCAGTACCACCATCATCAACGCCAACAGTACCATTACCACCTCCAACCACAACCGCGTCGTAAATCTCAACTTCACAATCTGTCCCACGAGCATCAACGTCATACGCACCATAGATACCAAGGAGTACCAACAACAATAACTGACAAAGTATTAATTCATAACTTTATTGGAGAAACATTCCGCGGCGATTATATAATCTCTAAAGTCTTAGAGATTATCTAATCTAGCCCTAACCATAAATCAGTTAAGCGAACCAAAATGATAGAAGGAAGAGTAGAAACCCTGACAAAAATGGTGTGTGATTAACAAGCTAAACTTGCTTTACCAACAGCATCAACAGTACCGTCAGCGTTACCAGCATCGTCAGTACAGTCAACATCCGAATCAACAACACCGATAACATCAAAAACTCCATCAGTTCAAGAATCACTGTGGACATCATTAAGAATCAATAACGTGTATATTGTATCAACGAGTTATGAAGAATTAACTCATTCCCTCTGAAGAAATTATATGTATATTATATATATATATATTTTTTGAAATTAATCTTTCCGTGCTAAGCTATTGTGTGTGAATCTTAACTACTCGGTTAATTCATATTACAAATATGCAATAATGTACGTCCTTCGGCTGCAACTTAACCAGCGTTAACTACAATCTTTGTCGTAATTCAATAAATTCCAATTCAAAATAAATCAAGTATATATTTGATTTTACACTTTCATCATCGATGTACCCGAAACTTTTCAGATAACATCATTCGTACTTTGCGAAATTCACAAGAATTTCACGAACCGAACATCATACATCAACAAATAACGAAGTATTGATTCATAATTTCAACGTCATTAAAGAAATACTGCGTAAAAGTTATGTACTTTTTAAAGCCTTTAGGGATTATTCAATTCTAGTTTCAACCGTAAATCAAATGAGTTTAATTTAACATTAACTCATTAAATCTATGTTACATCTGAAGAAAATATACATATATATATTTTCATAAAGACTGTAATAAAATTTTTTTGTACAAAATATTAATCGTGAAATTTTTTTTTTTAACGGGTAGGTAATACCCGAGAGATATATAAATTCACAAATAATATGTTACATTCTTCGAATCTGATTCAGCAAATCATCCATTATACTCCCTACTTTCACAACAATATACATTCTTTTATAGAAATCAAAACAACCATACTCATTCAAAATTTAATTACATATTCTGATTTTGAAATCTCAAAATTCAACTCGAGATATGACCAAAATCATCACTCTTAGATCCTTACATCTTTCGCAAGCTATATTTTGACTTGAAAACTGTGTTAGAACATTAAATGTATGTTAACGATTACAATCTGTGTTCAAACGCGTCAAAAATTTCTGAAGACACTTCGAATGATGAGCAATCGAGATGATGATCCAACCACATGTTACCCACAGTTATGTACCCGAAAAACTCTTGAAACCAAAGTAAAAGTTTAAACAACGTATCCGCGTCAGATTCTTTGGCATTTATTAGCAAAAATAACTTTGCGACTCTTATTCAAAGTAGCCAGTTTTGTCACAGCTCCAGCAAATCAACTTCGACTTTTCAGTCAGACTAACCTTATTATAACCTTGAGATATACACCATCGTTAACAGTGAACCTTTTACATTTCACCACATTATTAGCAGATGTACCAACAACTTCATTACCCTTTGACTTTAGCCTCTCCAAAAAGTCATTATAATTATTTATTGAAACCCCATCATTTACTCATTCGCATCTTGTAATGAGAATTGCCATACGAATCATTGGGAATTGGCAATCAGTATTTTGAAATCTCGCAGGATGTCTACGCCAACAGTTATATGTGTATATATAACGTCTATCTTCTGGACTTAATTTGAATGTGAAGTTTCTGAAAAACACTCCGAACTACGAATTGGTTCTCCGAAAATGGAAAAAAATGCTGATGAAGCAGCAAAAACTATAAACGACTTTAAACGGTAAAAGCTGGATGATAATGATAAAATGTGTTGGCAAAGCGCAGAAAAAGAGAAGTTTTGGAACTGGAAAACGGATTGAGCAAAGTTGGAAGGAGGCTGTGGACAAATTACAAAGACTGAACCTGACTTCAAAGGATCCAAATGATTCAGTACCTGCTGAAATCATTAACGAATACCTTGCTCCTGACTCTAAACCCCTGCGGACAATATTCTTCATCATCCTCTGATATTATAAATTCTAAAATATCATCATATCTTTCATTATAAATATCCTCCATATTTCTGAAGATATTTTCTTAATTTTTCTTATTTGAAATCATTTACCTCTTCGCGCTATCTGTATTACATCATTAAAGAAACTATTTTAGTTTCTAAATTCTGAAACATTCAAGTTTAAAATAGGAATATTTTGAAGTAATGTTGGGAACTGAAGCATGAATTAGTATAATATAATGACACTTGATCAATGTGATTATATTACAGTAAGTCATGCTGAGTTTCTAAATGGAACGTGATGATTCACAGATCATAACATCATCATGTGCCATGTTATACGACTCTTGTATTCTATTTAACCTCTAAAATATCAAGAAAATATTTTTTGATGATTCGGCCTTTTCCAAGGTATTCTAGTAATTTGACAAGTCAAGATCGTGCCATCACAATTTCCTTCCTAGAACATTAACAATATTCATTCCAAAATTCATATCTGTGAATTCTGGACCATTACAAGCGGTGCTTAATCGCAAGAATAAGAAACGAAAGGACAAAACTCCGAAATAGAAATTGGGGTATAAATTGCAGCAAATAAAAGAGAGCATTAACTGTGAATGATAATGATTATAGAAGACAGAAGCAGAGACTTTGAAATATAAGGGAACATATAAATCCCAACGACAAACCAGAAATTATAAACCATATATATCGATGCATATAGCAATATAAAGACACGGGAGAACTAGAAACACTATAAACCCAAGAGTATAGTAGAAGTAAATAGAATCTTCCGGCGGTAGATGAAAAAGAAGAATGACCGATATGAAAGTTAGAAGTATATCGAGAATCAGAACTGGATGGAGCATATTGATGAATACTTTAAAATATGAGTTGAGGGGGAAATAATAGAAGGTGATGAAACATGACTAGGAACTTAGAAATCAACAGATTTAACTCACACAATGGCGGAATAAGTGAATCAAACCCTCTAGTAAATAGGTTAAGTTTTTTTTTTGATTAATTTAGTCAAACCACAACTAAATCAAGTGTGATTAGATCAACACATAGAGCTATTATTCACCACCTGGGTGATTTGGACTGAGAGAGAATCAGAGGAGCTCACTAGATCTGAGTGTGTGTAACAAATGAGAGGCTTAACCTAAAATGAAGAACATAAGACTTTATATACCCCTGCTGTTGACTCACCCATACGATTCATTCATCACACGTACGAGTTGACTTCATCAGCCGTACGGGTGCTCACTCACTCGTGTCTTCTCATTTAGGTTGTAATTGTGACTTAACTCAGCATCAACTGTGCGTATGAGCCTGTCAGCCGTACTAGTGAGGCTTCACTCGTACGTCTGACTAAGTCTAACATAGTCAAACATCTAAATCTCGTTCCTGCAGTTCTTGTAACCACAAACAAACATGGATAGGATAATAACGAGCAATCATGGTGGCCTGTAAACTGTTGTACCTGCAATGGACGTGGGTAGATGACTAGGGACTTGCATAAAATGCATCAACAGAAGGTGTGAGTTGTAAGGAAACGAAGGAGGTGAATTTATAAGAAAATCTCCGACAGAACAATTAAAATGGACGATCGCATTTAAAGCGGATCCTAATTCCCTTGATTACCGGAGAGTTAAATCTTATTAAGAAGATTTTCTTCAAATCCCTTGAAATCTGGGAATCAATCATATCTACGTCAAATGATAAGATGAATCTACACTTACTCATTTCACTCTTCTATGTTAGCTTCATTCGTACTCTTCATATAAATGGATTGTTTATCCAAATTATTCGCTGATGATAAAACTCTAATTTTCAGCCCGTATGCATCATGAAAACATATTTATTATCATTCACGGCCTTTCCACTCAAATTTCGGGACGAAATTTCTTTAACGGGTAGGTACCGTGACAACCCGGAAATTTCCAACCAAATTTAAACTTTAATCTTTATATGTTTCCGACACGATAAGCAATATTTGTTAAGTTAAATTGCAAGAATTTTAAACTATGTTCATACATTCATTCAACCTCGACCAAGTTCCAACGATTCACGAACCATTTAACGAATATGATTATATATGTATATGTGTATATATATTATAACTTGAAACGTAAACAAAATATTAGATTAAATACTTTATATGATTGTATATGTTTCAAAATGTTTATCAATGGAATTAGAAGATAAGATCAAATGATTGAATTATCAGATATATTGAATTATGATTACAAGTCTCTGTTGAAAGGCCACGTTGATTTGAGAAATCTTTCCATTTTAACAATATTCGGAAACTGGTAAAGTAATTTATAAATAAGAACAAATTGTCAATCATTGAGAACTAGACAAAGGATAGTGGAAGATTGAATCTCATAAAGACTCGATTGATCTATATAGTTTCAAACATAAAAAAAAACGTTTTCAGTTTAAAAGTAACTTTATTATTAAAACGTATATAACTTTTATAAATATCTAGAACCACTTTTGACAACTCATTACTTAACTAGTATGATAAAGATAACGATATTTATATTTTATTTTATTAAATATATATAACGATTTAAATTAATATTATATATATTTATACGCGTATTATACGTACATAGTTTTATACTTTTACTATACTTAAACTTTACCTTTACTTTATTTTTACTTTACTTTAACTTTAATAATTCACTTTAATAATTCATACTTTAATAATTCACTTTAATAATTCATACTTTAATAATTTACTTTAATAATTCATACTTTAATAATTCACTTTAATAATTCATACTTTAATAATTCAAAAATCTATTATAAATAGAATTCAATAGGTTTCATTATTTCATAGAAACTTGAAAATATTGTTCTCTAAACTCTCTCAATCGATTTATATATATATATTTACTCTGTATTATTTCAAGATATTATTAGTATACATAAAATATTACGACGGAGTGCTGTCCGAGTGATTTCGAAATTGTTTTTCGAGTAGGATAGGATTAAGAAAATTATGGGTTATAGCTATGGAGGTGATTGAGTATGGTTCATGGGTATGCTCGTGAGGTCAATATAGTGTTTATCATTTCCGTTGCATCTACGTACCTTTCCTGCAATATTGAATCTCAATATTGATACGTGAGTACTCATAATTTAACTTTGACATACTAATAGTGTATCCCTGACTAGTGCTCGAGTATTTAGGATTATGCATGCTTGTACTTTTGATATTGCCCTTAGATAGGTTAGGTTGAATATTGAATTAGTTACACTTGCGGTTGAGATAAGGTATAAGATATGCATGTCCTTGGAAAGCTAGCGAAAAATTAAGAACTTTTCCTTTAGATATCGAATGGTTTCGATGAACGGATTAGAAGTTATAATCAATTGAATTTTCGATATTTTTATTAAAAATGATTATTATTATTATCGTCATTTTTATCGTCGTTCTAGTTTTATCTTATTATTATCATTATTATTATCTTTATCAATAAAAGGGATTTATCATTAAAAATTGTTATTTTTTTTTATTATTACTATCGTTATTATCGTTAAAGTTATAATTGGTATTATTATTATTATCCAATTATTATTATTATTATTATTATTATTATTATTATTATTATTATTATTATTAGTATTATTATTATTATTATCATTATTAATATATATATCATTATTTAAAAATGGTTATTGTTATTGTTATTATTATTATTACTATATTATCATTAAGATAATTATTAGTATTATCGTTAATAATGTTATAGTAACTATCATTATTAATATTAGTGTAATTAAAACAAATATTTGTAACACCTAATTATTTTGATTACTATTATTATCATTATTATGAACACGATATAAAAGACAATTAAAAGCTATTAAACGAAACGATTAGAAAATAATGAGTAAGAGTATCATGATGAAATTAAAATATTATAAGATATTGATTTAGATAAAATTATCGTTCTTATTATTTTTATCATTACTATTATTATTAAAAGTATCGTTAGTATTAAAACTATCATTTTAACAAAAATTATCATTTTAATAGAAATGTCATTATTACTATAAAATATCATTTTTATTATTATTTTAAATAGAATTATTATTTTAAAGATAATATTAAAAATTATCGTAAATATTAAAGTTATCATAATTAGAATTATCGTTTTATCATAATGTCATCTTAGTAATTATAAATATTGATATTTTTATAATAATAATTATTATTACAAAATAATACAACTTTTACTTACTATCATTATAGATATTATTTTATCAAATAAATATGTGATACAAACATATTTTACTACGTGTAATAACTTACTTTAATAATAACTATCATATTATCTTTATTATATTAAATGAACCCTATAAATTTTATTACTTAATATATATAAAAGTATATTTTTTATATAAATTTAATATAAAAATTTTATTTATTAATAAATAAATTATATTATTTACTTTAATAAATCTTTTAAAAATATTTAAAAATATAAAACGACGATATTTAAACTATATATTTATCATGTATAGATTTTTGGAAATTATTTTGAGTCAAATTTACTTTTGTTGACTTTTGCATATTAGTCTCGAGCATTAGGATTGTGGTGCACTATGACTTACCTAATTTGTTAGACAAATATTGACCAACACATAATTATATATAATTAATTTAGGTTCGTGAATCCGATGCCAACCTTGCACTTGTTCAATGACGTTATATGTATTTTTACTACGAAATACAGTATGGTGAGTTTCATTTGCCTTTTTACCCTTTATATTTTTGGGACTGAGAATACATGCGCTTTTATAAATGTTTGACGAAATAGACACAAGTAATTGAAACTACATTCTATGGTTGAATTATCGAAATCGAATATGCCCCTTTTTATTAAAGTCTGGTAATCTAAGAATTAGGGAACAGACACCCTAATTAACGCGAATCCTAAAGATAGATCTATTGGGCCTAACAAACCCCATCCAAAGTACCGGATGCTTTAGTACTTCAAAATTTATATCATGTTCGAAGGAGGATCCCGGAATGATAGGGGATATTCTTATATGTATCTAGTTAATGTTGGTTACCAGGTGTTCACCATATGAATGATTATTTTTGTCTCTATGCATGGGACGTATATTTATGAGAACTGGAAATGAAATTCTTGTGGTCTATTAAAATGATGGAAATAAATGATTATGATAAACTAATGAACTCACCAACCTTTTGGTTGACACTTTAAAGCATGTTTATTCTCAGGTGTTAAAGAAATCTTCCGCTGTGCATTTGCTCATTTTAAAGATATTACTTGGAGTCTTTCATAGCATATTTCGAAGAACGTTGCATTCGAGTCATTGAGTTCATCAAAGATTATTATTAAATCAATTTATAGTTGGATAGTGGATATTATGAAATGGTATGCATGCCTGTCAATTTTCGATGTAAAGAGAGTTTGTCTTTTAAAAACGAATGCAATGTTTGTAAAATGTATCATATAGAGGTCAAATACCTCGCAATGTAATCAACTATTGTGAATCGTTTATAATGTATATGAACGGGTCCTTTCAGTCTCCATTGATTTAGTCGACTACGAAACCATCAGATGAACTGGGGATGGATGATTGGTTGATTCATTCTGGTGACGTTGTTTCCGGAGCTTAGATGACTATCCATTCGGAATAACAGTCGGGATAACTATCGGAATAGCTGTCGGAATCCGAGGGACTCGAACTAATTGAGGGATTCATCTCGTACGATCAGATGAAGGATTTTCAATAAGGAATATAATAGGATATAGATTAGTAAGCTGCAATACATAATTTACATATGCATATATAATACTAAAATCCCATAAGTTACGGAGGAATCTACGGAAGATGTTAGGCAACGTCTGCAGTAACAGATACGCTAAGATATGAATTATCAGATACGCTAAGATATGAATTTTCAGATACGCTAAGATATGAATTTTGTCTATACACTATTTATGCAATCATTGCAGTAAGATGTGTCTAGACTAAGAATGATAAACAGGTGATTTCCTAAGGATGATAAACAAATGATTTCTGATAAAATGATAAGCAGAACTTTTGACATGCAGACATGGTCAAAGTCGAGACTCACTAATGCATCCTAACGACTATCAGTTAGACACACTAATGCAAGACCTGGTTCGCTAAGACCACCGCTCTGATACCAACTGTGAATAACCGTCCTAATCCATCCGGACAAAGTCCATATCGATTATAAATGATTCACAACAGTTGATTACATCGCGAGGTATTTGACCTCTATATGATACATTTTACAAACATTGCATTCAATTTTAAAAGACAATCTTTCTTTACAACGAAAATTGATGGCATGCATACCATTTCAGAATATATCCAACTATAATTGACTTAATAATAATCTTGATGAACTCGACGACATGAATGCAACGTCTTTTGAAATATACCATGAATGACTCCAAGTAATGTTTCTAAAATGAGCAAATGTACAGCGGAAGATTTCTTTCGTACCTGAGAATAAACATGCTTTCAAGTGTCAACCAAAAGGTTGGTGAGTTCATTAGTTTATCATAAACATTCATTTCATAATTTTAATAGACCACAAGATTTCATATTTCCATTTCTCATAAACATACGTCCCATACATAGAGACAAAAATATCATTCATATGGATTGAACACCTGGTAACCGACATTCACAATATACATATAAGAATATCCCCATCATTCCGGGATCCTCCTTCGAACATGATATAAATTTCAAAGTACTAAAGCATCCGGTACTTTGGATGGGGCTTGTTGGGCCCGATAGGTCTATCTTTAAAGTTCGCGTCAATTAGGGTGTCTGTTCCCTAATTCTTAGATTACCAGACTTAATAAAAAGGGGCATATTCGATTAGATAATCCAACCATAGAATGTAGTTTCGATCACTTGTGTCCATTTCGTAAAACATTTATAAAAGCAGCGCATGTATTCTCAGTCCCAAAAATATATATTGCAAAAGCACTTAAAAAGGAGCAAATGAAACTCACCTAATGTATTTTGTAGTAAA
Source organism: Rutidosis leptorrhynchoides (assembly GCF_046630445.1). Lineage (NCBI taxonomy): Eukaryota > Viridiplantae > Streptophyta > Magnoliopsida > Asterales > Asteraceae > Rutidosis > Rutidosis leptorrhynchoides. The sequence continues at coordinate 298,489,245 of NC_092337.1, forward strand.
AATACATATGACTATATTGAACAATGCAGGGTTGGCCTTGGATTCACGAACCTATATCATTTGTATATTTATTAATATACATAATCGTAATTGAACAATTATATATATAAATTTATTACTTATATCATTTTTATATTAAATATATATATATACGTCTCATATATTCATTTTGTGTATAAAACTAGTAATGTTGTTATGTTATATGTATTAAGTATATTTTTATATATGTATAAATATCATTCGGTTTTTAAAATAATAATTTTAGTAATACTCTGGTAAAATTAATAATAATGATAATAACAATATTACTAATACTTAATGATAATACAAATAATAATAACTATGATAATGATAATATTATTTATATTAATGATAATAATATTCATAATAATTCTAATAGCAATGTTAATAGCAATAATGATAATATTAATAAAAATAATAATTTTAATAATATTATTAATTTTAATAAAATGTAATACTAGTAGTCTTAATAATCTAATATCATTATAACTTTACAAAGATCACATCTTTAATATTTTTCTTATTAATATAATTCTTAGTATCTTTAAAATTGTATTCCTCTTTATATGATTCTAATCTTAATTACAACAATCATAATAATATAAACATTTCACAATAATAATAATAATAATAATAATAATAATAATAATAATAATAATAATAATAATAATAATAATAATAATAATAATAATAATAATAATAATAATAATAATAATAATAATAATAATAATAATAATAATAATAAGAATACAAATTTGATATGGAAATTACCTCAAAAGAGGTCTTAAAAAGAAACTGCCACGAACAAGTTTTGAACCCCCGACCTCACGTACACCCGCTAACACTCAAGACCATTGGGTTGTTGCCCATTTTCTGAATATATTTGCAACCCATATATATATGTATCGATTATTTTTCTGAAAACATCCATCTTCTTCATCAAAATCCAATAAGCAAAATGTCACAAAGATTATGAAAACAATTTCACAGTTTTGTTCAAGACTTATAATCAACTCGTAATACATAAAATTTGTGTTATTTATAAACAAGGCAAACAAAAAAAAAATAAAAAATATAAAGAAGCTGCAGTCGCTGCTTTGCAAGAAAAAAAATATTTGAAATCGAATTAGAGAAAGTTTGAGGCCAAGTTTATAACATAAAGTAGATTTTAATCAACTCCTATAAACTATTGGTATCGTAAATTGCAAGTAATTCGCAACAACAAACTCGAATTTCTTCAAGAACAAAATAGTTGACTTTTGTATTTAGAAGTTTGACTCCGAAATTCGAATTTGTTAGTTAAAATTGAGACTTGGGACTTTACAGATAGATTAAACGAACCATTTCTAATAGAATTGCATTATTAGATTTTTGAAATAGACTCGAATTCGATATTTGGCTAAAAAGAAGAAGATTAGAGGATGAACAGGTTTTCTTCTTATTTTTCTTTTCTGTTTTCCCTTTCTGATTTGCAACAGACAAACATATATGAATTGTAATCGAATAATTGAAACAGCAAATTTGATTTGATTGCGTTTTTGTTTTGAACTGATGATGATGGCGATAGAAGGGTTCACGAGTGTACAGAACAACAAATAAGAAGAGAAAAAAAAATTAACACTGATAGTGATATAAATAATTACGCGTGTACACCTGCGTGTTTATATAACATAAATAGTTTATATATATATATATATATATATATATATATATATATATATATATATATTTATATTTATCTGCATTTATCATATCTGTATATATCTATGTCTATTTTTATAACCTGTATTTGTATATCTTAAATATTTATATAACTATATTTATATATCAATCTTAAATACAACAATAATAGTGATACAAATATTAGTAATAATAATTATATTTATGTAACTATTTTTATATATCAATCTTAAATACAACAATAATAATGATACAAATATTAGTAATAATAATTATAATAATACTAATAACTAACGACAATAATATAAGATGCTAATAATAATATTATTATTAATGATGTTAATAATGATTGTTAATTATAAAGGTAATTTTAATATCTAATATTAATACAAACAATAATTGAGATATAACAAGTTGTATGTTTTTATGTATATATCCATATCCGTATATCGAAATTATATAAAGAAACATAATAATATAATAATAATAAATGATAATTTTTAATAGGTTTATTAATAATAATTAATAGGAATGATAATAATAATAATATTGTTAATGATTGTATTATATTCTAAGAATATTTATGATAATAATGATTTTTAATGATAATGGTAATTATAAATAATAATAATCTTAATCAGAATTTTATTACTTGTTGTAATATACTAGTGATATTAACAATGATAACAAAATCATTATATTTATAATTCTTAATAATAATTAACAATAACTATAATAACTGATAATATTTAAATTACATTTATAATATATACATAAAACTAATACTGATATTGATATTAGTTTTAGTATTAATAATGAAAGTCATAATAAAGTTATTATAACGACTATATTCTTGACTTGTGTTTACATTTAATATATCCAATTTATTAATTTTGTAATATTTAATAATTATATATAGTAACTTACATTAAGTATTAAATTATATATATATATATATATATATATATATATATATATATATATATATATATATATATATATATATATATATATATATATATATATATATATATATATATATATATTTACAACAATAGTTCGTGAATCGTCGAGCACAGTCAAAGGGTAATTGATTATATGAATATGTTTCGAGACTCAACGTTACTGATTTTTTGCTTATCGTATCGAAATCATATAGAGATTAAGTTTAAATTTGGTCGGAAATTCCCGGGTCATTACAATCGACATCTTAACATAAAACACGCAAGTTCACTAATCCATACTTGATCTTGCAAATGACCAAGTCAAACAAAACTTATAGAATGAAAATAAAGATCATTAAAGTACACGGTTAAAGTACGGCCGACCGTATACTTAGCCGTAGAAGCCCAGACTGAATTACAAGATAGTTTTGTGAAAAAAAAGTTGCACGGTCGCCACCACGGCCAACCGTAGTGCGACTGTAGAATTCTCTGTCACCATTTTCGATCAATTTTAGTTTGACTATTTCCCGACATCTATAATTCGTGAAACCTTTCTCAACACGCTTAGAATAGATGCCCTCTCCATACTAAATTGAGTTTTGGTGTAAGACCCGAATATTTTCCTTGTACATTAGTGTAATTCAGTTATTCAAGTTGTGGGGTTTTCGTTGCATATAATAAAAATAAGGAAGAATCTAGCCTGGGCTATCTGCGCGCAGCGCGGGCCAGTGGCGCGCCACACCAATACGGGCTGACAGATCATCTTTTCCTTTTTATTAGATATTTAAAAGGGCAAATTGGTAAAATCACAAGAGATCCGACTTTAAGGCCTTGGATCATTTTTTGGAGTGTCATTTACTCCATTTCCAACCACCAATTCTTATCCAATTCAATTTTAGAGAGAGAGTAAGAATCCTAGTGTGAGAAAGCTCAAAATAAGGAAGAAGAAGCTTGAATCGGGACTAAGTGCAAGCATTAAAGTTGTTCATCTATCCTCTAGCTATGTTTTGATCATAGTGGTATGCTCTAATCTTGATTTCCTAATTTAATTTTGGGAAAAGGTTAGTGTTAGGGTTAATGGTGAACTTAAAAAAACCACTTTGTTAGTAAATTGGGTGTTTTGGGCGAATTCGGGTTATGTAGACCCAAAGGTGACTAACTAGGGTTTTCAAAGTATTAAATTATGTTTATGAGCTTAAATTTTGTTAGTTGAATTACTAGCACACTTATATAAATGCAAATGGGTGTCGAGTGGATTAGCGGATGATCCGAAATGGGTGTATTGACTTTATGGGTCATAATGGACCTAAGATGGTTAGTGTATGTGTAAGATGCATAGACGTTGTGTTGAAAAGTGTTTTAAGACCTAATTTGGAAAATGTTAGGGTTTTGGTTATGATTGACCCAAATATTAGGGTTAAGGGTGCAAATGGGTCGACATTGCACCATGGGTCAAAATGACTATAGAATGGAGTTTGAGTTGGTTGACCAACTTGAGTTTGTGATTGATATTATGTATAATGTAATAGGCACATTACATTGAAGATTTCCGAGCTTGTCTATCTCTCATCAAGACTTTGAGGTGAGTGGAAAATCTATATATGTATGTATATGATTTACGTGCCGTATTAATGGTGTCACATAGCCGTTTTGTGACCGTAGTTGTGAGACATAGTCGTTTTGTCCACGTTTTATATTTACGCACATAGCCGTGTTTGTGCATATAGTGGCGAGTAAAGCCGTGTTTTACTCCCACATTATTATCTGAGTTATTGTGCACATAGCCGTGTTTTTGTGCATGATTGTGAGTAATAGCCGTGTTTTACTCACACGTTGATCAAGTGATGCCATAGCCGTTTTTGGGAACACTTGGGGGTGATGCCATAGCCGTTTTTGGAACACCTGGGGGGTTAGCATACCATAGCCGTTTTTGGGAGCTAACGGTTGTTAAGAACATCGATGACTTGTTTCGCGAAGTCATACCCTTGCGAAGATTTTGGTTAACCATGGTTTATAGTTGTCGACGTTAGCATTTAATTATTATTATGAATATTAAGCTATTGATGTTGCTAGTTGTACGAACTGACGATACTAGCTTGTTTATTGAGACGTTATGCGTTTGTATGCGTTATATGATATCGTGGATGTGAGTAGGTAAGTTTTATATGCATGTATATTTTAATTCTACTCACTAAGCGTTAGCTTACCCTTTCGTTGTTTATCATTTTATAGGTTTCGGTGTGGATAAGGGTAAGGGCATACGGTTGGATTAGAGATCCTGCTTGTTAGGGGATGCCTTTTGGATGTGTTAGCTTTTGGAGTTTGACCATGACTTGGGTAGTTTAATCCCAAACACCATGCTCATCGTGTCGTTTGGTACTTAAACTTTTTGGTGGTCGAAACTCACGTTATGTATTAAACTCGTAAAACGGCCAAAGTGGGCCCCGCTTTGTAAAACTTATTTTATGTTTGAATTGTGTTAGTTTTACATGTTTGAATATGTTGTTAAAAGCGTTTTTTCTAATTATGTCGGGAAGTGGCCGATCTTTTTCGTGTTTCATGACTTTTGGGATAGACCAGTTTGGGGCGCCGCGCGGCCATATGGCGTGCCGCGCCATATGCTGTTCCAGCAAAAAAAATTATTTGTTATTTTTACGCGGGTTGTTCGTGGTTTGGTTTGAGTTGTTACAAGTGATATCAGAGCATGGTCTAAGGGATTTAGGCGACTTGAGATAGGTACCTAGACTTAGACTTTATTGTGTGTACGCTTTATGCGGGACTTGTAGGACCTTGGTTCTAATCGGGAATTGTTAGTGCTTTGATTTATGTGAACTAACATTGTGCAAATTGATTTATGTTGTGTTTAGCAATCATCAAGTGATATGGACCTTGTACTAGCGAGTTAATGCGACGTGTTCGCGTAACAATGATTAGCTACAATTGTTACGGGTTCAAATCGTGTCAAACAAGCGATGTGCGACGATTGTTGAGCAAGATGGGGTAGTGTGGTGTATATGTATATACATATGTGTTAAGTCCTTTCGTTTTGTTGCTTAATTTACTTCGTTTTATAGAATGAAGATGAGAAATGGACACGACACCAATGACGGAAGTACGAGTGAGGACGTTGATCTCACGGCCAAGGTGGAGGCCATCTTTAAAAGGCTAAAGAAGGATTTTCTTGACGACGTCCGAAAGGTCTTCCAAGAGTCGGTTGATGGACAAGTGACCGAAATGATCAATGATCGAATGAAAGCCGCAATAGAGGAGGCTTTAGAGTCTAGAAACATTTATCCTCAAGGCGAAGGGGGTGAAGGTAATGGTGGGGGTGGAAGGCGGGACTTCCACTAAAAAAATTTCAAGGATACTCAACCTCCGATGTTTAATGGGGTGAGAGATCCATTGAAAAACACTTGTTGGATTTCCAATATCGAGGGAGATTCCGTACCGGGGAGTGTCCTCCCGAGAAGAAGACGAGGCATGGGTCTAGCATGTTGCGCGAAGAGCGCAAGTTGTGGTGGGACGATAAAATCAAATTATATGGTGAAGAGCAATGCATGTGCTTGACATTGGAGTAGTTTAAGAAAGAGTTTTTCCAAGAATACCGAACTTCTTCCGATCTCGATAAAATCCGGGACGAGTTGCACAATTTGCAACAAGGTTCAATGGACTTGGTTACTCTCAAGTCTACCTTCTTGGCAAAGACTCGTTTTTGTTCGGAGTATGTTGGCGATGATCACAAGTTGATGCTAGATTTCTACCGTACTTTAAGTGATGAATTGAAGGGTAAGATTAGCCGGGGTATGGCTAAGTCTTTTGAAGATTTATACGAATTGGCTAGGGGTTTTGAGCCGGAGGTTCCAAGAAAGAGTGATTTCGCTTTTTCCAAAAGAAAGTTTGAAGGTTCTAGTCATTCTAACTTTTCAAACAAGAAAAACAAGAACAAGAAGGGGTCCGAAAGCGTCGGAAGTGTGAAGAAGGGTGGTTCAAATACTTTTGCGCCTACTTGTTATAGTTGTGGGAAGTCGGGTCATTACGCCCGTGATTGTTTGACCAAGTCGGTCACGTGTTTTAATTGTGGAAAGGAGGGACACAAGAGGCCGGAATGTCCCGATTTGAATAATGATCATGTCAAGAAGTTAGAAAAGGCGGCGGGCACGGCTAGGGGTCGCAACTATTTGATGACGAATGAGGAGGCCAAGCAATCCAACGAAGTTGTTTCAGGTACTTTTATGGTTAACTCTAATCCGGCAAGGATCCTATTTGATAGCGGTGCAAATTTGTCGTTTGTATCTCCAAAATTTGTGCCTAGACTTAATAGACCGTTAGCTAAGTTAAGTTGCCCGGTAGAAGTCGAAATAGCGGACGGTAAGACGGTGCTAGTGGTTGATGTGTGTAAAAATTGTGATATCATTTTTGGTGCCGAAAACTTTAAGATTGATCTTATCCCGATGACTTTGGGCGATTTCGATATCGTTGTTGGTATGGATTGGCTCGATCATAATAGAGCCGATATTGCATGCCATGAAAAATTTATTCGTGTAAAGGCCCCAAGTGGGGGAGAGTTAATTATTCACGGTGATAAGCGTAGAAGACTTATGCCGATATGCACTTTTGCACGGGCACGTCGTCTCCTCGGTAGTGGTGGCATGGCCTTTCTTGCCCATGTTGTTGATACTCGTGATGAGTCACCACCCATTCGTGAAATTCCGGTGGTTAGTGAATTCGAAGACGTTTTTCCGGATGAGTTACCGGTTGTTCCGGCGGAAAGACAAGTTGAATTTCGCATTGAGTTGGTTCCGGGAGCTACTCCCATTGCTAAAACTCCTTATCGTTTAGCGCCGATGGAAATGCAAGAGTTGTTAAATCAAACCCAAGAGTTACTTGAGAAGGGTTTCATTCGACCGAGTGCTTCGCCATGGGGTGCTCCGATTTTATTCGTAAAGAAGAAGGATGGTAGTATGTGGATGTGCATCGATTATCGGGAGTTAAATAAAGTAACGATCAAGAATTGTTATCCATTACCTCGGATTGATGATTTGTTTGACCAACTCCAAGGTGCAACGTATTTCTCTAAAATCGACCTACGATCCGGCTGTCACCAAATGCGGGTCCGTGAGGAATACATCGAGAAAATGGCTTTTCGAATGCGTTATGGGCATTTTGAGTTTGTAGTTATGCCTTTCGGTCTTACGAATGCACCGGCGGCATTCATGGACCTTATGAACCGAGTGTGCCAACCTATGTTGGACAAGTCGGTGATTGTGTTCATTGACGACATACTAGTCTACTCGAAAAGTATGAACGAACATGAACGTCATTTGCATGAGGTGTTGAAGACTTTACGAAAGGAGAAGTTGTATGCTAAGTTCTCCAAATGTGAATTTTGGCTAAGGGAGGTTCAATTCCTTGGCCACATCGTGAACAAAGACGGTATTCAAGTAGATCCGGGGAAGAACGAGACGGTGAAGAGTTGGAGACAACCGACTATGCCTACGGAGATTCGAAGTTTTCTCAGATTGGTCGGTTATTATTGTCGGTTTATCCAAGACTTTTCTAAGATCGCTTCTTCGTTGACGAAATTGACGAGGAAGAACGCGAGATTTACTTGGGAGAACGAGCAAGAAATTGCTTTTCAATTGCTAAAAGAGAAATTGTGTCAAGCTCCGGTGTTAGTGTTTCCAGAAGGAGTGGAAGACATGACGATTTATTGTGATGCTTCGTTAAATGGGCTCGGGTGTGTTCTAATGCAAAGAGGTAAAGTCATCGCTTATGCCTCTCGACAACTAAAGGAACGCGAGACGAGATATCCGACTCATGATCTTGAGTTGGCGGTGGTTGTGCATGCGTTGAAAATTTAGCGCCATTACTTGTATGGTGTTAAGAGTACGATTTATTCAGATCATAAGAGCTTGAGACATCTCTTTAATCAACGAGATTTGAATTATCGTCAACGTAGGTGGATAGATGTGGTAAAAGATTATGATTGTGAAATACTTTATCATCCGAGCAAGGCAAATGTGGTCGCGGATGCGTTAAGTCGAAAGAGTCATCACCCGGCGTTACGATTGGGATTGTTACGTATGATTATTACTAACGATTTTCTTGAAAAACTTGGTGTGATTCAAATAGAGGCTTACGTTCACAACAAGCATGCGGAGCGAATTGTGGGGCAATCGGAATTCAATACTATGGGTTCACGTGGTTTGTTGTCCTTTCAAGGAAGAGTGTGGGTGGCTATGATGGGTGAGTATCGACAAGTGCTACTTGATGAAGCACATAAGTCAAAGTATTCCATTCATCCGGGCGCAACGAAGATGTATCTTGATTTGAGGAAGGATTATTGGTGGCCGGGCATGAAACGTGATGTTGTAAAGTATGTTGAGCAATGCGTCACGTGTTTGCAAGTTAAGGCCGAGCACCAAAGGCCGTATGGTAAGTTACAACCGTTAGAAATCCTGAAATGGAAATGGGAGCACATTACCATGGATTTCATTACAAAGTTACCTAAAACGGCGAGAACCCAATTTGATTCAATTTGGGTGATAGTTGATCGATTGACGAAAAGTGCTTTGTTTCTTCCCATTAAGGAAGCGATATCGTCGGAGACCTTGGCTAAGTTGTTTATCAAGGAAGTCATCTCTCGACACGGAATTCCTATATCGATTATTTCGGATTGACATACTCGTTTTACATCTCGGTTTTGGGAAAAGTTTCACGAAGATATGGGTACACAATTGAAGTTGAGCACGGCATATCATCCTTAAACGGACGGTCAAACTAAACGTACGAATCAAAATTTAGAGGATATGTTACGGGCGTGTATTATTGATTTCGGTGGTAGTAGGGACGAGCACTTACCTTTGGTGGAATTCTCGTACAATAATAGTTATCATACTAGTATTGGGATGCCACCTTATGAGATGCTTTATGGGCGTATGTGTCGAACTCCAATTTGTTGGGGTGAAGTGGGACAAAAGGAAATCGGGAGCACCGATTTGGTTTTGGAAACAAATAGCAAGATTGTTACGATTCGAGAGCATTTGAAAAAGGCTCAAGATAGACAAAAGTCGTATGCCGACAAGCGTAGACGAACGATCAAATTTCAAGAAGGTGACATGGTGATGCTTAAGGTTTCGCCGTGGAAAGATATTATTCGATTTCGAAAATGGGGAAAGTTAGCTCCTCGGTTTATTGGACTGTTTAAGGTTTTAGCTCGCGTTGGTGAAGTCGCGTATCATTTGGAATTACCCGAAGAGCTTGCGGGGATTCATAATACATTTCATGTTTCCCATCTCCGTAAGTGTCTTGCGGATGATTCTTCATGGATGCCATTAGACGAAATTGAGCTAAACAATAAGTTAGAATATGTTGAAGAGCCGATTGCTATACTTGATGAGAAGGTGAAAATGTTGAGAAATAAAGAGGTAAGGACTGATAAGGCTAAAAAGGAACATATATTTCATAACATTATCCCTCAAGAAAGACAAGATTTTAGTTGCAATTGTTCCATTTTCAAGTAATATTCGTTTATATTAAATAAGTGCGAAGACAAAAGGCGAAAACGAAGATTTGAAGACGCAAATGTCCAAAAAGCTCAAAAGTACAAGATACAATCAAAAAGGTTCAAATTATTGATGAAGAACGTCTAAAAATGACAAGAGTACAAGTTGCAAAACACAAAGTACACGATATAAAATAGTACGCAAGGACGTTCGAAAATCCGGAACCGGGGACATGAGTCAACTCTCAACGCTCGACGCAACGGTGTAAAAATTACGAGTCAATTATGCACAAGAATAAAATATAATATTTAAATAATTCATAATAAGAATAATATTAAATAATAAAAAGTTGTTAATTGAGCATAGTTCAGGGGTCATAAATGAAAATTCAAATCTATATTTCTCTTATAAAAGGCATCGTTCTCTGCTCGATCTATCCACCCCTTTTTATCCAAAAAATTCAATCTCTCTCTCTCGTTTATATGTAACATAAATATATATATATTTATAATATTAATTTTAATTTTAATAATAATTTTAATTATGATTTAGTTAAGTTATGGTACAAATTAATTACGGGTTTTAAGTCAGAACTCTGTCCGTGTAACGCTACGCTATTTTTAACCACTGTAATCTATGTTCTTCCTTTTTAATTTAATGTCTCGTAACTAAGTTATTATTATGCTTATTTGAGCCGAAGTAATCGTGATGTTAGGCTAAAATATTAAGATGGGGTTATTGAACTTTGTACCATAATTAAGGTTTGGGCAAAAGACCGACACTTGTGAAAATTGGACTTTTGACTATTAATAGATGAGGGGTATTGTCTAATTGAGTGACAACTCATTGGAGTCTGTCGAACTTATCTTCAAATTAATTAACCTAATAATTAATAATGATTATGGTTCTCCTATTTAGTGACGTTGTCCTATTATAATCATTTAATTAATTATTCGGGTCGGGTAATTGATTATTCAAACTGATCAAGTGGGTAAATTAATATTCATATCTAATCAAAACAGGGGTGGATTACATACAGTGATAACTGGTGTAATTGTTGACAGAAGTGATAACTGCGTCACAGTTTAAATCCTTAATTAGTTGGAATATTTGACTTCGGGTATAAGGGTAATTTGACGAGGACACTCGTACTTTATATTTATGACCGATGGACTATTATGGACAAAAACCAGATAGGTATCAAATAAACCAGGACAAAGGACAATTAACCCGAGTAACAATTAATTAAAATCAAAACGTCAAACATCATGATTACGAAAGTTTAAATAAGCATAATCCTTTTATTTCATATTCTATCGCAATTTTATTTATTGTTATTTTATTTATCGTCATTTATATATTTTACGCACTTTAATTATTGTCATTTATCTTTACGCTTAAAAATATAAAATCGACAAACCGGTCATTAAACGGTAAAAACCCCCCTTTTATAATAATATTACTACTTATATATATATATATATTTATATAAATATAGTTTTATAAAAATATAGTACGTAATCACTAGCTCCCTGTGGAACGAACCGGACTTACTAAAAACTACACTACTCTACGATTAGGTACACTGCCTATAGTGTTGTAGCAAGGTTTAGGTATATCCCATCCGTAAATTAATAAAACTTGTGTCATATTTTGTATTAAAAATAATACTATTTCGTACCCTCACGCTACATCATCAAGTTTTTGGCGCCGCTGCCGGGGACCTGCTAAAACACTATATTTTTAATTTATATTTGTAAAAATATAAAAAAAAACCAAAAAAAAAAAAAAAAAAAAAAAACGTAAAAAAAAAAAACAAAAACGTAAACGTAAAAAAAAAAAACAAAAACGTAAAAAAAAAAAAAAAAAACGTAAAAAAAAAAAAAAAAAAAAAACGAGTTTTGAGCCTGCATCAATTTTGAATCTGCATTATTTTGAGCCTGCATCAGTTTTGAATCTGCATCAGTTTTGAGCCTGCATAGTTTTGAATCTGCATCAGTTTTGAGCCTGCATAATTTTGAATCTGCATCAGTTTTGAACCTGCATCAGCTTTTGAACTTGCATTCAATTTTGAATCTGCACTCCCATTTTGAGTCTGCATATAAAAAAAAAAAATTATTAAAAAAAAATATTTTTTTAAGATTTTGTCTATAAAAAAAAATTTTTTTTTAGTTTTATTACCTTTAGATTTTTAGACTATAGTCGCAACTTTTAGTATTAAGTTTAGTTTTGCCATAGTTATTTTCTTATTTTTATTTTTCGATGCCTTTTACCTATGTATCAATTACAATTCCAATTAGTAATCTCTATTTGTAGTTTTAATTTTAAGATAGTGATAGTTATAAGGTTGGATTAATCGCGTGTTTTTAAAGTCTTATAAGCCACTCTTCGCCTTTTTCGTTTTTCGACACTTTTCGACGCGCAATCTATTTCTTCCTTATTTCTCGTCATTCTAGTTATAGGACATAGAATTTTATCTACATCTAATCTAATATTTCTTAAACGGAAAGAGAAATTATTTAAGCGGTTAAGTTAATAGACGTTGACATTTTTCTGGTTCGTAGTAATAGTTGGATTTGTACGTGGACCGGGTTGTTGGAGCCAAACAGTCCTCAATTATATTGAGACCAAACGAATCCTGCCCCTCTGCTGCATCTTTTGGCTATTCGAAACGTGGGCAAAATCAGAAAAAGTCTATTAATTGGACAACTTATATAAGTTTTTCTTATTTTTATAACTAATAGGATATTCTGTGAATGCACCGAGCAAAACGTTCACCACCTTTCATACGTTCACCACCTGTAACTCGATCAAGACATCTAGCAAATATTGTCGCCGTTGATTTTTCTTTAGAATCGTCATCTAGTCGAACAAGAACTCCAACTCAAATTTCCGATAATCCATCTTTTGAACCCGACTTCACAATTAAGAACCCGGAGCATATTCAAGGACAATTCCAAGATCCTGAACCACTAATTATTCCTCCTGAGCCACAATCAGAATCCTCTAGTGATCCGTATTCAACAAATTCAATTATGGAAGTAACGGAACCTCTAAGTATGGAAGATCGAATGAGAGCCACACGCACGGGCCAATGTCACGCCATTATTAAGCCAGAAGTTAATGCTCCAGATTATGAAATCAAAGGACAAATTCTACACATGGTAACTAATCAGTGCCAATATAGTGGTGCGCCGAATGAAGATCCAAACGAAAACCTTCGTATGTTTAAAAGAATTTGTACACTATTCAAAATCCGAGAAGTGGAAGATGAGCAGATCTATCTCATGTTGTTTCCCTGGACTTTAAAGGGAGAAGCCAAAGATTGGTTAGAATCGTTACCTGAAGGGGCGATTGACACATGGGATGTTTTAGTTGAAAAATTTCTTAAACAATTCTTTCCGGCATTCAAAGCCGTGAGACTTCAAGGAGAAATTGTTACGTTCGCGCAAAAGCCAAATGAAACATTATATGAGGCGTGGATAAGATTCGGAAGGATGTTGAGAGGATGTCCTCAACACGGTTTAGACACTTACCAAATAGTACAAATATTCTACCAAGGTGTCAATGTTGCTACACGAAAAGACATAGACATAACAGCTGGTGGTTCCATTATGAAGAAAACCGCAACTGAAGCTTACAAGATCATTGATAACACAGCATCCCACTCTCATGAGTGGCACCAAGAAAAAGATATCTTTCGATCATCTAAAGCGGCTAGAGCCGATTCTAGCCATGACTTTGATTCCGTTTCCGCAAAAATAGATGCTTTCGAAAGAAGAATGGAAAAGATGAATAAAGATATTCACGCAATACGAATCAGTTGTGAGCTATGCGGTGGACCACACTTATTGAAAGATTGTCACATTGAACCAACCATGGAACAACGAGAGAATGTTTTCTATATGAACCAAAGGCCGGGAAATAATTATCAAAATAATTATCAACCGCCAAAGCTAAACTTCAATCGAAATCAAAACATTCTTTACAATCCAAAAGGACCCGAAAATAACTGGTATAACCAACAAGGTCCGAATAACCAACCAGCTCAAAACAACACTTTCAATCAACAAAGACCTGGCTTATATAAACCACAACAACAAACTGAAGAGAAAAAGTCAAATATGGAAGACGTGGTATTCAAGCTAGTTGAATCTCAAACACAATTTATTGAAACTCAAACCCAAACGAACGAGAGGTTTGATCAGTCATTAAGAACTAAACAAGCTTCCATTTTGAATCTAGAAAAACACGTAGGTACTCTTGCTAGCATGATGAGTGAGAGGGAACAAGGAAAGCTACCGAGTAATACTGAAGTAAATCCTCGGAAAGAGAATGTTAATATGGTGTCAACAAATTCTGAAAAACCAGCTCCAGAAGATGGGAAGGTTTTAGATGTGAGTAACAATGAAGAAGTTACACCACCACCACCACCCGAGTATGTAAAGCCAGTGGTGACACCATACAAACCACCCATCCCGTTTCCAAGAAAAGGAGTTGAGTATGAGCAAGTAATAAGTAATAAAGATTGTGATACTTCTGGAAAGAAGAAGAAGAAAAAGAATAAGAAAGTACAAGAAACAAAAGCCGTAGAAGTAAACCCGGTGAATACAGTTCCACCAAAACCTCCACCTAGGGTAGGTGATCCGGGTGAATTTATTGTTCCTTGTCTACTTAGTGATTGTGTCATGTATGATGCACTAGCAGATTTAGGTGCAAGTGTGAGTGTTATGCCTCTTTCCTTATATAAGAGATTAGGTGTAGGTGAGTTAACTCCAACGGATATGAGTGTTCGATTCTTTGATCAAACCATTAAGCACCCAGTTGGAATTGCTGACAACCTACCCATTCAAGTAGGTAATTTAACCTTTCTAGTCGAATTCATTGTCAATGACATAGAAGAGGACCCAAACATTCCTCTAATTTTAGGTTGACCATTCTTAGCGTCCACCGGGGCGTTCTTTGATGTAAGAAACGGTAGAATGACACTTAGTAGTGGTGACAAATCAATCACCTTTATGATTCGAAAGTCTAAATCTCCACCAACCAAGACCGTTGAACCAGAAAAAACGATTGGTAAGAAACATGTTGTTTTACCAACTCCAACGGTAGTGCTTAATAATAATAAAACGCCTAAGTGTGGGGAAAATGAAGTAACACCTAATGATGACATGATAACAAAGAACCCCGTTATTGATACGAAATTAGATGACCCCGTTATTAACAGTTCAATGAAGAAACTTTTTAAACGGGTTATTGATGCTAAAAGTAAGGGGAACTTTAAGTTATGTAACCGATTAGTATCCAATCTGTCGCCTAAAGAAAAGGCAAAACTAGTTGAAATTGTGGATATTACGGGAGAAGCTAGTCAATGGCTTAAAGAAAAAGTCACAGATATGCAAGTTGATTATGGACCAAGAGAAATTGACGATGAAGTTAATCACAATTTCGACACCACAGCTACCTAAGTGTGGGGAGATTCAAGTGTTCTAAAAAGAAAATGCTGTCTAGAGTTAGTTGTTCTGTTCTCGTGTAGTTCCGAGAATGGAATCCGATTGGTCTTTTCCGCTAGCAGACACTAAAGAACTAGTTTTCTCCCTCCATTCTGATTTTTTTTTGTTTTATAGGTTTTATATGAAATTAATATGCTTTTCAAATTATAGTTTTTGTGTGATTTTAAAAACAAAATTTACTTTATTTCATTAAGTTTAAAAAAATTGATTTCTAAAATTCGTCGTGAGTTGAAGACTAGGTCGTTGAGCCGAAATTGCTTTACCCGAGGGCGGGACGACAAATTTTGTTATCATTATTTTTAATTTTATTGATTTAAAGTATGCCAAAAAAATATTAAATATTATAAATTTTTGAAAGTAGGGTAATATACCAAACTTCAAAAATATGTATATGTATGTTTGTATTTTATTATGTACAAAACAGGGTAAAACAATGTACTTTCAAAGACTGTCATTAAGTTCAGCAAAAACTACTAATTTTGACAACAAGACGCAAAATAACAAATGTGATATAACAAATGAAGGAATGAACGATGAGGCGCCATCAATCATTCAACGAGCTTGGTAATTACAAATTGGGTATTTTTAATCACTTTTCTACGCTAATCACCCTCATGAATTTATAATTATAGTCTGATTTCATGCAAATGAGGGCATTGCATGATCTTAAGTGTGGGGAAGGGTTATAAATTCTCTCAGGTTT
Source organism: Rutidosis leptorrhynchoides (assembly GCF_046630445.1). NCBI lineage: Eukaryota > Viridiplantae > Streptophyta > Magnoliopsida > Asterales > Asteraceae > Rutidosis > Rutidosis leptorrhynchoides. Next base: position 298,505,611 of record NC_092337.1, read on the forward strand.
ATACTTGGTTTATTTGCCAAATTTTGTGAAAATTTGAAAAATTTTCAATTAAATGAAGTCAAAATAATGTTTATACATATTTATGAACGATGAAAACTAGGTGTTAATACCGAAATTATTGTTACCTCGAGGACATAAATTGAGAAACAACCCAAAACGCTTGAATTCATTTAAAATGGAATAAAGGAGAATAAAAAGGCAAAGAAAGAAACTAAGTGTGGGAAGAATTTACCAAGTTCTTTAAAACATTTATCACATATTTTGTACAAGATTATTGCAGGTACTTTTGTTTTGGACGATTTTAATCAGTTTTACCCGATTTACTGTAAGAAAGATGGATCTACACGATGAATCAATTCCATCATTAAAAGGAAGTAAAGTATTCCGAAAAAGAAACGCGCTTCTTGATTTAGGTCATGAAGTTGTCGTCCAGACCAGCTGTAGGTTGACGAAAAATCTAGAAAAGTCATCTCTAAAATCAGCAGGAAATCCACGGACCTCAGCATCAAACAGGGTCTCCAAGTGGTCAGATTTATCCTAACCATGAGAAGGATTTATCTCGTACAATGGGGAGGCACCGTGCAAATTAGCTTGATAAGACTAATGAATCAGATCCCCAGAAAGGATAATCTCCTTAAAGATTAAAAATCAGCTTTTAAGACTGATATTACTCAATCCTTGAGATTGACCTTAAAGATTGAGAATTCAAACTCATGGAATTCAATGATATCTAAACTCGAGCTTGAACGAGAAAATATTTTGATCAAAAATACAAACCGATTTGTTTTCTGAAAACCCATTTTCAATGCGTTCATTACCATTGAACGTAAAATCCTAGGAATTCACCTGGAATTCATTAGGTCACCTGAACCAAATCGGGTGTCAACCGTAAGAACGGTGGTTGCATAACATGGTCGGAGACAGGACCTTGTGCCAGACCGAAAAATTATAGGATGATCTTTACTATTGCTCCTACCAAGGATAGTTCTAGCATCCGACACGTTAAAAGACCATAATCATATGCATGTCATTAGACATTGCCTTAACGGTTTCTTGTTCATCGCTTTCCTTTACAACCGGACGGTAGTTTACCGAAAGGTAATATACGGAACAAGTAAATTGGATGTGTGCTTTCCGATACAGGGATAGCAGTGGATTACACGAGCCTAAAAGTTTTAGCCAAAATATTGATCCACAAATATATTTTGCAACAACGAATGGTGGGTCAAATCAGAAAACTTATCTAGGGTAAAATCTAGCTTGAATTTTTAAAAGATCAAATGTTTTCATAAAGATCCAATTTCCTAAAGGATCTACATTTTTATAGTCATGTGGGACTGTAAACCGCCTTTCAAATGTGCACTTTGCTTTGGAAACCGAAAGTAAATCGGCTATTTGATTACAAGTGTCGTTGACCTAAACCCAAGGCAACTGTGGATGACACACCCACCTTTAACCATGATTATATCGTTACTATCATTGTTTATACCACCATATCAAAATCACTGATGTACAAAGTATGAAGAATAAAGAAGTGATTCGTGTGATTTGTATTATCTTATTTCAAGACTGTATTGCTTGAGGACAAGCAACGCTCAAGTGTGGGGATATTGATAAGTCTAAAAAGGAACATATATTTCATAACATTATCCCTCAAGAAAGACAAGATTTTAGTTGCAATTGTTCCATTTTCAAGTAATATTCGTTTATATTAAATAAGTGCGAAGACAAAAGGCGAAAACGAAAATTTGAAGACGCAAAGGTCCAAAAAGCTCAAAAGTACAAGATACAATCAAAAAGGTTCAAATTATTGATGAAGAACGTCTAAAAATGACAAGAGTACAAGTTGCAAAACACAAAGTACACGATATAAAATAGTACGCAAGGACGTTCGAAAATCCGGAACCGGGACATGAGTCAACTCTCAACGCTCGACGCAACGGTGTAAAAATTACGAGTCAACTATGCACAAGAATAAAATATAATATTTAAATAATTCATAATAAGAATAATATTAAATAATAAAAAGTTGTTAATTGAGCATAGTTCAGGCGTCATAAATGAAAATTCAAATCTATATTTCGCTTATAAAAGGCCTCGTTCTCTGCTCGATCTATCCACCCCTTCTTATCCAAAAAATTCAATCTCTCTCTCTCGTTTATATGTAACATAAATATATATATATATATTTATAATATTAATTTTAATTTTAATAATAATTTTAATTATGATTTAGTTAAGTTATGGTACAAATTAATTACGGGTTTTAAGTCAGAACTCTGTCCGTGTAACGCTACGCTATTTTTAACCACTGTAAGCTATGTTCTTCCTTTTTAATTTAATGTCTCGTAACTAAGTTATTATTATGCTTATTTGAGCCGAAGTAATCGTGATGTTAGGCTAAAATATTAAGATGGGGTTATTGAACTTTGTACCATAATTAAGGTTTGGGCAAAAGACCGACACTTGTGAAAATTGGACTATTGACTATTAATAGATGGGGGTATTGTCTAATTGAGTGACAACTAATTGGAGTCTGTCGAACCTATCTTCAAATTAATTAACCTAATAATTAATAATGATTATGGTTCTCCTATTTAGTGACGTTGTCCTATTATAATCATTTAATTAATTATTCGGATTGGGTAATTGATTATTCAAACTGATCAAGTGGGTAAATTAATATTCATATCTAATCAAAACAGGGGTGGATTACATACAGTGATAACTGGTGTAATTGTTGACAGAAGTGATAACTGCGTCACAGTTTAAATCCTTAATTAGTTGGAATATTTGACTTCGGGTATAAGGGTAATTTGACGAGGACACTCGCACTTTATATTTATGACCGATGGACTATTATGGACAAAAACCAGATAGGTATCAAATAAACCAGGACAAAGGACAATTAACCCGAGTAACAATTAATTAAAATCAAAACGTCAAACATCATGATTACGAAAGTTTAAATAAGCATAATCCTTTTATTTCATATTCTATCGCAATTTTATTTATTGTTATTTTATTTATCGTCATTTATATATTTTACGCACTTTAATTATTGTCATTTATCTTTACGCTTAAAAATATAAAATCGACAAACCGGTCATTAAACGGTAAAAACCCCCCTTTTATAATAATATTACTACTTATATATATATATATATATATATATATATATTTATATAAATATAGTTTTATAAAAATATAGTACGTAATCACTAGCTCCCTGTGGAACGAACCGGACTTACTAAAAACTACACTACTCTACGATTAGGTACACTGCCTATAGTGTTGTAGCAAGGTTTAGGTATATCCCATCCGTAAATTAATAAAACTTGTGTCATATTTTGTAGTATTTTGTATTAAAAATAATACTATTTCGTACCCTCACGCTACATCATCAAGGAGTTTTAAAGTTCAATGGCGTCAGAGTAAAGGTTCTGAGTTCACTTGGGAGCCCGAAGAATTCGTGTTGGTTTATCTTCTCGCTTGTCATGCGGCTTGGATCGCGAGGACGCGTTCGATTCAAGTGGGGGAGAGTTGTAAGACCCGAATATTTTCCTTGTACATTGGTGTAATTAAGTTATTCAAGTTGTGGGGTTTTCGTTGCATATAATAAAAATAAGGAAGAATCTGGCCTGGGCTATCTGCGCGCCGCGCCAATACGGGCTGACAGCTCATCTTTTCTTTTTTATTAGATATTTAAAAGGGAAAATTGGTAAAATCATAAGAGATCCGACTTTAAGGCCTTGGATCAGTTTTTGGAGTGTCATTTACTCCATTTCCAACCACCAATTCTTATCCAATTCAATTTTAGAGAGAGTGCAAGAATCCTAGTGTGAGAAAGCTCAAAATAAGGAAGAAGAAGCTTTAATCGAGTCTAAGTGCAAGCATTAAAGTTGTTCATCTATCCTCTAGCTACGTTTTGATCATAGTGGTATGCTCTAATCTTGATTTCCTAATTTAATTTTAGGAAAGGGTTAGTGTTAGGGTTAATGGTGAACTCAAAAACCCACTTTGTTAGTAAATTGGGTGTTTTGGGCGAATTCGGGTCATGTAGACCCAAAGGTGACTAACTAGGGTTTTCAAAGTATTAAATTATGTTTACGAGCTTAAATTTGGTTAGTTGAATTACTAGCACACTTATATAAATGTAAATGGGTGTCGAGTGGGTTAGCGGATGATCCGAAATGGGTGTATTAACTTTTAAGTGGTCAAATGGGTCATAATGGACCTAAGATGGTTAGTGTATGTGTAAGATGCATAGACCTTGTGTTGAAAAGTGTTTTAAGACCTAATTTGGCAAATGTTAGGGTTTTGGTTATGATTGACCCAAATATTAGGGTTAAGGGTGCAAATGGGTCGAGATTGCACCATGGGTCAAAATGACTATAGAATGGAGTTTGAGTTGGTTGACCAACTTGAGTTTGTGATTGATATTATGTGTAATGTAATAGGTACGTTACATTGAAGATTTCGGAGCTTGTCTATCTCTCATCAAGACTTTGAGGTGAGTGGAAAATCTATATATGTATGTATATGATTTACTTGCCGTATTAATGGTGTTACATAGCCATTTTGTGACCGTAGTTGTGAGACATAGTCGTTTTGTCCACGTTTTATATTTATGCACATAGCCGTGTTTGTGCATATAGTGGCGAGTAATAGCCGTGTTTTACTCCCACATTATTATCCGAGTTATTGTGCACATAGCCGTGTTTGTGTACATGATTGTGAGTAATAGCCGTGTTTTACTCACACGTTGATTAAGTGATGCCATAGCCGTTTTTGGGAACACTTGGGGGTGATGCCATAGCCGTTTTTGGAACACCTCGGGGGTTAGCATACCATAGCCGTTTTTAGGAGCTAACGGTTGTTAAGAACATCGATGACTTGTTTCGCGAACTCATTCCCTTGCGAAGATTTTGGTTAACCATGGTTTATAGTTGTTGACGTTAGCATTTAATTATTATTATGAATATTATGCTATTGATGTTGCTAGTTGTACGAACTAACGATACTAGCTTGTTTATTGAGATGTTATGCGTTTGTATGCGTTATATGATATCGTGGATGCCAGTAGGTAAGTTTTATATGCATGTATATATTTATTCTACTCACTAAGCGTTAGCTTACCCTCTCGTTGTTTACCATTTTATAGGTTCCGGCATGGATAAGGGTAAGGGCATACGGTTGGATTAGAGATCCCGCTTGTTAGGGGACGCCTTTTAGATGTGTTAGCTTTTGGAGTTTGACCATGACTTGGGTAGTTTAATCCCAAACACCATGCTCATCGTGTCGTTTGGTACTTAAACTTTTTGGTGGTCGAAACTTACGTTATGTATTAAACTCGTAAAACGGCCAAAGTGGGCCCCGCTTTGTAAAACTTATTTTATGTTTGAATTGTGTTAGTTTTACATGTTTGAATATGTTGTTAAAAGCGTTTTGTCAAATTATGTCGAGAAGTGGCCGATCTTTTTCGCGTTTCATGACTTTTGGGACAGACCAGTTTGGCGCGCCGCGCGGCCATATGGCGTGCCACGCCATATGCTGTTCCAGCAAAAAAAAAATTATTTGTTATTTTTACGCGGGTTGTTCGTGGTTTGGTTTGAGTTGTTACATTTGGTCATAAAAACACTAATCTTGGTTAATTACGCTTAATTACATCTTAATGTCAAATTAACCATGATTAGGCATAACATATAAGTGTTAATCAACAACTTGTGATCTTAAAACTTGTCTAGACATTCTTAGGATGATCACCAAGTACCAACATATATAAGCTAATGTCACTAGAACACTAATTACAATTAAGGATCACTTAATGACAAATTAAGGCTAAATGAAGAAAAATGTTTTCAAGTGTAACTAGTAAAGACTTGTAATCCTAAAATACACTTAGATACATTTAGGATGGTCACCAAGTCCCAACTAGAGATTGCTCTTCCCTTGTGCATGTGTTGGACATTAATGTGAGCTTACACATTAATCATGCAATATGTTATATTGCAAGTAAGATTTCTAAAGCTTAAACCTTAGTGTTGTGAAAATATCTATATGATTGATCTTAGAATAACTATCTCTTGCTATGTGTGAGTATTACTTGCTACTTGCTAATATGTTTAATACTCATTAATTTGCCAACTTGATTAATATGCTTGCTATGTGTTTACTAGTTAGAATGCTAGGATTCAAGTAACTAGTTTACTTCAATGATTCAAAGGTAAAATGGTTCACAAAGGAATAATGGTCAATAATCTATTTGGTCTTGTCTAAGTAACACATTGTGTTACTTGTCCAAGTATGACTTAACATTTATGTCTTTACACACTTAATGTTTATTTTAGAAAGACATCATTCAATTAATCTCTACTTAATCTTAAAATGAATATGACTTGTGATTAATTGAAACTAGGAAGTTAATGACATGTTAACTAGTCTTTAGGATTGACCCAAATGCATTAATGAGACTAACTAAGTCTTGACCAAACTGAGATTACCCAAAATGTCAATCAATACATTTCTCCAAGAATATTGGGTTTACCACATTTAGAGTGTTATGTCATTTTCACTCAATAAGACCAAATCTCACACACTTAATGCGTATAGTACTTGTATAGGATATTGGGTTTCTTTTGCAGGTGCTAGATGGAGTAAAGATTCCAAAATGTGGTGTTCAAATATGAGTCAAACGGCTATACAACGGATACATATTTTTGGACTGGAGCACGCATGGTCGAACCATGGTTGATCGTGCCTGGGACCGTGTGACAACGGCTAGTTTTTGAATCTTACTATAAATAGCAAGCATTGAAGAGCATTTGAAGCTGACCCTCTTGCGTATTTCAAGGGCTTATTTCTAGAGATCACAAGGGCTTTAATTACTACTCAAATGTGATTAAGTAAGAGAAGATTCTATGATCTTATAGATATAAATTTGGTTGTTGTAAACTTACTAATCAAAATTGTTTATCTGGTGAGTTTACTTAGTGTGATGTATATCCTAGTATTGTCTTAGGATCATCATTACAATTTGTATAAGTCTTGTAACTTCAATTAGTAGAAGCATAGGCTAGCTTAGTGATCTACTTCCCTAAAGGGACTTAGGAAGTTGATTAATCTTATTTGAAGATTAATACTTGTTTAAGTTGAAGACAAGTTGAGCTAAGTTGGAGTTGATCTTTCAAAGGGATAGAAAGATTAGGTTTGTTGTCTGCCAAGGAAGTTGAAGACTTATAAATCGGATCTCCACTGGGTTTGGAGAAAAGTGCTTAGTGAAGCAAGAAATCTCGATTAGTGTAATCGGGGAGTGGATTAAGGTGGATTAGTTAACATCCACCCGACCACTATAACTCGTTGCGTCTATGTTCTTTACATTACTTTGCTTTTCATTTTGAACATACACACCACACACATCAAGTTTGAGTTGAATTGGTTGATCATAGTTAATCAAATTTATTGATCAATCAAAAAGTGTTAAAAACGTATCAAGTAACTATTTACCCCCTCTAGTTACTTACAAGGTCGATAATGCCTAGTCATGCAATGCTCTATTAGATATTCGGTTAAGCCTTAATTTTTATTTACAAACGTTGCTGGTTTTTGAAAGTATTTTTTTGGAAAGGTTTTCTTTTGTTTAAAATTTTTGAAATTTGGCTTAACGACTAGGAATCTTTGTAACAGGTTTATTGTGATATGGCATGTAAAAGGTTATACCAACATCCCACACCTTGACGAACATTGTCCCCAATGTTCCTAGTATATCCCACACTTAGGAGTTTTAGTTAAAGATTTTTAGGATTATTTGCCTAGTGTTTATTGGGTTGGAATCCCACACTTAGTGGTAAGCTAGGATGTGGCATAATTTTTTGAGCTAATAACGCGTGGAAAGGAATGAGTACTTTCCAACAGACTGTCGAGGTTCTTTGTGAGGAAACTGGCTGGTTATGAAGCGGGTTGTTTCAATAAACTCGAAAGGTACGTCCTTTATTGATCAGCTCATTTGTCATCCTTCATTGTCTTCTACTCTACTTTATTACATGGGTTGCATCCCGAGAAGCACTTTTTTTTTATGGTCGTTGGCTCGACTATTATGATGCCTACTGTTGAAAAGTATACATTCCCCTCTGGTAGTTGTAATCGTAGTTTTCTTAAGGGAATGTGAGTCTTGGTGGATAGATCCTGAGAAAATGTCAGACCAAAAGTGGTAGATGATCGCTCTTGAATATCTTCTGAAGGAGAGATAATGGGCCATTTCAGCTCTTGACAAATCTTGGAGTCCGATGAGAACACGATCTATGACTCTGTTGATTGATCCATGAATGTCAATCATCGAGGTCGTGCTTGTGGTGATTGTTTCTCTAACTAGGAGTTCATTTCGGAGGTCTTCGGATAGTGTAAAAATTGTATCTTCAGTATCTCAAAATCTTCTGAACGGTGCTCTCCACAGAAGGAGTCTGTAGCTCTGCACAGATTCGATAAGTGGCGAAGCTGGAAAAAATTGAAAAGCAATCATGACCCATGCATAATGTCACCATCTTGGAATATATCTCCCGGCATCCAACTTTAAATGTGAAACTAGGATTTGTGGACTCATGGAAGATATGTGTCAACTGCTTCGTAAAAAAGGTGGCAATGTTGACTCGGTCGGGTTCCAGATGTGAGAACGGATTGTTGCGTCTTCCCTCTTCTACTACTACATCTCGTAATTCCTTAATGATCATACCAGCGTGGTTATCAATTATTACGTAGATCACTAGTCTTTCTGGTTTGCTTTCGAAATTATATATCTTTTTCCAAACGAACGAAGAGGCTATGAATATCTTCGATCATTTGCAAATCAGAGTGATAAGTCGGGCATCCGGTGGAAAGATCCATATGCTTCTGGACGAGGGTCAGTAGTGCTCGTTGGTTTGCTGAGAACGGAAGTGCAGATCCGGCTAAGGAATTGTAAACGTTAGAGTAAATGATCTTCTGATCTCGACAAAATCTTGTCTTGAGAATAGTGCGAACCACTGAATTGTGCTCTCATTGCCTTTCTTCATGGTAAATATGATCATGAAGAGTATTGATAAAGTCTTGAATGCGCCCTTCTAAGAGTTCAACATTATCATCTTTTCTTGGTAGATAAAGATTGTATTCATCTTCGATAGCTTTAATCCGCTCCTTTAATCGAGGTGTGAAGGTGATGGTTAATTTAAGGACAGCTTCAAGAATATCTTCAAATTCATCGGTATCATTGATGAAGGTAATCATGTCGGCGTCATTATATATGACTGGTATCTCTGAGTGATCTGAAGAAGAGTCCGGCTCCTCTTGATCTGGTACTGCTGGTGGGGAATATGAATCATCCAGAATGTCTTCATGTTGCTCTTCTTCCTCACCATCACTAGTATAGCATTCATCTGTAGATTCTTCTGATTAACGGGCTTCTTCAATATTCTGGTGTTTCAATTCTACACTGGCAGGGTCAATCTCTATATCCCTAACTTTTGTAGCCATATCAATTTTCTTCTTGAAACGAATTATTAAACTATGATCTTCCGTCTCTAGCCTCATTATTTCTTCGGGACGTTTGTGATTTACTCCGAGCTTAGAGAGGATACTGTCGCAGTTTTCTCTACGTGTCCCATTTCCTCTTCATCCTCAGACTCTTCCGCGTCCTCTATTTTTAAACTGGGATCCTCTTCTTCCATCTATGGGTCGTCAGCAGACTGTGATTTTACACCCTTTTCGATATCATTGGCTGGTGGTGGGAACACATCATCGGAAGTGATCCGTCTGGTGGAAATAGCAAACATCTCTGCCTGTCCAGAATGATCGGTATGTCATTCAATTTTAAAGGTAACGCTCTTCCCATGTGATCGTAAGATCAATGTTTGATTGTACACATCAATGACAGTCCTAGTCGTGTTCATGAAAGGTCTCCCTAATGCTATTGGAGTATGTAGGTCTTCCTTAATATCCATCACTACGAAATTCATAGGATACAAGAATTTGTCGACTTTCACCAAGACATTCTCAACTATGACTTTGGATATCGGATTGTGTGATCGGCAAGTTGGATTGTCATTTGGTTGGTGTTAAGTCCCCTAACTCTAATCTCTTGTAGAGAGAATAGGGTATGAGGTTGATACTTTCTCCTAAATCTGCTAGTGCATGAATGGTTCCAGATTGGTAGATTGAACATGAGAAAATAAATCGCCCCGTATCCCTAGCTTCTTGGGTCGAGAGTTTCTGAGCAATGCTGAGCATTCTTCACTCAGTGGAATTTTGTTGGAGTCTGGTATCCTTTCCTTCGTAGAGAGAAGCCTTCGTATATATCTCTTCTAGATGGGAACTTTGGACATTGTGTCCAGGAATCTTCCGTCAAGCTTGTAGGTATCAAGATTGGATGGTTCTTCCATGCAGTAGCCTTTCGAGATAAGGTACATGAACTAGAGCTTGAGCGGGCAGCTTCCGAGTAATTATCGATTTGTTCTCGAGCCTAGCTGACCTCCTCCTTGGTTCTTCCTTTACGATTATGGAATCCATTTTCTTAGCTTCTTCTATTTGGGGATTTTGGATGGTATTACTAGGTAATCTTCCTTGCGGTCAGGTTTCAAGGCATTGTGATAACTGTCCGAGCTGCGTTTCTAGACTTTTGAGCAGAGCCAATTGGTTTCACATGAGTATTTTCGTTTGGTCTTTTCTAGACATGGTTCTCTAATTTAGTTGTTGTTGTCCTTGAATGAACTGAGTCAACTGATCATCAGTCCCGAGAACAGGGTTGGCTACTTTCGTAATTTGGGTGGTTGAAGAGTTTTCCTGAGGTGATGGTCCAGTGAGTTGAAGTGGTTGATCGCAGGTCAATTGAGGTTGTTGGGGTGGATAAGGTGGGTAACGATAGCGAAAAGGTTCGTTATTTCTTTGAAATTGGTTAACCCTAGGTTGTTGATTGAATCCGGGATTTGGTTGACAAGTTGGGTATTGAACATAATAGACTGAACCGTCAGGATTCTCGTACTCAACATGATATTCTTCTATAGGTTTCGGGTTGGTACAGTTAGTACAGTACTAAACCTGGTTAACCTGCTTCAGTTGCGTCTTCAATTCTCGGAGTTGTTTGGCAAGAGACTCCATCTTTTCTGTGAGGGATTTGATGGCCTCCGTTTGATTATTAAGTACAGAGAGTGGAGCAGATGATGATGTTGTTTCACCACTGTTCCAGTCATGATGATGCATTGTCATGTTTTCGAGCAACTCCCATGCTTTGTCTGCGGTTTGGTTCATCAGATTTCCTTGAGCTGCTGCATCGATTGTCATCCTATGATTTACCATAAGACCATTGTAGAAAGTACAGATTTGAGCAGAACGTTCTAGCTGGTGATTAGGGAATTTCTTCAGTAGGGTTTTAAATCGCTCCCATGCGGTGTAAAGAGATTCATCATTACTTTGATTAAAGTTAATGATGTCATTCTTGAGCTTGGTTTGTTTAGAAGGAGGGAAATATTTAGTTAGGAATTTAGTTGCCATCTCCGTCCATGACGTGATGTAATCTTTTTCCAATCATTCAAACCATGTCTGCACATGATGAGTGATAGAATATGGGAACAAGTATAGCCGGACTATATCTTGTCCTATCCCTGGCTATTTTTAGGAGTTCTAAAGAGATATGAAATTATCAAGGTGAGAATTAGGATCGTCATTCTGTAGTCTATGAAATTGACTATCATTTTGAATGAGTTGTATGATATGATGTTTTAATTCGAACGAGTGTCCTTGGATCTCTGGGAATCTGATTGGTCCTCCTCGACCTTCAATCGAGGGTTTGGAACGAGTGTCCTTGTGATTCTTTCTTCCTTGCGTGCTTTAGATATTATTGTGTCTGGATCATGTACGAATAACAACGGCCCTGGTCTAGATCGGGTATGGGTCATACACTGAGTACGCCCTTTGTTTTTTTAAATTTTAGGTAGCTATGCTACGTTCCTAATTTAGTCTAAAGTAACCTAAGGTAATATAAAGTAATCTAAGGTAGTCTAAGTTAATTTAAAGTAGTCTAAGGTAACTATCATAAGTTTAGTATGTTTTTCTTTCTTGCTACTGATTCCGTGGTATTTTGATAACAGAGTTTCACACGAACTATTCAACAAACCAAGTGGACTATAGATAGGCAGGATCCTTTTGGTCCCAATATAATTGGCAACTGTTCGGAAAATCCAACAACCAAATCCGTGTATAATTGTCTTTCTTAGACACTACTAAAGGCTTGCAAATAGGTTTGATAGAAGCAATATTGTCTTATACCAGTTCCCTGACACCGGCACTAAAAACTCACACCTCTCTTGATATAACCAAAACGGACAGTTTTATTAATGTGGTGTCGTTAGGTCGCAAGACGTCAGAATCAGCTATCAGAAGAGGGGCAATAGTTTTAAATTTATATTTAACGGGGCTTAAATCATACTACTCATTTTTATGATGAGAAAGGGAAGTATGACCTAGGGTCAAATTTTTAAGAAGTCAGTAAAATCGAACCTATATAACTTAAGATAATCCTAAAGCAGGGGAGTAGTTTTAAATTGCCTAATTTTGGGTTTTTCTAGTTTATAAGATAAAATAAGTAATTGCTATAAAATTTGTAATTCAGATAAGGTTAAAGCAAGTGCATACTAAGATTTCGTTAGTTACTTTGCTGAGATTATGGAATGCTGGCTCACGAATAGGTAGTGACATTGTATTTATTACACTGGTCCTACCGCCCCTGTCATAAGCCATGTCACTGGGGTAATGCGATACGCTTGAAGATTCTGAATAAGTAACAACGTCCCATACCCCCGACGCCCGTACAGCTTGACTACAGGCTTACACATTCAGATGGCTCATCCAATTGAGCGGCTCGGTTAGGTGACGTATTAACATTCCACAAAGGTCTAAACTTTCTTAAGCATAATAAAGTACAAGGTATGCCATATTCGAGAGACGCGATGTGTATCGATGATTTCATTATTGATTGGGTTTAAAAGATTTTTAGGCCCTTAAAAAGAGTTTAACCATAAAGAAAACCATGTCCAAGTCGGTGTGACTTCCATGAACACGTTCGGTTATCCTAACAGTCCAATCCTTTATGAGTTTAAACAAACAGTTCCTTAATTAACAATGAAACCCTAAAGCGGGGTGCAATGCTTGAGACCGCATTATGGTGAAGTGTACTAAGCACTGACCGGGTTCCATGGCCTTACTTAGCAGTGGTACAGCTTACAACAACCATTATGCTTCAGCATACACGTACGAAGTTTATATGCTTGGTGACTACACTAGCATGGTCTAGAACCGACAATGTACAATGGGCCTAGTTAGATGTTTCACTATGAAAGAGTCCTCAGTCGGAATCTAAAGCTCGGTGGACTTACTACAACCGGTGTGCCTCAGTCAAACTTGCGTTGTATCCGATAGACTTCTCTTACCAAGGAGTGACACAGATAGTATACTCTGAATCAGGGTTCGCGACTTCCCAATAACAGAGCCGATAACTATGTTCTATTAGTTGGAAAAGCGATTGAGTTTAAAGTATAATCGAAAAGCATCTCAACAACATACACAAACCATAACATTATTTCGGCATTATAACTAAATACATCATAGCATACACTAAAGATAACTACTCGCTAATAATGGTAACAATATCATAAATAACAATAATGGAAGACATTATATAAAGACAAAAGATAGATGTACCAGTAGATCAAACGAGTTCCGAAAATACAAAAGTTACAACTTCAAACTCCAGACCGCTCCTAATATAATCTTCGTCGTTCTTCTCCGGGTACTAATTTTCACGCTCGGAGTTGAAGACCTTGAACGTATGACTAATTTTTGTAGAAAGAGAGATAAAGAAGTGAATTGAATTGTGTGGAAAAATGGATGACATATGGCCCCTTTTATAGATGAGTTTTGGCTGGAAAACGGCTGGCAGGACGGCCTGGCAAGCCGGCGCCACAGGCTGACATGGGTGGCCGGTGCCAGGCAAGCCGTTTGCCTGCCCGTTTCCCATGCCCAGTGTTCGAGTCAAATGGCAAGCCGGCTCCACACTGGAAGGCCGGTGTGGCAGGCCGGTTTTGGCTTCTGGTTTGCTTGGATCGTCTTACTTGTTCTCGGGAACGTAACTTGGTTTCTAGGGTCGTAACTTGTCTTTCACCGTTTTTGCTCTATAATCTTTGTTTTAGCTCCATTTCGCTTGATTCGTTTTGCATCGTCTTTGTAATTTCTTGATCTTCAATTTTAACCGACAAAGCGAGTATTTTGGCGATAAATATTGGAACTTTATTTTTTTTTGGGCCTTAAAAATGGGTTGAAAACGTGACTTTTTAGCCGATATCACATGTATGTATAGTTAGAGTGCTTAGATTTAATTGTGGTGTTCTTTAAGTAATTAAAATATGTTAAATACCCGATTTTCCGATTAAAACAAATCCGGACAGAACTAAAATCTGCGATTTCGGGATGTGTGTCATGATTTTATAATGAACCTTTGTAGCTCTTTAATTTCCTCACGAAGAATAGATCGATTTTCGTTTAAGATTCGATTTAAACGGATGTACAGAACTCAAGATATAAATTTTTGAAATTTATATAAATTAAATATATAAAATAATATTTATAACAGATGTGACCTGGAAACTTGTGAGTGATCTAGAATGATTTGGCAAGTTCATCACGTCGGGATCGATGTTGCGACTTAAAAATATATAAAATGCGTTAAAACGGATGTACGGATTAAAATATATGATTTTTGCAAGTTTTAATATATGTATAATTTAAAATCAAAATTTCATAATTGTGCATTAGGTTCCGTGCCTGATGTGTACGCTTATGTCATAGGGTTTGTTTATACGATTCCAAAGACGGGAAGTACTTGTCGATTTAACTTATAGATTATTTTATATGAATTTTTTTAAAAATTAATTAAATGTAAAAATAAAATAATTATATAAAATAATAATTTTTGGTGAAAGAAATAAATAATAATATTTATTAGTATTGTAAAATACTTATAATATAAAAATAATAAAATCTAAATAATATTATTTTTTATATTAGTTAATAAATAAAGTATATAAATTAAATTCATAATTTATTTCTAAATAAATAAATACTTATGTTTAATAATAATTAAATATTTATAATACGAATTAATTATTATGTAATTATGTTATAAATTAATTATCATTTATATAATTGAATACTTATGAAAAAATTAAATTAATAACTAATTAATTAAAACATATGATAAGAATTAATTTAAATTTCTTATGACATGATGTAATTATTAAAACACTTAAGATATAATAATTAAAATAAAAGAACTTATGTTATAATTAATATTCACAAAATGTCCATTTCATCCCTGTGTTTTTCACTTTTTGCCCGTTTCATCCTTGTATTTTATTCTCTGCATTTTTATCCTTAAAAGCATTTTAAAGTTCCAATTTCATCCGCCACACTAACGAATGTTAACTGAGTCTATTAAAACTATTCACAGAGACTATCCACGTAAAAAATTGCCCAAAGTGGATTTGTAAATGATCACAACCTCCTTAATCATTGTACTAAGAAAAGTAATGCTTTATAGACTCAATTTCATCCCTCATCCTTGATTTTTGTAATTTAATAAGTAAAATATTACGTGGATAGTCCCTGTGAATTGTTTTAACGAACTCAGTTAACCTTCGTTAGAGTAAAGGATAAAATTGAGACTTTAAAATGCATTGAAGGATGAAAAATGCATAAAATAATATACAGGGATGAAACATCCCAAAAGTGAAAAACACAAAATTTAAAATACATATATTATAACGAATATTTAATCATTAATTAAATACGTATATTATATATGATTATATCATTTGAACTTATTATATTTTAATTAAATTCATTTAATGTAAGTAAACTTATAATGTGACTTATATTATATCGAATAACATTATAATAGGTGATAATGACATTATGTATACATCAAATATTAAAGTTCACTTAGGTTGACTGGAGTTGACTTTTAGTTGACTTTTTGGTTGATTTTTTCGGTTGATTTTTTTGTTTGACTTTTGTTTGACTTGAGTTGACTTTCTAAATAAGGTAATTTTCTAAATAAGGAAAATTTCCTAAAATAGAAACTTACTAAAAGTAGAAACTTTCTAAAAATGGAAACTTTCTAAAAATGGACACTTACTAAAAATAGAAACTACGCGTAATACTTATTCAAATCTTTTGTCACATAATTCCAAAGCCACTTCAAAACACAAGGACCATCATACATTGACTTGACCTAAGTTAGTTTATATCCTGACATACTTTATAATTAGGTTGGAGTCAGGATCATCTCTGATCTTTGTTGTTCTTATATCTGTGAAATTATCTACAGTGCATTCTAAGGTGAGTTATAGTCCCATTTTTTCTACTATTTTACATCTTTTTGGGATGAGAATACATGTTTTTCGTTTTTACATGTTAGACACAAGTAATCAGAATTGTAAATTATTCATTTTTAGTTGAATGAAAATATACCTTGGCTTGGTAACTTGTAACTACTGGTCTCTGCACCGGTAGGCGCGAATCCTATTGATAGATCTATTGGGCTGGACAGTCCCATTCCTATCTAGTCGCGCTAGTCTTCGAGAGAATGTCTAGTACTTCGTAGAAGATATACCTGTTCAGTGTATGGTCCATATAAGGGTAGATAAAATGAGTTAAGTTGGGTTGCCAAGTGCTCACGGGGAAGATGAAATAATATTTTAAGATGTTTCTCAACATTAAATCTTGTGGTCTAATTATATTCAGTTTGTTATATTAAACCTGTAACTCACCAACATTCTTATGTCAATACTTTACTTGCATGTTTTATTCTCGGGTGATGATTGATTATTTGGTTCCGCTGGCTAGAGAGTCTGCATACTATGTCATAGATTTTGTTTAAATATTTATCAATAATGCATTCAATTTTCATACAATTTACTATTATGGTTGTTGGTTGACATTATGGGTCAACATTTAATGCATTTGGGTTGTCTTTAAAACTTACAAATGTTTGGGTTTCCTTTGGAGAATCTCTTTTTAGTAAATGAATGCAATGGTTGCTTAAAAATATTCATATAGAGTTATCGATCAAGGTTGTGGGATCAAGTAAATGTTGGTCGTCAAGGGTTAATTTGACGGGATGTTTCAAGTAACAATTATAGCCAATAATTTTTCTCTTAAAGTTAGATGCATTTATAAATGACTAAACCCTTTTAACTAACACACTTTATTAAGTAACGTTCACAAATATATGGTGTGCATTAAGAAATCTTACATGACCATGGGGCTCAATGTGCCATACACAAGCTGTTTGATTAACAGAACCTAAACTAAGTTGGTCTTAATGCAATAATTCCATGCTACTTAATGTACCTGTTTGATTCATTCTCCATAAAATAATAATAAAACATAAATTAGGGTTTGTAAAAGGGTGAATAATTTGGTGTTTATTAAAATGATGAAATTAAACCTTCTTCTTGTGGCCTTTGTATTCTCTGATGTGGAGGGTTTTCAAAGCTATGGTTTCTGTCATTTCCTTTCCTCGCTCAGTTTCACTCGAGACAGGTTGTGAATCGAAAATAATTAAGTATTTAATAATCGCAATCTTCCAATTTTAGGTTCAATATCACGGTGGCGTTTGATTTGTCACATACCCGGTTGTATGATCTGCCCCACTTTTAACACTAACATTCATGACCATGATTGTAAATCAATAATAATGATACTCTGTCGGTTAGCGTACAGAAAATACAACTTAAAAGAAGAACCAGTCACCATAAACGTGAACGAAAGCATAAAAAACCATACAAGTATAAACTTCAGCGGACAGATAAAAAGCTGGTAGCCATGAGGGATGAAAGTCATGTTCCGAAAAATAAGGATTGACTGGTCAAAGTTCCGAAGAATAAGGGTTGACCACCAATCAGAAGATGACGCGTGTCCATCTTTGAAGAAGAACCTTTGACTTTTTTGCCTATAAATAGGCCACACAGGCTTCATTAACAGGCAGAGTACATCATTTTGTCAGAGTAGAACTTTCTCTCTCTACAGATGAGCTTTCTCTTTCTAAAGTGATTAAACAAGTTTGACCTTGACTAGATTCGCAGCTTATCTTTAGATCCGATAATCATTGTTATTCGGAGAGTGCAAGAAGACTAAAACCGTTCACCGTTAACGTGATTGTGATTTGCACTCGTATTTATCCGCGAACCGGATTTAGTACGATCAACTAACCATTATCAAAATTTATTTTTGATTACTTCAAAATTTGATCTGGTGATTTTGATATTGATGTGAGAGGATGAGAGGTTTTGGGGAAAATTTTGATACTAAAATTGCTAAATCTGTCTTCAATAGTTAACCCCTAATTTTCACTTAAGGTCCTATGTTTTTTATTATTTTTGTTAGTGGTTAACAATTTAGGGGCATTAGTCCTATCAAGCCAAATTTAATGTTAATGACATCATTAAAATGATATGTCTCATCTAAAGGTCAAAATTAACTCTAATCTCACTAATGGATGGCTTAGATTTAGAATTTTCTTTTTAGATGACTCTATTATGACTTTCTTATTATGTATGTATAAACGAGATATTGACATATTGATTGCTATTTTGATTTCATATAACATCCTGGTTTAATAATATTTGTTAGCTACTACATATACTTTAACAGTTTTCTTTAACAATACGTGATTTCATGGGTCATTCATGTAGTGACCCGAACTTTTCCATGTTTATATATATTAAATGAAATTGTTATTTACATGATTAAGTGTTTCCAACATGTTAAGCAATCAAACTTGATAAGACTTGATTAATTGAAATAGGTTTTATATAGACAATTGACCACCCAAGTTGACCGGTGATTCACGAACATTAAAAATTTTAAAAACTATATGATGTCATATTTATGGATATATATATATAGTTAACATGGTATTATGATAAGTAAACATATCATTAAGTATATTAACAACGAACTACATATGTAAAAACAAGACTACTAACTTAAGGATTTCGAAACGAGGCATATATGTAACGATTATCATTGTAACGACATTTAATTGTATATATATCATATTAAGATATATTAATACATCATAATATCATGATAATGTAATAATTTAACATCTCATTTGATATAATAAACAATGGGTTAACAACACTTAACAGGATCGTTAACATAAAGGCTTCAAAACAACATTTACATGTAATGACTAACGATGACTTAACGACTCAGTTAAAATGTATATACATGTAGTGTTTTAAAATGTAATCATACACTTTTGGAAGACTTCAAGACACTTATCAAAATACTTCAACTTAACAAAAATGCTTACAATTACATCCTCGTTCAGTTTCATCAACAATTCTACTCGTATGCACCCGTATTCGTACTCGAACAATACACAGCTTTTAGATGTATGTACTATTGGTATATACATCCAATGATCAGCTCTTAGCAGCCCATGTGAGTCACCTAACACATGTGGGAACCATCATTTGGCAACTAGCATGAAATATCTCATAAAATTACAAAAATATTAGTAATCATTCATGACTTATTTACATGTAAACAAAATTACACATCCTTTATATCTACTCCATATACTAATGACCAAAAACACCTACAAACACTTTCATTCTTCAATTTTCTTCATCTAATTGATCTCTCTCAAGTTCTATCTTCAAGTTCTAAGTGTTCTTCATAAATTCTATAAGTTCTAGTTTCATAAAATCAAGAATACTTCCAAGTTTGCTAGCTTACTTCCAATCTTGTAAAGTGATCATCCAACCTCAAAAAATCTTTCATATTTACAGTAAGATATCTTTCTAATATAAGGTAATACTCATATTCAAACTTTGATTCAATTTCTATAACTATAACAATCTTATTTCGAGTGGAAATCTTACTTGAACTTGTTTTCGTGTCATGATTCTGCTTCAAGAACTTTCAAGCCATCCAAGGATCCTTTGAAGCTAGATCTATTTTTCTAATTTTCAGTAGGTTTACCTACTAAAATTAAGGTAGTAATGATGTTCATAACATCATTCGATTCATATATATAAAACTACCTTATTCGAAGGTTTAAACTTGTAATCACTAGAACATAGTTTAGTTAATTCTAAACTTGTTCGCAAACAAAAGTTAATCCTTCTAACTTGAATTTTAAAATCAACTAGACACATGTTCTATATCTATATGATATGCTAACTTAATGATTTAAAACCTGGAAACACGAAAAACACCGTAAAACCGGATATACGCCGTCGTAGTAACACCACGGGCTGTTTTGGGTTAGTTAATTAAAAACTATGATAAACTTTGATTTAAAAGTTTTTATTGTGGGAAAATGATTTTTCTTATGAACATAAAACTATATCCAAAAATCATGGTTAAACTCAAAGTGGAAGTATGTTTTCCAAAATGGTCATCTAGACGTCAATCTTTCGACTGAAACGACTACCTTTACAAAAACGCCTTGTAACCTGTATTTCCAACTATAAACCTATACTTTTTCTGTTTATATTCATAAAATAGAGTTCAATATGAAACCATAGCAATTTGATTCACTCAAAACGGATTTAAAACGAAGAAGTTATGGGTAAAACAAGATTGGATATTTTTTAATTGTTGTAGCTACGGGAAATATTGTAACAATTCTATACAAATCATATCCTAGCTAACTTATATTGTATTATACATGTATTCTAATATATTATGTAATCTTGGGATACCATAGACACGTATGTAAATGTTTTGACATATCATATCGACCCATCTATATATATTATTTGGAACAACCATAGACACTCTATATGCAGTAATGTTGGAGTTAGCTATACAGGGTTGGGGTTGATTCCAAAATTATATATACTTTGAGTCATGATCTAGCCTGAGATGTGTATACACTGGGTCGTGGATTGATCCAAGATAATATATATTGATTTATTTCTGTACATCTAACTATGGACAACTAGTTGTAGGTTACTAATGAGGACAGCTGACTTAATAAACTTAAAACATTAAAACGTATTAAAAATGTTGTAAATATATTTTGAACATACTTTGATATATGTACATATTTGTTATAGGTTCGTGAATCGACCAGTGGCCAAGTCTTACTTCCCGACGAAGTAAAAATCTGTGAAAGTGAGTTATAGTCCCACTTTTAAAAATCTAATATTTTGGGATGAGAATACATGCAATTTTATAAATGATTTATGAAATAGACACAAGTAAATGAAACTACTTTATATGGGTGAATGATCGAAGCCGAATATGCCCCTTTTTAGCTTGGTAGCCTAAGAATTTGGGAACAAACCCCCAAATTAACGCGAATCCTAAAGATAGATGTATCGGGCCCAACAAGCCCCATTCTGGAATTTGGAATGCTTTAGTACTTCGAAATTATCATGTCCGATGGGTGTCCCGGAATGATGGGGATATTCTATATGCATCTTGTTAATGTCGGTTACCAGGTGTTCACCGTATGAATGATTTTTATCTCTATGTATGGGATGTATGGAAATATGAAATCTTGTGGTCTATTATTATGATTTGATAATATATAGGTTAAACCTATAACTCACCAACATTTTTGTTGACGTTTTAAGCATGTTTATTCTCAGGTGATTATTAAGAGCTTCCGCTGTTGCATACTAAAATAAGGACAAGATTTGGAGTCCATACTTGTATATTCTTAATGCAAACCATTATTTAATGGTCGTGTGTAAACGGTATATTTTAGATTATCATTATTTGATAATCTATGTAATGCTTTTTAAACCTTTATCGATAAGATAAAGGTTATGGTTGTTTTAAAAATGAATGCATTCTTTGAAAAACATCTCATATAGAGGTCAAAACCTCGCGACGAAATCAATTAACATGGAATGTTTATAATCAATATGAACGGGACATTTCAGTTGGTATCTGAGCGTTGGTCTTAGAGAACCAGAAATTTGCATTAGTGTATCTTATCGAGTTTGTTAGGATATATTAGTGAGTCTGGACTTCGACCGTGTTTTCTTTAAAAACGATTGCTTAACACTTTTGTTGGAAACTATATATTATTAACATGTAAATATTATGTGATATATTAACCTCTTAATGTGTTTGATATTGTGTGATAGATGTCTACCATTAGTACAAATCCCATCGACTCACCTAATAATAATGAAGAGTCGAATATAATTTGGGAAGATTCACAAATTCCGAAAGAGGAACCGGAAGAAGGGGAACCGGAAGAAGAGGAATCAGAAGAGGAGGAACCGGAAGAAGAGGAGGTTCCAGAGGAAGAAATATTGATACCTATAGTAAATCGATTAAATAAAAGAAAATCCTCAACCAACGGACCAAAGTTAATAATGGTCAATGGTGTTTCTGCCGAGGAAGCAAAATATTGGGAAGATTATCAATTTTTCGATGAATCGGATCCCGATGAGGATTCCGATGATGTTATAGAAATTATCTCGACCCAATTTAATAAAGCAAAAGAAAATAATAAGGGAAAAGGTATAAAAATAGAGAAACTCGATTCCAACCCCGATGAACTTTATATGTATCGGCAACATCCGTATTTCCTAAAATGTAACAATGACCCGGGAACCTCTAAACCACCAGGTTTTTCTAAACCATTGTGGAAAACGACGGCTCGTATTAGAGGAACACCATATATTCCTAGAAAATTAGGAAAACGAACCAAGTCCGAAGAAGAAGAAACCAGTGATTCAGATTAGAGTGTTGTAATCATGTTGTGTATTATATGTATTGTAGTTTGCTTGTACTTTTATGTTCTATGTAAAAATTGCTTGTATTGTTTGTTAATTATCTTTTACGAATATAATCCTTGTCAATTTTACAGTATAAAAACACAAAATGGACCTTAAGGATAGAAAACCAAAAATTTTAGAAGACCTACCAGGAGATATGATTATTGAAATCTTGTCTAGAGTTGGGCAGAATTCATCAGCACAATTAGTTACGGCAAAATTAGTTTGTCAAACGTTTGAAAGACATTCCAGGCATGCCTTAGTATATAAAAGACTTTCCTTTGAAAGATGGGGTATATCATATTGGGGAAACTTTAAGTTACGCCAAGTTTTCTTTAAGGCATTTAGTGCGGGAAACCCAGATACAATTTTATGCTACGGGTTACGAACCTATTTTGACTCATCATATCCCAACATAGGACTCCATTTTTTAGAAAGAGCTTCTAACATGCAACATAAAGAAGCATGTTATGCTTACGGGTTAATAATGTTCGCCTCTCATCAAATTGAGAAAAAGAACATTGGGTTGCAACTTTTAAATAAAACATTCTCACAAGTGACGGACTCAGTAGTTGGGATAAGAGATAAGGTTTTTAGATTGCTACGAGGCTGTTGGGCATTACGAAACCCTCGTCCTTTTGACGACATTACAACATGCTGCCTAGCCAATGGTCATAACGGTTACTTTCTGTAACATCCCGCCTTTTTCCATTTACTTTTCCGTTATACTAATTTAAACTCCGTTATATGTTTATAACATCTCCCGTTAATACGCGTTTTAAATTATCTCGTTTAGGTAATTCACGCACCCGATTCAAATTAGAGGGACTAAACTTGCCAAGAGGCCAAAGATTTGACTAGGTCAACTAGTCAAACCTTCAACCTCCTCCTCTCATTTCAACATCTCCATCTTTCTTCTACTCCCTTTTTCTCTCAAGAACACCAACAAGAATTCATCATCTAAATTCGGATTAGGAAGCTAGCAACAAAACAAATTACAAATTCGTGATCCTTGCATCCTCCTCTTCGATTCCATACCGATTTCATTACATTTGGGTAACTTTCTAAAATCACTAGATTTTGTGTTCTTTATGTTTTTAACTTATAAAAGTGTTAATTAGTGTCTATGGCTCAAGTCTAACATGATTATATGACTTATATGCTCGATCTCGTTGTTTTAGTGTAACTAGCATGAACTTGAATTTTGGTGTGTTGTTCTTGAATTTTGGATGATCATATGTTGTTAGATGTTAAAAGTTCATGTTCTAATTGTGTTCCTAGTATCACTAGCTTCAATTTGATGTGTAGGTTGCTTTAGAAAAGTTCATGAACTTGATTTATGATTTTGGTGAATTTGGGTTAGGGTTTGATGAACTTGAAATGGACTTTTGATGCATTGAATGCCATGGATTATTGTTGGTAAGTGTTTAGTTGGATTGTATGCTTGATTACCTTCGAAACGGCATATCATTCATGTAAATTGGTTGCCCGAATCATTGAATTGCATTTATGAACTTGTATGCGATTAATGTTGAGCATTAGATGCGGTTTTGGTTATTATAATAGGTAGATTGATTGATGAAATGTGTTTAGTTGTCTTCCTCGTCAAATTACCTTCCCAACGGTATAAAATACTTGACTTGATTGTTTGCGGATCATAAATTGTGTTTATTTGGTTTTTGGTTCGTGCACTTAGAAGGTTTCTGCATCAGACTTGAATACCAATCTGGACGCCGTCCAGACCCTTGGACGCTGTCCCAGATTTCAAGGCTGGACGCCATCCAGATACTTGGACGCCGTCCCAGTCTTCAAAGCTGGACGCCGTCCAGACAATCTGGACGCCGTCCAGATACACTGGCAGGCTTCTGTCTTCGCTGGTCATTTTACGGAAAATGTTTGCTATGCTATGGACCTCCGATTCACATGTAACTTGTTCTAACATGCTCATACATGATTAAAAACCTCAGAAAAATAGTTCGGGACCCGACCCGAACGTGTTGACTTTTTCGTTGACTTTGACCGACCAAAGTTTGACTTTTTGTCAAACTTAACCAAATGATTATGCAACCTTCCTAACTTGTTTCTATACTTGTATCTTGCATGAAACTTGACAATTTGATTTCACATGCTACATAATCGAGTCGTAACGAGCCGTAGGACTAATTGAACATCTTTGACCTATCGTGTTTACCGTTATTGATACGACCTATTTGTTTAGGTCAAGACTAGCATTGTTCTTTGCACACGTTACTTGTCGAAGTACTTATTTACTCTTTCGCTCAAGGTGAGATCATAGTCCCACTTTTAATCTTTTGAAACTTACATTTGGGATGAGAAAACATAAACGTTCCTTTTTAACTAAGTGAACACAAGTACAGGAAAACAAACATTCTACATACGAGTTTGAACAAAAATCCTCAATTCGATTATCATTAGTTACACTTGCCGGGTGTAAGCGAGAACTTATGTTATATGGCCATATGGGTTTGACAAACCCTCATTCAAACGGTTCGCTACCGTTTACGAATGAAATGTATTTTCGAGAAACAGTGTATGTTCTAACACTATTGTGATGGGGTTCTATGGAAGGAATGTTAAGCATTGATAATTGGGTGCTCGTGAAACAAACTTTTGGAATGTATTACTATTATCTCATTGTTGCAAATCTTGTGGTTCACTTGTACTTACTTACTCAAACCTATGATTTCACCAACGTTTTCGTTGACAGATTTCTATGTTTTTCTCAGGTCCTTGAACGATACATGATACATGCTTTCGCTCATTATTTTGATACTTGCATTGGATGTCGAGTATATATGCATACATGGAGCGTCTTTTGGCTACTTTTAAATTGTGTCGCATAAGTTTCATTTGTACTTATAACTTTGTAACGTAACTTGTGGTGGAACTATTCTTGTAAACTTTGAACAATCTTTACATTTGAAATGAATGCGATATATCTTTTGGTCAAACGTTGTTTTAAAGACTTATGACCACGTAACGGGACCTAAGTAGACGGCGCCGTCAAATGACGATTTTGTCGGGTCGCTACAGATGGTATCAGAGCGTTGGTTGTAGGGATTTAGAGTTCATTGGTGTCAACCTCGAGTCATAGGGTACATTGGTGAGTCTAGACTACAACCGGCATATAGACTTGAAGTAGGAATTACTTGACTACTTGTGCATTTATACTCGAACGCTTCTACTCATATCTACTCTTAGTTCATCTTAATCTCACGTTGTTTAATTTGATTGACACGCCACCTTGACTAAATGAAATGATGTCGAATGCACATATGAATCAGGGTAATATAATTTCCGGGATTATATTACGGTGACTCATATGAACGTTCCGACATTGTGGCATAAAGAATTTAAGACGAGTCAGGGTAAATTTTCTCTCTATCTTTATTCCATATCACGGTTAGTGTTATTTAGAATACTAACCAACGGTATTCTTGTGTCTTGAAGGAACAATAGCTCGTCGACGCGCTCCTCCCGAAACTCCCGAACAAGCTCTACAACGAATGATAGCCACCGCCGTGGATGCGGCCATGGCCGGTCACTCTTCCAACAACAATAATAATAACAACCACAACAACAACAACAATGGAGCCGGTAACTCAAACGAAGGGTGCTCCTATAAATCCTTCATGGGGTGCAAACCTCACACTTTTGATGGAACCGGGGGACCGGTCGTGCTCACCCGATGGTTTGAGCAAACGGAAGCTGTCTTTAGCATAAGCGGTTGTCGGGACCAAGACAAGGTCAAATACTCCACTCACACCTTCGTCGGTGTCGCTCTTACATGGTGGAATACTTATGTACAATCGGTGGGTACCGATGAAGCTCACGCCCTCTCTTGGGCCGACTTGAGGGAAAAGATGATTGTCGAATATTTCCCTCGTGAAGAAACCCGAAGGCTCGAACAAGAGCTAAGAACTTTAAAGGCGATCGGAAATGATCTCAAGGCTTATAATCAACGATTTTCCGAACTAGCCTTGATGTGCCCAAATCTTGTGAACCCCGAAGCTTTAAGGGTTGAACTTTACATGGATGGTCTTCCAAAGAGTATCAAACACGGAGTAATGTCATCCAAACCCACTAATCATCAAGAATCTTTGAACATGGCCTGCAAATTGATAGAAACGGTTGACGAAATCGTAGTTCCGGCACCTAAGGCTGAGGATAAATCGGGCGGCAACAAAAGAAAGTGGGAACCCTCCCAATCAAGCAACAACAACTTTGCTAAGAAGCCTTACACCTCCGACGGCAAGAAGGGTTATGCCGGGAACCTACCTCTTTGCAACAAATGCAACAAACATCACTTTGGTGAATGTGGCAAGTTAATTTGCCACCGGTGCCAAGGAGTTGGTCATAAGGCCAATGAGTGTAAAAGTGTTGCCCCCATCGCTCGAAAGGGGCCCAATGCACCAAAAACGGGCACTTGTTATGAATGTGGCCAAACGAGCCATTATAGAAATGCATGCCCGAAGAGGAAAGATAACCCCAATACGCGCTACCGAGATTTCAACATCAACACCGAGGAAGCCCGAGATGATAATGAATTAGTCACGGGTACGTTTCTTCTCAACAACACTTATGTTACTTGTTTATTCGATTCGGGTGCCGATAAGAGTTTTGTATCCAAGACTTTGACTCATTCTTTTAATACTCCACCACATCCACTAGATACCACTTATACCATTGAAGTGGCCAACGGAAAACTATTGAGTGCCGACACATATTACTGGGGGTGTACGTTAAACATTTTGGGTAATGAGTTTGAAATCGACTTGATACCCATGGAACTAGGTGGCTTCGATGTAATAATCGGTATGAATTGGCTAGCCAAAATGAAATCTCACATCCTTTGTGATCTTAACGCAATCCGAATCCCTATCGAGAATGGTGAACCTTTGATCGTCTATGGCGATAAGAATTGCACCGAACTCAACCTCGTTTCGTGTATTAAAGTTAGAAAACTACTCCGTAAGGGTTGTTTTGCGATCCTTGCTCACGTTAAGAAATTCGAGTCCGATGAGAAGCACATCGATGATGTGCCAATTGTTAGTGACTATTCCGATGTATTTCCCGACGAATTGCCGGGTCTTCCACCTCATCGACCGGTTGAATTCCAAATTGATCTTATTTCGGGAGCCGCACCCGTAGCACGTGCACCATATAGACTCGCTCCATCCGAAATGCAAGAATTGCAAAGTCAAATCCAAGAACTACTTGATCGTGGTTTTATCCAACCTAGCCATTCACCTTGGGGCGCTCCGATTTTGTTTGTTAAAAAGAAAGACGGATCCCTACGAATTTGCATTGACTATCGTGAACTAAACAAATTGACGGTTAAGAACCGATATCCTCTTCCTCGCATCGATGACCTCTTTGATCAATTACAAGGGTCTTGTGTATATCCAAAAATCGATCTCCGCTCGGGTTATCATCAATTGAGGGTTAAGGGAGAAGATGTCTCCAAAACCGCTTTCTGAACTCTTTATGGTAGTTATGAATTTCTTGTAATGCCATTTGGTCTCACTAACGCACCGGCGGTGTTCATGGATCTTATGAACCGCGTGTGCAAACCGTATCTTGACAAATTCGTTATCGTGTTCATCGATGATATTTTAGTCTATTCAAAAAGCGAAGAAGAACACGAGGAACACCTCCGACTTGTGCTTGAACTTTTAAGACGAGAACAACTCTATGCCAAATTCTCCAAGTGTGAATTTTGGTTAAAGGAAGTTCAATTTCTTGGTCATGTTGTAAGTGACCAAGGTATTAAAGTCGATCCAACGAAAATCGAAGCCATTAGTAAATGGGAGACTCCTACTACTCCTACTCATATCCGTCAATTCTTGGGTCTCACCGGATACTACCGTAGATTCATCAAGGATTTTTCTTTGGTTGCTCGTCCTCTAACCACGTTAACTCATAAGGGAAGAAAATTCGTTTGGGCAACCGAACATGAATCCGCATTCAAAATCTTGAAAACGAAGCTAACCACCGCTCCTATCTTGTCACTTCCCGAAGGCAATGATGACTTTGTTGTATATTGAGATGCCTCGAAACATGGTTTTGGGTGTGTATTGATGCAACGAACGAAAGTCATTGCCTATGCTTCTCGACAACTCAAAATTCATGAACGAAACTACACGACGCATGATCTCGAACTCGGAGCCGTTGTCTTTGCACTTAAAATGTGGAGACACTATCTTTATGGAACCAAGAGTACTATCTTTACCGACCACAAAAGTCTCCAACACATTTTCGATCAAAAGCAACTAAACATGAGACAACGAAGGTGGATTGAAACCTTAAACGATTACGATTGCGAGCTTCGTTACCATCCCGGGAAGGCAAATGTAGTAGCCGATGCCTTAAGTCGAAAAGAAAGAGCGGTACCTCTTCGTGTCCGAGCCTTAAACATCACCATCCACACAAACCTTAATAGCCAAATTCGGGTAGCCCAAGATGAGGCTCTCAAGGATGAAAACCTTTCACACGAGCTCTTGAACATTCTCGTCTCTCGATTCAAAATTAGGGAGACCGGACTCCGATATTACGCCGGAAGGATTTGGGTGCCTAGTTATGGGGACCTACGAAGCCTTATTTTAGATGAAGCCCATAAGTCACGATACTCGATTCACCCCGGTGCCAATAAGATGTACCACGACCTTAAACAACTATATTGGTGGCCGAACATCAAAAGGGACATAGCTACTTATGTTTCCAAGTGTTTGACATGTTCCAAAGTCAAAGCCGAACACCAAAAACCGTCCGGACTACTTCAACAACCCGAGATCCCGCAATGGAAGTGGGAAAGGATAACGATAGATTTTATCACCAAGCTACCAAAAACGACGGGCGGTTATGATACCATTTGGGTTATTGTTGACCGTCTCACCAAATCCGCACACTTCCTTGCCATGAAAGAAACGGACAAAATGGAGAAACTTGCACAACTTTACATTAAGGAGATCGTAGCCCGACACGGTGTACCTTTATCGATTATCTCCGACCGAGATGGCCGTTTCGTTTCTAGATTTTGGCGTACATTGCAAGAAGCGTTGGGAACGCGTTTAGACATGAGCACCGCATATCATCCTCAAACCGATGGACAAAGCGAACGTACAATTCAAACCTTAGAGGACATGTTACGAGCTTGCGTGGTTGATTTCGGAAAAGCTTGGGACAAGCACTTACCTCTCTCCGAGTTCTCTTATAATAATAGTTATCACGCGAGTATTAAAGTCGCACCTTTTGAAGCGCTATATGGCCAAAAATGTCGTTCACCTCTTTGTTGGGCCGAAGTAGGCGACGTACAAATCACCGGACCCGAACTCATTCACGAAACCACCGAGAAGATCGTTCAAATCCGAAATAGGCTTCGGACGGCCCGGAGTCGTCAAAAGTGTTATACCGACAAAAGACGCAACGATCTTGAATTTCAAGTCGATGACCGCGTCATGTTAAAAGTCGCACCTTGGAAGGGTGTAATCCGTTTTGGGAAACACGGGAAGCTAAATCCGCGGTATATTAGTCCTTTCGAAATGTTGGAGCGTATTGGAACCGTTGCTTATCGTTTAGATCTTCCGCCTCAATTGAACTCCGTTCATCCTACCTTCCATGTATCTAACTTGAAAAAGTGTCTTGCCGAACCCGATATCGTCATCCCTCTCGAGGAACTTACTATTGATGAAAAACTTCATTTTGTGGAGGAATCGGTTAAAATTGTGGACACCTCCGTCAAGACATTGAAACAAAGCCGAATCCTGATTGTTAAAGTCCGTTGGAACGCCAAAAGGGGACCCGAGTTTACTTGGGAAAGACAAGATCAAATGCAAAGGAAGTATCCTCATCTATTCGTGAATTCGGAAACGCAAGATCTCGAGTAAGAAATAACGACTACTACGCCTACTTAAATTTCGGGACGAAATTTCTTTTAAGGAGTAGGTAATGTAACATCCCGCCTTTTTCCATTTACTTTTCCGTTATACTAATTTAAACTCCGTTATATGTTTATAACATCTCCCGTTAATACGCGTTTTAAATTATCTCGTTTAGGTAATTCACGCACCCGATTCAAATTAGAGGGACTAAACTTGCCAAGAGGCCAAAGATTTGACTAGGTCAACTAGTCAAACCTTCAACCTCCTCCTCTCATTTCAACATCTCCATCTTTCTTCTACTCCCTTTTTCTCTCAAGAACACCAACAAGAATTCATCATCTAAATTCGGATTAGGAAGCTAGCAACAAAACAAATTACAAATTCGTGATCCTTGCATCTTCCTCTTCGATTCCATACCGATTTCATTACATTTGGGTAACTTTCTAAAATCACTAGATTTTGTGTTCTTTATGTTTTTAACTTATAAAAGTGTTAATTAGTGTCTATGGCTCAAGTCTAACATGATTAT